>NW_005842332.1:840834-847635 GCF_000455745.1 Alligator sinensis | reverse complement strand
GGGGGGGGGGGAGTCGGGGGACTCTTGGCAGACCCCCCATGCAGCATGGGGCAGTGGGGGCAGCAGGGATTACCCTCCCACCTGGCAGCACCCAGTGAGCACCAGGGCTTTTTATTTAAAGTACCAGGAGCGGGGGCAGGCAGGGCAGCCATGGGGTGGGGGCTGGGGGAGCAGGCAGGGGTCGGGCAGGCTGCCAGGGGTCCCCCCATGGTCCCATACCCCATTCCCCAGGCCCCCCTCCCTGCCCCTAGTGCTTACCAGTTCGGAGTGGCTGCAGCTCCCTACTGCAGCCACCGGGGACTGCCCGAATCAAAACTTTTCTGAAGATTTGGAGAGCTTTGAATCGATTCAGACCTTTAAATTGGTCCCTGGATTTGGAGATTCAGACACCAAATCGGGCCAAATCTCCTCTGAATCGAATCATCACCCAAAGCTTCACACAGCCCTATTAGGCGTTTTAGAAACAGAGAAGAAAAGACAGGCCTAACTCAAAGCCCGTCCATTCTTTGCAAAAACCTTGTTTGCCTTATTGCACACCATGCAACAGCAAGCACCAAAGATGCTTGAATACGGTTTTGTGCTCAGCAATGTTCTTTCTCATCTTCTGTGGCGAGTTTTCAACCCATCCCTTGCACATGTGAACACCAGGTGATAAGAGGGGCAGAAATGGGCTTGGGTGAAGAGATGTGCACTTGCAAGAGGTCCCCTTCACATCCAGGGGGTGCTCAACCACACACTCCCATCTCATCCCCAAATCCTGCAATTCAGTCATCTGGATGCTGACAAGCAATAGCTCATACATGGATTTACACAGCTCTTTGTAGATACAGAGGCTTTTAATCAGGACTGAGCTTTCTCCCCCAGGAGGTTCGAGACAGGATCCAGATTTGGAGGATGAAAGGGATGGGGAACAAAACTAAACCAAACAAAGCCACCCCCTTGCCTCCCAAAGTCATCTCAGGATATAAATGGGATTAGATGCTTAGCCTAGGGGATAGCTGCCAACATGCTCACAACTCAACTTACCGCCAAATTTCAGGTCAGGAAGAAATTTTCCTCTAGAGCGCACTGGCCAGGAACGTAGGGGTTTATCACCTAACAATGGACAGCTGCATTTCTGCGGTGTTTGGACCACCATAGAAGACATGCTCTTGTAGAGACGCGAGCTGCAGTTCCCCATCCTTTGGGCCATTTTGGCCAGCACTTTCCAGCAAACAAAGCTGTAGCTGTGCATGTACATTTGGGCTAATCCCACACAAAGAGCTCCAAGAATAGTTATCTGAAATGTCATAAATGCCTGCTCTTTAGCCCGGTTCACACTCCTCCTGGGTCCACTCGCCACAAATATTTATGTGATCAAGTTTCAGTGTATTAACAAATAGAAATGCTAAACTCTAAAACACTTGGTTTGGAGGTGATACCTTTTATTAGATTCACTAAAAATAGCAAAAAAAAATTCTCTCTTTGCAAGCTTTCAGGCACACGTGCCCTTCTTCAGGCTGAGGGGAAATCAGCCTGAACTGTAAGAGTCCCCTTCGGCATAAAATAAAGAGATCCCAGTAGCATTAACATTTACTCAAGGACAAATTCATCCCCCTGCAAAGAGGTAGCTCCAAGACCTATGCGTCCCTCATGTCCCACTTCTATTTGGCAATCAACACAGACGATTAAACATAAAACCCCATCTAGATTTCAAGATGAAACTGGAGGGAGGGTTTCAGCATTGAATATGCTTTTTCGAGCAAGCCGAATTACACCTTAAGAGAGCCATTTCAGTTTGAAGGGCTTGAAAACCCCAGGAAACCTACTTTAAAGTTAGCAGCAGAAATTTGGTTATACAAGCAACCTCCAACTAAGAAACAGAAATACTGTCAAGTGACTTATGCATCCACATCGGAGCCAAACACTGCAGCTCAGATGTCAGTAGGCTGCTTGGCACAATAAGAAGAGTAATACAAGTTTCAGATTGGGGGGCGAGGGGAAGCACTTTTACACGGCACGAATTATAAGGAAAATCTTGTTGGGTTTACGCACATTGTAGGAAGGGGACAATTCCAGATTCAACAAATACATTTTTTTTGCCATACATTGTTCTCTCCTCTCTGTACACATTTCATGCCGGCAGCCACAGTGCTGCTTGGTAAGACTGATCTCCTGAAGCATGGCCAGTATGTGTGGCTACACGTTGAAAACAATGAGTCTGGTTAGAGACATTTTTTCCATGTTCTTGGAGGCAGCCGAATGAGGGAATAGAAAAACACATGCACAAAAACCCCAAACGAGCTCCTTCCAATATTCTGCACAACTCATTACGTATACCCTCTTCCAGCTCCTGTCCCTGGGGTGATGTATTTATTGTGAACATATACATTCGATCCTGCCTAACTCTGTAGGGGTGAGTAGTACACCTGCTCACTGGGGATGTCTGGAGTGGTCTACGATTTTCCTCTGGGCTTCTGGCAAGGAGCCCAGACTGCCTCCAAAAAAAAATTAAGGTGGCCTCAGCATGTGGAATGAACATGTGCTTAATGTGTTCATACCCAAATGAAGGGGGAGTGGGTTGAACACAAAGTCAACTAGCAGAGGCGCCTACAAAGCCAGGCTTATTTATCTTGGGTCAGAAGGACTGAGTAAAGACCACAAGATGTTTCAAGAAGAGGTTACGCATGCAGAGAAAAGGCCTCAGGATTTCACCCTACATATACAGTTAAAATCATGTGGGATCTGCACTAAGACGCACAGAAACCCACAACACTTTTCTGGTTAGCTCGGCGCATGGTGTCTCCATCACCACACACGGTGAATGTTGCTACAAGATAATTGATACCTCTGAGAAACCTCACCCTGGAACAAACAGATAGATGCATAATGCCGAGGCTTTGGGTTTCAGAAAATAGTGGCCTCGTGTCTGAGGTATTGATCCAGGGGCTGATTTTCCTGTGCTGTGGTCCCTATAAATTCACTTGCAGCCATGCAATGCAAGGCATGAAAGAGTGGCCAGTCAGAACGGCAACATCTTGCTGTCCTCTCCGTGCCAGGATGAATGACAATAGCAGAGGAGAAACTGGGCCCCTGATGGTCCACTGGTGTTAAGGGAAGTCCCTCTACAGGCCAATCCATCACTGGGGGCAGCATTCATTGGGACACCAGCGCATCCAAGGCTATCTGAAAAGCCAGCCCTCCCTTCACTTGCACGGTTGCATGAGGGCTTCCACCAACACCAGACAACTGCATGCTGGTGGGCCCGGTCATGCTGTCCCCATCATCCCCAGCTTGTTCTCAACCACAGCAAACCAGGAAAGGCATGTCGCCTCTGCAGGAGTCTGGAGTATGGGGCTGGTGAACTGGGTACAGGCCAACAGGACAGACTACATGCCTGCTAGGAAGTACTGGGAAACACTGAACCTTTGTGGGACAGCATGGCTCCAAGTTCTTTTTTACCCACCATGACCCAGGCCAGAGTGAACACATCAGGAGTTGGCTGACAACTTGAAGTCACACACATATCACAAGATGCCTCCTGACCTTCATTGCAGTCACCAACCCCTCTGCAAAGTTGAGCCTGGAGCCTCACTCCAAGTCACCAAGGGTTGTGAAAGTGCAATATCTGCAAGTTCCCGTGCTAAATGCCTCATTCAAGGAGATTTTACCCACACCTTCAGCTCTCCTGTGAAATGTGACTCGTCATTGCTACCTAGGAGAACTTCTGCAATCTCTGCTCTCTCCTCTGCCTGATGAAGGGCAAGTGTGCCCGAAAGCTTGCAAATAAATAAAATAATTTGCTGGCAAATATCTAGTTGGTCTAAAAACAGGTATCACCTCTTCCATGAGTTTTGATCATTCAAGGACCTAAACTCTGGAGCAATTTGCAAACAGTAAGAGCCCCAGAAACGGTAGTCCGAACATGGCTGAACAGCTGGCGTGAGCTGAAATTAGGAGATTGGGTTGATTTTCCTTCTTAATAAGTTTGTCACCAGCTTCATCTTGTTTTTCCCCCACGCTTGACCCAGTGAAGCAAGAAAACCACAAACCCCTATTAATTAGCTCACAGAAGTCTGCCCCCGCTACAAACATCCGTTGCAACAGCGCTAACGCACAAGAGGGATCAGTCAGCAGTTTGCAAACCTCAGGAAAAGGGGGCACTTTTTCAGGGAACGTGTCTGTGCTCCAGAAATTGTAGTTAATGCAAATCAAAGTAATTTATGCAGGACCTCCCACAGAGATTAAGATGTCCGAATTCGCAAGAAAGGGGAAACGTACACTGACTCGAAGTCTAAAGCAATTTTATTCCTGTTATTGCTCTCCGTAATTGCTTTTACATATTGCATGGTGCTGCCGCCAGTACGGTTCAGCTGGAACCTCTTTCCAAGAGAGCTTGGCTCTTTCCTTCTTGTTTAAACTGAGAAAAAGTGCTCTCTCCAAACTCCCAGACAAACCCAGCCGTGCCCTCTTCTCCAAGGTTATGCTAAGCACATTGGGTCACTTTGCCGTACTTCTTCAATACCTGGAGGCCCTTCGCCTACCCCTCCCTGAGGACATGTAGATCAGAAACTCCACTGTAAATCTTGGCATGATGTCATTAAACAAGGACAGGTTTCCAACATTACATCACCCTGTCTGGGTTGAAAATCAGAATCATGTGGCTCAGAATTTCCATGGAACAAACTAAACCATCCTTCTCTCTCTCTCTCATTATTCAACAGGAGAAAGTGAATTACAAATGAAACCATAAACTGAAAGAGTAACGACAGTACACCTAATGGTATCCATCAAATATAATGAGCCTGTATATGTTCCCTTCTGCTAGCAGCTGGCATTTAAATACAACACACTGCCAGGTAAATGTCAGGAACAAACATATAGGATTTCACTGCTCAAGTCTTATAATCCCTCCGGTGATCAGAAAAAAAAAAGTTTGAAGGGTGACATGTAGCTTCACGAGACCATTACATTTGCCTTATTAGGAAACGAGAAAGGGTGAGTTATTCTCCGAGCTAGGCTCAGCGGAGACACTAGTAGCTCAAAAAAAACCTTTGGATGGTAGCCCTTCCAAAGGAGAATCAACCTAAACTGAGACCTGCTATCCAGGGTGTCAGAAATGGAGAGACTGCGAGCTTCTTGCGCTCTTTTCCCAATATCATTTCTTCTCCTCACCGAAGTACCCAAATGGTTTGCTTCCCAGACTGGACGGAAGTCATCAGCATTGATAACTGGCCAACAGGGGTTGGTAGTGAAGCAAAATTAAGTCTCAACCTTCTTAGTTTATCAAGTTTGTTCTTACTGGTTTATTTTTGAGTTCAGTAGATAACTGCCAAAGGCAGCACTGCCTCGAAAGCAAGAAAATACCAACCAACTGCCCAACACATTCAATAATGCTGCTGCCTGACTTTCACAATGCTGCCTACTCAGTGCTGTCTTGCTCGTTGTTGTCCATAGGCATCAGGCTTTGCCAATGTAGTGATCATTGTAGAGCCACCAGCATAAATGGCTGTAGCTTATGCATCTTGACCTATGCTGCATACACAAGACAGTGCCTGGTTTTTTTCTCCACACCTCCAGGAACGGGGATGTGCCAGCACATCCAGAAGCAAATGGTTCCAGGTGTTGGTGCCACCAGATACCTGGTGTCCCCCACAGGAGGGTTTTGACCTTTCCATGCATGCCTGTTGACACCAACTTTCATTGAAATGTCATCCTTTGACTTGACGCGAGTCAAACAGCTTCCAATCTTTTTTACAAGAATGTTTGCCATTTCTTTTTCAGCCAGTTCCAGTATCAGCCAACCTGCAAAAGTTCACAACCCCAGGCACATATTCTGCAAGATCTACGCCAGCAAACCTCTGCATCCAGGCTGATTTCACTGCAGGCCTGGGGCGCAATTTAAGACATTATACAATTTGCACAGGTAGTAAATAGTAGTATGAACACAGACTTTCCGAGGCTAGATGCACAAGTTGGCCACATAAAAAAGTAAACTATCTGCTACATCATTGTTAAACCTCAATAAAATGTATTTTTATGACTATTTGAACAAGAAAACACATCTCAGCTTGCATTGTATGCAGCTAAGAGCCAAGGGGCATTCAGTACCAAATGGTTCATGCGTGCAGAGCAGATAGTTCTTTATACAGGTTGTAAAAGAGAATTCACAACAAAGTCAGGAAGGATAAAAATAACGTTTGCATTTTGAAACCACCTTTGAAGGGTTATGTCAGCACAGCCAGTCTGAGCCATTCACATTGCAACACCTGAACCAAGTTGTAAACCAGGAGTCCCCCAGTAAATCCCAGTGGAAATCAAGCGTTTGCATATAGTCATCAGATACATAATCTGTAAGCAGATCATTAATTTTATGTTTCCTCCCAAGTGTGTAGACCCTCTGCCACTCATGCGTGACCTCTGCAGGTTCCTTCAGTTATTATGAAACGGTATCACTGTACAATTTAAATGTCATTAATCTGGTGTAGAGTCACAAAACAGTTTGCAAAAAAAACCCCGCAAAAAATCCTTTGTCTGCATTGCATCCAAACCTCTCTGAGCACGTCCACACAAATTGCACATACACATATTACACATGCACACTGACAAACCGAAGACATTATCCCTAGGTAGTACCACTGCAAGATGACGCTGTATATAAAGCCTCACCAACCACAGCCAAATATTGCATGCTTAGTTTTTGACTGGGCTGACAGCACGGCTTGGACTGTGTCACCCAGCCTCGCCATTAATCACAAGCTTTTTCAGAGGGAAAATTTTAGATAGCTGTAGACATTTTCTAGACAGCACTATGACTTGGAA
>NW_005842332.1:825179-840803 GCF_000455745.1 Alligator sinensis | reverse complement strand
AGAGTGATAGCTGAGCGATTTAATCCGTATGCTACTAATGTGCTATTTCAACAAAAAGGCGGCCTTGGAAAAAAATAAATGACAGCAGGTCAAGCGAAGAGAAACCTACCTATTAAATCTATGAAATACTAGGAAGTGGAGAGGAGAGAGCTCTAGACATCTTTAATAAAGAACGCTAAAAAGAGGCTGGCTTGGAATGCTTTATTTTCCATCAATCCATGCCATGTTATATGACTGCGGCTTAACGTGCCGACTCCCCCCTTGCACTTCTGTACAGGCTTTGCAGCAAAAGAGGTGATATCAGAGTTGGCACGGCCAGTAAAGCAAGCAGCCAGAGCTATAAATTAGCTTCTCTGAGCAGTCAGCCGGGGGAGTGAAAAAACACACTGGAGTATGTGTCTGCGACTCATCTCAACAGAGAAAGTCAGGTCGGTAGCAGTTTTATTAAAAAAATATTTTTGGAGACGGACAAAAAAAAAAAAAAAGCGAGTAAACCTGAGTTCAAGCAAGTTATTTTTATCCTTCCGAATTAGGCTCAGGTCCAGCAAAACCGCATACACGTGTGTAAAGCTATATACATGAGAAGTCCTTTTGAAGTCAGCTGGGCCACTTAGATGCATGAAGCTTTACCAGATTGGAGGATTGTTCCTGGGTTTAAACAAATACTTTTGCTAGTGTGCTCCATCCAGGCCAACCATTTCTATTTGTAGCGTTGCACACCGGCACCATGAAAACACAAGGATTTCGGGGAAGCTTGGATCCAGATCTGAACCAGATACAGGCAGCTGGGGCTTCATTAACAGATCATGCTTTGTCTTCATAACCGGAGGACCTCTGCATATGTTGAAAATGTTAATTAAATAACCTTCTAGGTGGCCTGGTTAGACTGGTAATTACTCCCTTCCATTTGGGGAGACAGCAGCATAATGACATATTTAAAGGAGCATTAGCAGAGCAGGGAGTAGAAACCCGGGGTCTCATCTAATCTTTGAGCCACGAGACATGGTCTCCTACCAAGTAGTCCAATGTCCTGGTTTGCTTTCACAAACAGGATTGCCTTACTCGGCTTGCACACCAGCCAGAGTGTTAACTCCTTGGACTAAGGAGAAAAACAAAGCAAAAGCATCACAATAGTTCAATTGCTAGCCAACAGCCTGGCACATTTGCAAGGCAAATTAATCCAGGTAAAAATATTAAAGAAATCCCTCACGTTTAAAATATTCAAACCCAACACCTGTGAAGGCGATGAGAAAGAACTTGTGAATACAATGAAATTAAATCTGGGCTTGTCCGCATCAGCGATTATTGCTCTATAAATACAAGCAGAGCGCAGGATTAAAGGCAAATCGGCATTTCCATCCGACAGCGGCACAGCCCCTGACAGGCACCAAGGTTTCAGCTCTGAACGCTGCCGTTTCTACTTTGTTTTGTCTTGTTGCTCCTCGAAACATTCAACAGCTTAAAAGCACCTCTGGCACCTCGCCCAGACTTTCTGGCTTAACCCAATGTAAAAAATAAGGCGTTCCCTTTATTTCTGATGTCTTGATTTTGCTAGTACTCTTAGAAAAAGCTAAGCAGGAAAAAGAATAAAAAGCACTATCCTTTGCGCGTCATACAAAAATGCAAGACATAGCACTACAACTCCTCTCACCCCAGGACAAAGACCTGGCGTTAGGCTACTAACAGGCACTTCTGTCGGCCATTCACAATGTCGCTGTCTTGGCAGGATGGAGCGTACAGACATGCGAGAGCCTGCAAGTCATTTTGCACCTTGCTTGGCAGAATGAGAAGGGAACATCTGGTATTTTCAAGTCAACTTGGACAATGAGATGCAGTTAAGTTATTCATATGGCTCAAAATCTGCTCATTCTGTTTCTGGAGAAGCCAATCTTAAAAAAACCCCAATATGTTTAACAACATAGAAAAGGTGCAGAGCTTGACCATGTACTAATGGCACCCACTAACTTTGGTTCCATCTTAATTATGTACCAGGCTCTACCCCGATAAGGGCTAACCTTTTTGGCAGGGGCACCACAAATTAGTCCCACACCCTTCCAAAATGCCACTCCAAACCCCTTCTCCTGACCCATCTCCTGCGCTGTGCTCCCCGTCTGATCTGTTGCTCTGCGTTCAGCTTCCTACCCTATCTGCCGCTGTGCTCCCTGTCCGATCTGTTGCTCTGCATTCAGCTCCCTGCCCTATCTGCCGCTGTGCTTCCTGCCCAATCTCTTGCTCTGAGTTCAGCTCCCTGCCCTATCTGCCGCTGTGCTTCCTGGCCCTCCCCAATTTGTTACATGCCATGCACAGGGGCTACCCTGCCACTTGGTGCATGTGTGCAGCAGGTTGACCACCCCTGCTCTACTTTAGCAGGACAATGAACATAGAGTGTGGAAGAGACCAAAAGCATTTGACCCAACCTAACCAAGCATTTGATGATAAAATATAATTTAATAGGACCCTAATGAAATTCGCCATCGTTTTTCACAATACATAGCACTACCCTCCTCAAGCAGTCACATCAATCCTTGTAGCTACTGAACGAGTGCCAAATCTCATCCAAAGAATTGAACAGCAAGTTATGTACTTCCCAATGTGGCTTTCTTGGAACTCTCCTCTGTAGAATAGTATTGAACAGCTGCCATTTTCTACTGAGTTGTATGCAAGTGTTCATAAGAACCTACACAAAAGTGATCATCCTGGAAATTTCCAAGGATTTTTCCAAAATGGACTGGCCATGCGTATAGAATCACAGAAAATTAGGGTTGGAAGAGACCTCAGGAGGCCATCTAATCCAACCCGCTGCTTAAAACCTTTGCCAGTATAGCTATAGGATTTGTGCTCCAGCGGTATCCTGCAGCACTTTTATTCCCAAAGACCCCGAACAGTCAGGCCACACGTTGTCCGCTCCTGTCACACATCCATCTCCAGAATGAAAAGCCACTGCCAGCAGCCTAACTGAACACAGAGGGTTTTAAACTTGGTTTCATCCCTCACCATTTCTTGCTCTGCAAATCTGCAAGGACCTATTCCATCAAGAGCTGCCGGTACTGGTTCTCTAATAGACCACTCTGCACCTCACGAAAACAGGCAAGAATATAACAAAGCAACCTTTGGAAAAAGGCCATGAGAGTGATCCTAGAAGGTATAGGGCACTGGTCAACTGGATGATACCACCGGGCATGCTATGTCAAAATCTTGCCAAACTTTGCCTGGTCAGGCGCTACAATGTTCCAACCAAATGCCTTTAGCTGGATGGAGAAGGAACAGCACCGGAAAGGATGTTGCCTTCCAGTGATGGCAGGGATGATTGCCATCCGAGGGGTATAATCCAGATCTCTGAGCTAAGCTCACATTATTGCCATAGCACGTGCATAAATGTAGGCTTTGAGAAACCGGCAGAAGCATCAAAAGTTAAAAACTTGGCCCTAAAGTCTATACATGCATGCGTCTTCCCTGGTGTCCTCAAAGGTCAACCTCCAAGTTCATGTCTACGTTGACTGGGAAGTACACCCCACGCACATGCTCCACACAAGCCAACTCCCAGAGATGAAGCAATGCGATCACCCTGGCACTGCTCTTCTGATCTCTGTATCAGAGGAGTTCAACGGGACATGCTCAAGGCTGTCCCACCAGGATCGTGTTGCCTCGCATTCAAGACGCGGGGCACGTGGAATGGGAGTGAGGGGCTGGCCTCAGCATAGCACCAAGGTGGTGCAGCCAGGGCCAACATTTCTCATTTCCCTTGAGGTCTTTCAATGCAAAATGCAAAGATTAGAGCTGACATCAATCAACACATCCATGGGACTCCCATAATGCCTCACAGTGGCTTTCCAAGGAGGAAGACCACAGGATATCTTGGAAGGTTTGGTCAAGCCAGGAAGCCCAGGCATAGCGCCTGAAGCACTGGACTCATAACACACACGTGGTCACCAGAACGTCACTCGTGAACCAAAATGTTCAGTTTTGGTTAACAGTTTTTGTGTTTGTCGACCAGTTTTTCATTCACGAGTCAAGATGTGCCAGTGACCCCTACTCTTGGACTGTGAGATGTATAGAAACTGGGTATCCAATACCAAGCATAGGCTTTTCTGAACCAGCCGCTCTCCTTCTAGTTGGCATCCAATTAAAAAAATGGGGGCATTAGCTTTTACAATACAGTATTTAAAAGAAAACGACAAAAAACAAAACACATGCCACCTCTCTCCGGGAAGGTATATGCAATGGGAAATCCAAGTTCGCAGGTCACTGGAACCACAAGAGCATTGCTTACTACACTCCAGGAGGAGAAAAAGTAATTTAATCTTGCTCCGTTGGCTGCTTCTTTTCTTTCCCTCTCTTTGCTGAACGGTTCTTTGCTATTTCACAATGTTGTCCTCTCATTCCCAGCATAAAGGCCAGCCGCCACTTGCCAATCCCTGTCCTGACATTTCTTAGCTTTTCTAAATTTCTATTTTGAACAAGATCTCGGCAGAAAAATTAACTTGTGTAACCTGGCTTTGGGCTTGGCCCATTTTCAAACATACCCGGCCTTCCCAGAGCTTCACAGAGAGATCCACACAGCCTCAGAACTAATTGAATTTTAATGAGAGGAAGTCATTTTTCCACTGGATGCATGTTGTGCTGCAGAAATATTTAGCAACTCCTCTGACCTTGCCTGTCGGACTATAACTGTGACACAGCATACTAGCAAAGAAGCCATAATCTCTATAATGAACTAACGGCTGTAGTGGAGTTCTGCTTGGTTTGTAACCCCCTCCCCCTGTTAAAAACGTGAATAAAACCATTCAAACTTTCAAAAAAAATAAATGATCCATTCAAGTTCTACTTGATTTCATTCCCGGCGGAGCTCGGGCAAGCATACGACCTCCCCCAACTTTGTGCACTCGCTGGTCTGTATTGAGATGAACACGATCCGAGCCTCCAAATATTTCTGTATCTGTCATTCCAACCTATTCCAAGTTCCCAGGAAAACCTACAGACTCCTAGCAGTCTGCCAACTCGACAGCTATAGAAAACACCTCGATATGCATGATTAGCTGTTCGAGGCTTACACAAAAAGCGTGCCCTAACAGGCGGCGTGATAGCTTCGATGTCAGTGGAACAGGTTCGGAGTCTGGATATTAATAAACAGCTTTCTAGGAGCAGGTAGCTTGTTAGCAAGGTGCATCCTTTTCCATTGTTCTTACCAAGATTTTCTCCATGCTTCCGGACTTCAGACTGCAAGGGTTAAAAACCCAAAGGAAATTAGGTTATTGAGAAAGGAAGGAAAATCAGGTTACGGTCTGCTGATTTCATGAAACTCTTTTATTTGCATTTAATTGTATATCTAATTGACAGCTATCGGCATCCTGATTTGTGTGTGTGTGTGTGTGTGTGTGTGTGTGTGTGTGTGTGTACACATGTTAACAAATAAAATCTCCTTCCTTGTGGAGCGGAGGAGGAGGGGAGGGAAACAAGCAGGAATCTGAAGCAAGTATTGCAGGGTGCTTGGTTGTTCTGACAAATTGCCCACTCCTGGTAAAATCATTTTTCTGGGCTTTTCTCTAAGTGCCTGCAATCATCTAGCTGATGTGTAATGCAATCAGTGCTGACACCATGGAAACAGACTCTCTCTGATGGCGAGAAGATGCAATGGGTCTCTTTTTTTCCTCCCGCTAAGACGGATGCCTGCTTTCATCAGGGCTAGTTCATTTTCCCCGATGATGCTCACGCCCGAACCAACACAGCATTGCTATCTGCACAAACACCCCCCGCCGTTGTTTCGTCGAGTGGCTAGAAGTCTTATTTCCAGATGACCGTGAAAAGCCAGCCCATTACAGGGGTACGGCAAGCTTTCAGGACAGCTATGAAAACCTCCTGGCTTTAAGTCCTCGTCATTTGTGAGAGCACCTTCTGGCTTGCACAAATTCCAGACGTCCCATAAATTGGCTACTGCAGAGGATGCCATTACGAGGAATAGCAAACATGCAGTTCCTCTTAGGAGCTCTTTCACTCGGCAACTCAGTATTAGTATGGAATAAGCCACTTCAAATGGCCCAAGGAGCTCTTTCACAAATGCCATCTTGGCTGTCCTCTAGTCTGGATGTCATACACTGATTTCTTCGAGAGAATCTACTAGATTCATAAGGGCCAAATACTCCAACAAGCTTCATTGCTTTACATAATAGCTCTGCTTCAACACAGCATTCGATCAGAGGACTGATTTTCTTTTTCTGGCAGCAAGTCCAACCCTGGTAAAAGACACTCCAATGCACATTGAACCCAGCTTTTACCTTCCTCTTTAATTGCTAAATTTCCCCGGGAACATGTATTTAATGCAGTTAGAGACTCAGCCAGAATCCTGCTAGCTGGGATTTGGCAGCAATGTTCGGTCACTTGAGTTTTTTGCTCTGTTTACAGCAGAACAGCTCCCAGATGTTGGTAATATTAAACAGCCTGGAACTTTCCTTCTGAGTCATGGACAGGACAGTGCAGATGTGGGCTAACTTCACCGGTCACCCTGGTTTGGAGACGTTCCCTGTTCCTCTCTTGTCTTATTCAATTAGTTCTAAGGAGCCGCAACGTGAGAAATGCAATCAGTAAGACATACAATGCAATGGACCTAATTATGAATCCATCTACTCTGGCTTTGGTTCACGGCTTTCAGCGGAGCTCCTACAGATTTACACCCACGTACACAAGGGCAGAGTCAAGGCCAATGTCCTTGGACATACAAATAGGCAAAGAGGTCAACTGGATCCCTGAAACCGCAGCTTAAGTGAGACTTAGGGTGAAGTTTGTCAGTCAAGCTAGGTGCCGAATGGCAGAAAGCGTCTGAAATGGAAGATATTGGAGGAATTATCTATAGTTCTGGATCTGGCTATCTCTATTTTAACACTGATTAAGCAGATCTGCACAGGAACAGTACACAGTCCAAGGCTTTTTTTTTTTTTTTTTAAATAAAAATGACTGTGTGGGGAAGGGTTGGGAGCAACCAGCTACAAGAGTGATGAGACGAGCGAGTGAAGAGGGCTACTGCATCACAGGGCAAGAGTTTGGGATTCATCGTTGAGCCCGTGGCAGGGGCAGCAGCTCTCCCTAGGGCTGTCTTCTATCCCTGAGAATAAAGGAGTTGCTTTCCTTAGCCTCTACTTCCTAACTGCAGGAAAAGATGGGGACACAAAACCCCTTTATGATAAAGGGCCATTCTGTACTAATCCTCCATATATGTTAGGCAAGCGACTTCCCTGAGTATTACAGAAAAATAGCTTCTCTGGACCGGAATCCAAACCAGAATTACCAGATCAAAGTGGCAGTGATGAGTCAAGAAGGTTACGAGTATCCACATCAAATGGGATTTTGATAAGATACGGAGTCACTCAGTAGCTGGTTTTAAGAGAAACCAGTAGCTCAACTGGCCCAAACAGCCACATATCTCTGTTACAGGCTTCACACTGCTAAACTCCACTTCATTGCATTCAAGCCAACCACTGAATCTACAGGCACTCACGCTCCAGAAATACTCTCCAGAGCTAAACGAATCCAGAGCTCCTCTTCTCTCTTGCATTGCATGAAAATCAGACACAGATGCACCTTAAATTAGAAATACTGCAATAAAATCGATTGGCCCGATGTATCAGCTGACGCAAGTGTATGGAGCTGTGTTGGAAGCAATGGATGAATGTCAAGTGGAACCAGGTGAGAACTTGACCCCCGGTTCTGATGACTACTACAACAGAAATGTATTATCTGGTAAATCAAGCATATGACATTCTTCAGCAGAGAAACTTGGACGGGTCCCAGCTTCACACAATAGCAGAACGAGCCCCACCGATGAGCTGTATGCAACGTTCGTCACCCAGAGCAGCAGCTCATAGGCTTTGCAAAGCCTCCCCGACAGCTCACGCCTGCACCTTACCTCAAAGACTTCCTCATCCAGTATCCTGGTTCCAAATACAATGATGCCGTTGACATCAATGATAGGATGGCTGCTTCGGTCGAGGAACTTGGTGACCTTCTTTTTACAGTCCAAAACCAAGGTGACATTTTTCTTCTGCACGCTGATGGCTATTCTATGCCACCTAGGATACAACATAGCGTGACACCGCATTAAACAGAGCCTTGTGCTTTCTGTCATAACCCAACCAATTTTAATAGCTACTTAAGTGTGAAAAGTGCTTGATTAAAAGGAAAGGAAAAAAAGAAAACCCAAACACTGTCCCATTCCCTCAATGACAGTGGAGGGTGAAAAGTGCTCTTGGGCAAAAAATTGCTCCCACCCAAGCCCCCAACCTGTTGGTTTTTATATGGTTGGGGGATATCTTAGATCACTTAGCACTGGAAAGGCGGGGAGGTCTACATAGATCTGGGCTCACAGGGACACAAGGAGGCAGAAGCCCTTGCTGCGTGCCAACTTTTCCCCCTTCCAAAGTGTTACAAAGGATGGTTTACATGGACTTTAAATGGCATAGTTTGGTGCAGATCCTTTGCATGGGAGTGGATTTAATCCCTATCTCCCTAATATCCCAGTGCCCAGTCTTGCCAAATAGTCCACTAATATAAAAGGCAACCACTTTGTTGCCCTCATTTATGGGGCAAAATATAAGGGCTCAGTTACGGAGCACAAAACACTCGGGAAAAGAAAGCATCTAGTGCAGACAAGGGGTAGACCTACAGACTTTCTATTGAGCTCATCTTGATGCACAAGAAAAGCAGTGCAAAACATTGTACTTACTTGCCATCTGATAGGTTAATGCCTCTAAAGAGAGGGTAGTCCTCAGGGCCCGGCTTTCCTGTATGGTCTTCGTACAGGAATACAGGAGATCTACCCATCTCCATGCCGATCTGCTGGATCCCTTGTTCATTGTAAATGGAGACCAAGAAGGACTGACCTCCTTTCTTTGCTTTTACAGTGGTTAGGATGGAGAAGTCTTCAGGAAATGGAGACGCTGGAGTGGAAAGGCAAAGAGTTTAGTCTTTCTTTTGGGTAGGCACAATCCCTGCTTCCTTGCACCTGATGAACAGCGGGGAAAATACTACCATTTGCTCACTCTTCCGAAATGTGGTAGCATGAACAATCTCCAGAGTGCTGCTCGAGGCAAGAACAGGATGCAACAAGGCATTTCCTTGGCACCAACTTCCCCATTTAAGACAAAGCCCACTGACATGAGGGGCTCTTCTGGTGATGACTCCCAGGTAAAAAAGCACAGCGGCTCCTTCTGATGGTTCATTCAGTCACCCAACCCAGTAACGAAACTTCTTTGGGATCATCTGATAAATCAGTCTCAGCCTTTACAGTGGCTTTTAGTACTGAAACTACAGCTATGCCACATTGGGACTCCCCAGCTAAAACAGAATAGGGCCCTTATTGTTCTTGATTGCAAATGGTGGGTGTAAATCGGCAGTGCTGCACTTGTACTTCTTTCATGGGGACGTTTGCGATCCTCTTAGGAGAGAAGTCGCAGACGCTCCATATTCCTGCGTGCCACGAGATCCCCAGATTGTTGTGGGATGGCAAAAACTCAGCCCAAATTTATAGGTGCCCCTGGTTAATTAGATGCATACAATAGGCTAGGGGGTTGTTGGGTTTTTTTTGATGGGGGGCTGAGAGGGGAGGAGAGTCTGTTTTTGTTTAAGCTAAGTTTATTTTAGAAAGTAATGGAGCAGTCTGTGGCTTTGGCCCTCGGCACTGGCAGGGACAACAACAATTTAAAAGCAAAAGTCAATCCAAGTGTAAATGGAGACTTCGGTTTGTCCAAGCATTGGCGGGGGGGGAAAAAACACAAAAAACTATAGTGGCAAAACTTGCCTTCCCTGCCAGACATCCAAAATGGTACCCTGGACCCTGTCCTCCTTCACACCAGAATTTAAGTGCAATTACAGTCAGAAAAGTCATGTTAATTATACAGGAAGGTCCCGACTGTAATCTTGCAAGGCCGCTGTCTCATGCCCTGCTGGTGGACTTAAGTGGTAGATACAGGCATTGAGGCACCGTCTGCACAGCGGTAGGGATCATCCTCTGCAACCCCAGATGGACTTAACTCCAGGCTGAAAGTCATGAGTTTTCCGGCTTCCAAAGCAGCATAGACACAGGGGCCTTTTTCTGTCATCTACTCCAGCATCGGCGATGGGGAGATGGACCCAAATTACAAAACCCACATCCCAACCGAACTTTTCCCCCAAATATGGGGTGTTGCTAACTGAGCTGGCTTGCTCAGATGGTTAAATAGCTCTGGGCTCCTAAGAAAAACAGATCCCGGTCACTGCCAAACCTGTTAACATGCCCTATTTAAGCACTGTAAGTTTACAGGGTGTCTTTCCCTTGGCTTAAGACGGTCAGAGAAGGAAGCAATTGTGCTCTTGGGCATAAGCAGCTAGGAAATCTTTAGCCCAGGAGTGCCAAAGGAGAGCGGGCGTTTCTGAAGAGCAGTGTGTGGCATCAACATCTACGTGTGTGGTGCGAGGGAAGTTGTAGCCCCAAGGCTAATTTTTTAAATTGCAAATTCATAACCGTATCTACCACAAAAATGTCAGTCCGAGTGTCCAACAGATTCACCAAGTTTGCCCTCCCCTCTGTAGGCTTTTCTTAAATCACGAGGCTGCACAAGGGATTTTTTGACCTCTTACGGGTACAGCAGACCTCAGCCTAAGCTACAGGGATTTCTTCAGATGACAGCCCGGCAAGCAAGTCAGGAAGACAAATGTCAGGTTATTTTCTCTGCTGCTTGGTTTTATGCATCTCCGCCAATTCCTTTGCTGCGAGCTCCTTTACCTGAAGTTCACTGCTGCCTGTATTTTAAAATTATTTTAGCAAATGAACTCTACCTGGTGCTTAGCGATCATTAAAATCTGCAACAGAAAGTAGAAAACCACCCAATCTATGCAAGGCAACTTGCAGCAACAAAAATAATACCGACTGCCGTGAGAAGAAATTCATTCAATCACGGTGTATCTGTCTGCTACAAGGCCTGTGTGGCTCATCCGAGGTATTATTCTGCACGGGGGCAAACGTCACTGAATCCCCAGCTGATGACTTCTGAGGACCTAGGCCAGGTTACAGCAGTTGTGGCATCTTGCCCTTTCCTGCCCAAGTGCAGCAGGGCTGGGACCTGACGATCTGCAAGGTCCCTTCCAGCCCCTCACATCTATGAACATCAATCATTTTGGACAACTATCTGCAGGCGGCTTCCACGATTCATGATTTTTAAAGGTAATACTATAAAATGTGCTCAGGCAAGATCATCAGCTGACCACAGTGCCACCGCAATCAAGGATGCTGCAGGCAATTTGCTCAAGCTGAAAACATGGACCAGGAAGACCTTGCAGCTAAAAGCACCTAACAAGGGGTTGGAAGTTCATTCCCACCCAGCACAACTGAACTCTGCAATAAGATGGCAGGAGAAAACCTCTATTAAGGAGTGGAGAACCAGCCCCCAAACCTCGTGCCACTAACTGAACTTAACTAGCCGACGACTCTATCCCTGCTCCTTGACGTATTAAGAGATGTGGCAATTGTGCCTGCCATGGGCTGAACAGGGCCCACGGTTGTCCTCCTTGCTGCACGCCACTTCCTTTGCAACTCTGAATCAAAACGAAACACTTCCCTGAGTCCAATCACAGAGTTCAATTTAGGACCTTTTTATGTAAAATAGCTCGTGTCCAAAATTCTCCGTAAAATGGAGAATTTCATTACGAATCCATCATATGGGACTTTTCAACCTAGACGTGCTGCCAGTTCATTACAAACTTATTTTTCTTTTCTTTTTTTTTGGTTTTGTTTTTGGTGGGGGAGGGCATTGTTTTATTAAAATATCTCCATGGCAATGTGGTGCTCTCAACCCAAACAGCCATCATGGATGAATTATGGCCTACAGCACTCTGCTATTGCTCTGTTACCCTGGCAAAATAACAATGCATTTTCTGTCTTGGTTAGAAATGCCCCAGACTACTGAATGAGGTGTGGATGAGGTTCTGCTCGGGCTGCAGTAATACTAGGGTAATAAATACATAAAAAAGCACCAGACCCGATCCAAATCTCATGGAAGTCAGTGGAGACACCCATGGACTTTGGATCAAGGCCTCATATTCTGGTCTGCGTTTTCAAATAAGCTCACATCGGACGTTTCTGAGGACCCGGCGATCCAGGGAAGGGAGTATAGCACTAGCATTTAATTCGGCTGGTTGTCTCTCATCTTCTCCCTGGGTAAGGGCCACTTCCAATCAGACTATTGCAAACTGCTCCTTGCATGACCCCTGCTTGGGAGCCCAGGGTTAAGCTCCCTGCTTTGCACAATTTGGCAAGGGACACTACTGCGGCCCAGATTATCTCACCATACCCTGCCCCTTTCATGCTGAAACAACGAGCTTGGAGTGAGCTGATGGCTGCTTCACCACGCCGTTGCACGCCTCTCTCAGAGAACAGAAGCGACCCACGTTGCTAGTCGGGTCACTTAGGGAGCGCTCCCAAAGCTGCTCCGGGAAGCTAAGGGGCTTTGCCCCTGCTTCACACCCATTTGCACACCGGTTCTGCCGGCCTGTTCCTGGCAAGTGGGACACAGGAGCTTTCTCATGTAGTGCTTTCTCTTGCAAATCCCAGGTCAAATGATGCTCTGCAGAGTTTGCTGCTGCTCAAGCCCTGTGCCTGGTACTACATAACACCTGTGCAACCTCATCATCTTCTCAATTGAGCCCTAATGATCCCTGGATGATCCCTTTGGGCTTTGCACAGGTATATATAATGGGCATCTAGGGAGCAGAAGTGGGAGCTTTGTTTCTTTTTAGCCACCCTGGCTTTGCAGAGGCTTTAAAAAGCAGTCCAAATTAATTTTGTCACAGTCAGCAAAGCCAACGCTAGACCCGTGACCAAACTACAATTTGTTTGGAAGGAAGTCATTTCTAAAATCACCTTCCAGAGCAGAGCCCTAATATAATCCTATGCTGTTAGTGCAGCCGCTCAAAGCCCATTTATTTTGGGTGCGAATCATCTTCACCTTGAAGCAATGTCCCATTATAATCTAGGATGCGTACTGTCCTTACATGTACGTACTAGGGCTGGAGATAAGTGCACTTTTCTATCAATAAAGCAAAGAGTATTTGATTTGGGAAAAGAGTGCATGTGACTTCGTTTCTGTTGCTGCTATTTCTCTGCGTTTCCCTGCCCTCGCATATAGCTGAAGGAACATGGTTTTACAGGGAAACCGAAGAACTAATTTAGAGAGCAAGGGGAAAAAAACATATCAGCAGATTTTCTTGCTCTTGTGGGTTTGAAACACACTCAGACCTTTTATTTTATTTTTTTTAAATTTGCTTTGTTGGCTGTGGCTAGAGAGGGAGAATGCAAAGCTCATAAAATTACCATCCTAGAGAAACACAAACTTCTAATTAGTACAAAATATTCTGTACGGTATTCATTTGCTGGCAGAGAGGGAAAGCTATGTTTTAAAAGCTTCTGCCCACACCCGCTCCCTCTGCTAATGTGAAATCAGAAAAGCCACATTGCTCCCGGTAAGTCTGTCTGCAATTGCTTCGTTATCATTATCTTTCCTCTCACTCGTCTGCTGGTGGGAATCGAAGTCCCCTGTAGTGATGGGGGGTGCATTCAGACAGCATCTGTGATCAGATGAGAAGCGTTGCTGCGGTGGCTCTGGAATGACATCCAAGAGACCCGGCTCTTTGTTCTCATCTTCACCTTCGTTCCTCTAAAGACTGCAACATGCTAGACGTGCCTGGCTTGCAAGCCTCGGGGGAGTGACAAGGCTGCTCAACCCAGCGCACGATGAGCCAGCCTGCCGGGAGATGGAAACGCTGATTTGAGGGACTCCGAGGAAATCCCCTCCAAGTTTTCCAGCCAAGGAGAATGGTGGACTTCAATGCAATGCCAACATCTTTCCTTGGGCTGGAGAGCGTTGAATGCACTGTGCTGCAGCTGCGTTATCCAGTCGCTTGCTCTGGAAGATCATGGGCACCAGCTCCTGGAAAAATGCTGCCCACCACGTCAGCCCCAGACTCCCTGGACCTTGACAGCATGGAAACCCACGTAGGCCAAAACCCACCGGACAAGGTTTCAAGCTGTGGAAGCAGGGAGAGTGTCCTTTCCCGCACTGACCCCAGCCCTGCAAACCACTTCATATCATTCAAGCCTGCCAATGATTTGGCATTTTTTGGCTTGAAGATAAGTCACAGGGCCCAAACCTAAGACCCTTATTTAGCCTTTCCTTATTCCTTCCTCCGGAGAATTTCCTGCTGCTTTCAGTGAAAGTTTCTCTGAGCGAGGACCAAGTAGAAACCAAGCAAAGGACTTCAGGAGCTGCTCCAAAGAAAATAGAGAAGTCAGAGGGCAATGGCCCATTTTCGCTCCTCATTATAACACCATTATAAAGACGGGGAAACCTGAAGTGTGAGCTGATGGAGTGACTGCAGCTCACAGGGGGGAAGCAGGGAAAATAATGCAGCTCTAGTCAGCAAGACAAGGTGGAAACCAAACACAAGTTAACCTGTGGATTTGGTGGTGATGGGGTTGCATGCAAATAACAATTAAAGCTCCAAAGCATCCTAATAACAATCAGCTGTCAAGCAAGTCCAGGACTATAGGGTATGAGCGTCACTTCTACAGCCAACTCTCAGTCTCCTTTAGACTGGTTAAATACTGGGTCTGATAGAAATACCAGCTTAATTACATAGCATTGGTAGTGGCATGCGGTGTTACCTTTGATTTAGCTAATGGATTTTGTAGCGTTCATTCTTTTATAATCACTTTGAAGGAGTCTGTCTCTCTTGATTAAGGAGTCCACTGCTTTTGCAGAGGACACGCACGCTTTCCTACTGGTGGTTAGTTCTTGTGCAGCGAGGGGACTTTTCATACCACATGACTCCAATAATGAGCATCCTGTACGATATCCCATCCGGCACCAAAATCAATATGCCGTCCTTCCATTTAAGCCGCCAGAAATACTCCGGGCCAAATTCAACGCTGGGGATTCACGGACTCGGTCGAGTCCCACTTGAGACGAACTTGGCCTAATGAGCTTCAGCGCCTGAAGACCAAATCTCCATGTGCTTACACAGGTCAAAGTTTCATGGAAAATGAGGGGAATTCGCCATATATGGGGACTCAATAAAATGGGAACAATGACCGGCCCATTGAGAAGGTGACGGATCTAGGAGTTGGGTCATTGTCCTGGGTATAGCTGAGTTCACATTGCGGGATACCTGGTGTACCGCAGGCATGATTTCAGGAAGTGGTGTGTACTTACTCTGTGCCTCTATGCACTGGGGTAAAATGGGGATATGAGTACTCCCCTTTTTTAGGAAGGGGGGGTTGAGAGGATTAATGCAGTCAGTATTGTTATAGGGGTGTTGGCCGTAGCCGTCTTGGACTAAGGACATAGGCAGACAAGGTTCTTTCGACTAAATAGTTGGAAAAAAATTTCCGAATATTTAGTTGGTTTGATATCACATCTACCCAAAGAACCTTGTCTTCAGTATTATTAGACACTCAGAAATTGGGACCCGGTGGGAACTATTGATAGCAATAGGCTCTACTTAGAAAAAATTGCCGTACAGCAAAGATGCGGGCTCTTTGCTTATAGAGTCGTGCTTCCTCAAAAAAACAAAGTGGCCCAGCTGATTTTTAATACGAGCTTTGCT
>NW_005842332.1:824367-825169 GCF_000455745.1 Alligator sinensis | reverse complement strand
GCATATTAATGCCATTTTTTTTCCTAATAAAAAAAGACTTTTTGTCCAAAAATAACTTGAGATTACCTGTCCTTGTGGGGTGTTCTGTGATTAGGATTTGTATTATGATAGCACGCTAGAGCCCCTTATAAAAGGACCAGTGCTCCATTGTGCTTGGAGGTATAGCCACTTAAAACAAAGGTATCCCCCAGCTCTGGGCACCATCCGTGCCTCGCTTCACAGCGCAATGCCAACTTGTGAGAAGCCACAGACATGAAGAGATGTGAGCACTGGTACACTACATCTTCCCTAGACAACCCTTTCCAGTGAAGAAAAATAAGTATAGCTGATTAGACAGTCTGCTTGAACAAAAATAGCATAAACTTTCCCAGCCAACATGCACATGCACACGCACACACACACACACTCTCTCTCTCTCTCTCTCTCAAGGAAGGATGCAGTGCCCAAACTTTAAAAATCAAGGAGATAAGGTAAAACACCAGTTACGTTAGCGGCAACTTCCAAATAAAAAAAGACATTCCTCTTACCAGGATATAGCTGCTTTGTTGGTGCACTGAGCTGAGCATCTTTTGTTACTCGGTAAGCAACATCTGCTTCTTTTGAAGATCTTCTGCTTGTGCAAAAACCTGCTGTTTTTGTTATACCGTCAGGTAAATTAGGAAAATCTAACACCTTCAAGAGATCTGCAGGTTCCGCTGCAAAGAAGAAAGGAGAAACTGGAGTTAGCGAGCAAAAAGGATCCACATCTGCAAAGACACTAAATGAGAACAGTCATCATTAAGAACCATTTTAAAACAACAAC
>NW_005842332.1:795070-824357 GCF_000455745.1 Alligator sinensis | reverse complement strand
CCCCCCCCCCCCCCCCCACCAAAAAAAAGCTACAACAAGTACATTGGCAATGCCAACTTCAAAACCTAAATAATGCACAGCAGGTTAGAAAAATGAATTCAGTCTAGAAAGAAACAGTTGACAGGCTGACTCTATTAGAACAAATGATGTGCAAAGTAATAGACTCCATTACTAGTAATAGTAATTCATTATTTCCTCTGTGTCTTCTCCCACTCTCCATCACCCCAGCACACCTCATATAACTTGGTGCCTTATTAGGAAGGCATTATTTTGAATAGATAAGAGTGTGTGCACACATGTGTGTGTTAGACATCTTTAATAAATAAGCGTGTGTGCACATGCATGTGTGTGTTAGACATCTTTAATAAATAAGAGTGTGTGCACACACGTGTTAGACATCTTTAATAAATGTGCGCACACGTGTTAGACATCTTTAATAAATAAGAGTGTGTGCACACACGTGTGTTAGACATCTTTAATAAATAAGACCGTGTGCACATGTGTGTGTGTTAGACATTATCTTTAATAAATAGACAGTGTAGACATTAACTTTAATAAATGTGTGTGTGTGTGTGTGTGTATACAGGCATCAAAGCCTTACATAACTTGGTGTCTTATAAGGAATACATGGTCTTTGACAAGAATGCTTTGAATAAATAAGAGGGAGTGTGAGGGAGTATGTACTGAGGGAGAACCAATTTGGGGGCTTTGTTCTGTTTTCATTTTTTGCTAGTTGGTTTTGGGTTGAGCCTAGAATTTCAAGGCAAGCGACTTAATACATTTCCCTAATGGATTAGGTAATTACACACATTTATATATAACATCTACATTTGTGCTAGCTGCAATCACTTGGCAATAATCATGTTTCAGGGTATTAAATGGCCCCAGCTAAAAAGTGTGCTGGTAAGGTGTTATGGACTCTAGAGATCTATCCACAATGGGATCCAGTATGGAATCTGGAGAGCAACCTATCTATCCACGGCATTGCTTGGATGTGTATATACTATAGACCTTTAGTCTTCAAAGACTGCTACTAAGTTCAGTTTAAAGCCAAATGCTATACCGAGGGGGTGTCTGGTTGCTGGAATGCATGAAAGAGAGGGATGATGAGACTGATTTGTGGAGTGATGGATGGGTAAAGGAAGAGGCAGGACATTTTGAATGGCATAAATGAAACAGGAGCCTCAAGATAAAGATCTCCTTCCTGAAAGGTCAAGGCTGGAGCAGCAGAAGTTTCCCAAACAAGATGAAAACTTCTGTTGGCCACTTTAGACGGCATGGGAACATACTGGCATGCTGAATAAGGATGCAAACTGCAACGTTTCATTAAAATGACTCTCAAAATTGATAACATTCCCTGGGCAACAGTCACTCTGCAGCCGAACAGCTACAATAGCTTCACAGCCTGCATCCAGCTCAGTGACTCATCCCTCTAGGGCGAACACTGCCCCAATTTGTGCTAGCCCCTGCCAAAATCTCTGCTCTCTCCTGCAGTGACCAAGCTCTGGGAGCCCCCTAAGGTTATGACCAGCACAGAGTCCCAATACAACACATCCTTCCTCCCTTGCCTAAGGCATGGCTATACGGTAGTAGCAGACAACGCCAACGAGTCGACAGATGAACCACTATGGCTGTCACTCTAACAACTGCATTCGTTTCGAAGTTAATTGCAACGGTAATGCTAAAAATGTTACATATTTTTGTAACAAAAGCCCCAAATAAAGCAAAATTTATCTGGCTTTGTTAGGTTTGGTTGAGCAATCCAGGCTAAGAGTTAACCAGAAAAGGCAATGCTGGGTTTTAGGAGGAGATTTCCAATGCTGGGTTTTAGGAGGAGATTTCGGTCAATCTTTGTCTTTGGTCAAGCCTTCAAAGTGGCAGGTTTAAAAATGGTATAGGAAATTGCTGGTCGACTATGATACTCAGGGTCCTATGCCAAAAGTTGGGCATCTCTCCATCCTCCATGGAAAAATTAAGCATTCTGAATGGTTAGCAACTCATTCTTAGGTTATTGCCCTTTTCTGGAAAGCCCACTGAAGTCCTGTTCTGGACGCCCAACAGACTTGCAAGTTTGATTTGAGTTTCTTCTTCAAAGTCAAACTTGGGAAGATCAATGACCCCAAGGGGGAAAACAATAAAAAGTGTTGCCCAAGTCTGTGAAAACTGAAAGCACAATAGGTGGAAATTGCAAAGCAGCACAGTACTAGCCTAATTTTGCTCCAACAGAGGCAAGAGGCAAAACTGTCATTGCCTTAAAAAAAAGGCAGATATCCCTAAATATTGAGCTCCCTGGAACATCCCTGCCATGTTTTTGGTGCAAGGTTACATGAGACATTCTGGACACTGAGTTCTGAATGACAATATGGCTATATCTATATCTATACGCACACATTTACAACAGTATACATTGTCATATATATGTATATTTACAACAATATGTATTGTCACATACACACACACATATATATACACATACACACACACACTGTCATATATCTATATATTTATAGCTATATCTATTTGAGGTCTGAAGGCAACCAAATTTCAGCGTGTGGTTTCAACACACACATAAACCAGATAGATATTCCAAGTAATTCCCTTCCTTCGCGAGGTCTCACCACAGACCCAAAGCATACTTTAATTTCCGCACAATCCATCACCACTGGCTGCAGCCAACCAGTAATTGTAATCAACAGAAAGGATCTGAGCATTACAGAACAATAAATGCTCCATCACTATCCAGTCTGAACACGCTCGGTTCTTGCTTCTCCGTCCTGCCACGGAGCCTGCCGCTTCAGTTTTGTATTCGGAGAAAACTATGCAAACAAGGCACCTTTGTGCTGGCAGGGAAAGCAGACTACGGCAGGTGCACATACCACACAAAAAGCATATGCAACAATGGGAAAAAGGCTCCCTTTTTTTTTTCTTCCAAAACACAGCTCTGAACATGATCCCCAAAGAATTCACTGCCCGAAGTCTTATTCAAGACGATGCATCAATGCAAGCAATGGGAACATTCCAGCTAATGATGCGAAGCCAAGGGTTTCAGTCCCTGCCAGCCCTTTTCCACCCTGCCTCATTAGGATCATATCCTTATTAGCATTCTCTTTAGCAAAAACCTTGCAAAAAACTAGTCGAAGAAGTCTGGGTTGCACCCAGGGCCATCAGAGCCAGCTCCTTGGGGGCTGGTAGGCATCCAGATGTTTCAGTCTCGAAAAAGACTTAATGTAACGTGCATGATATGTACCATTAGTTTACTAATCTGGCTTTTTCCACATCAGTAGCGATGGCATTTCCAACGTGAGCTGGATTAACCGGATCTGACTTCAAATGCTCGCAATAAACATTTCTGAGTTTTGACCCAACAGCCTGAGCAAAGAGCTGTCAAGAAGATGAACCACCGAAGTCAGCAAACTCCTGGCACTGCCCAGAGCAATCTCTGCTTGACAGCTCCATTTAGCCTTACTATGACATATATCACAGCTTTATACTTGTGTTATACAATCTATTCTTTTCCCTGAAGAGATGCAATCCTCAAGGACTAGCCATGGATTTGATAGCTTGCTGTGAATATCAACATCCTAAATCACCACCCACAGTCAGCTGGGTCTCAACATCTACCAATATTCAGAAACAGTATTGCCATGATATGCAGCTAAGTGTGCCATCTTGTTTCTGACTTGAGGAATAACCCATTGGGAACAAAACTATTCCTTGCAACAAGATGCATGCTATCTCATTTTTGGAAGAGGCTAGTTCCAGTGTCAGTGACTTGTAGAAATAAAGCATGGGAAACCCTGCTAATAGTGTGAGAAGGAGGGAAAGTGAGAGATCAGGAGCAAATATATTTCAAAATATGACTAGGATTCTTGGTTCATAATATGACTATCATTTTTTTGAAAGTGAACCAAATGCACATACAGAGAAGAGCTGATAAATAGGCCTCTCAAATGTATTAAATGCAGAGATTTAATAATGTTTGCATGGAAAGCTTACATATGTTAATGAGGACATGAATAATTCATCCGAAGCAGCACACACATATACCCTTTTTCAAATTTTTCCCACCCAAGCATGTTATCCCTCCAGATCATCTGTGGTTCCCACTGTATCCAAGAGTATAGTCCCATGAAAAGGCCTAGGTATTATCACGATGAGCACTGGACACATACCCAAGCTAAACAGAGGGGTGAACAATGGCAGATTGTACTGCCTTTTGTTCCAGACTGAATGTTTTTCCCACAGGGGATCACCTTCATTTAACCCAGAAAAATCTGGGAATATGCTTATGGGATTTTTGAAGAGGGATGTATGGAAACTGGGCCTGGACCGCATTGAAGGACGCAGAAAAAACACAACATCGACCACGGGTGATGCTCCTTGCAGGAGGGACAAGGTTGCACTTTGTCACAATGAATATAAAGACTGTCCAGTCCGGGGAGACCCCGAGCTTCTTTCTGGTTCTCTAATTAAACCTTCCAGATGTGATGAAAGCCAGGTGCTCCCTATGGCATCACTGCACTGAGGCTCCCTCCGGAAATCCTGGTCTGGATTTGGGATCCACAGCATACAAGCCGAGTACACCGCAGCACATCCACCTGAAGTCTCCATGTCCTGCTTAGGATCCTTTCGGACCCCAAAATCCAAACCTGCAGTCGGCCGTGCAATCTGTGCAGCATGGCTGATGCTGGCTGCATAAGCTACCTGAACATCTGACCCCCAGCTATGCACATCAGGAAGGTTTTCCATCTTTTCTTTTACTCGTCCTACAGAATCCCTTGACGGCACATTGCAGCCCTCCACCACCACTGCATCGCACCTTCTACCTCACGGCTTAACATGCTGTAGTTCTGCTCTATGTGCAAAATCATCTGCACGTCCCAAACCTGGGCTCCCTTTAAAAAAAAAAAAAAAAATCCAGCTCTTCCACCAGTTACCTCCCGGAGGTACCAGCAATCAATCCAACTACTGTTCAGTTGTTAGCTGCCTCAGAGATTTATTTAAAGAAAGAGGTTGAATTCCAGACCTCTGACATCAGCTTGAAGTTTCTGAAGCACTGGGAGGGCAGCAGGGGGGAACCGAGAGACGAGCAGCTCCTAGGATTGAACAAAAGCCATTCACAGGTGGGAGCAATATCCGCGGCAGAGTCACTGACACCCAGCGAGCTGCAGGAATGGATTTGAAAGGGTTGCAGCATGAGAGAGCTTGTA
Source organism: Alligator sinensis (assembly GCF_000455745.1). Classification (NCBI taxonomy): domain Eukaryota; kingdom Metazoa; phylum Chordata; order Crocodylia; family Alligatoridae; genus Alligator; species Alligator sinensis. Next base: position 819,147 of record NW_005842332.1, on the reverse strand, counting down.
CCAGCCCACCCACTCCATGCAAAAGGCAAACTAAATGCATTTAAAAGAAGAAGTGCTGCCTTCTCTATTGGGTGTTATCGAGGAACACCTATTTTCCACAACGTTTGAGATAAACGTCCTGCTGTCTTTGGGTGTTTTAGGGCAAATATAAAGCACAGGGTGACAAGTCAATGAACCTGTTTCCTCAATGCAGGTCCAATGATGGGACAGCTATGTAACAGGTTCTCCATTAGCCCGAAGCTTTTCGCTCTATAGGTGCAGACAGAAGTGATGGGTTTTGCCCAATCTGGCCCCTGAAAACACTCTACAGCTGTGACCAAGCAGAAGTGCATGGCTGCAGAGCCCTGTAAAAGGGTCTGGTCCTGTGAAAATTGAACGCTTATTGCACGAGGGTTCAGATGAAGATGCTCCAAAACAGGCTTCAGTAACTTCTGTCTGCCCTGCATGTATCCCACAGCTTTCAGAAACGTGTGATTCGAGCAGAGGACTCCGAGTCCAGACTAGCATAGTCTGCTCCCAGCTCTGCTACCAACTCATTGCATGGGTGTCATTTCGACTCAATACACACCAGTCTTCTCTTCCACCAAGTGGAAATGCTAATACCTACCTTCCAAGTGCACCAAGAGACTCAAATCACCTGTGATCACAAGATCCTCAAATGCAATGGCCTATCCCTTGAAAATTTGGAGGAGACCCACTGTACACATCAGCAATTATTACAAACATCATTGCTTGTGTTTAAAGAGATCCAAGAGGTACCTGTGTTTTAGGCGCTGCACAGCGCTATAGGAATAGACACTCCCGTGCTAAACACTACACTCTCATTGGACAAGGGTTAAGTACAGACAGTCAAAAAACCCGAGGCTGAATCAATTCAATATTTGCAGGTTAGTCTAAGCTGCGTAGATTGAACCAGTAAACAAGTGAACAGACATTCACTTTTGATTCGGGAAATGCAGCCACATGCCTGCAGTGGCTCAGGCCAAAAGCCAGGGAGCGCTAGAGCTTGGCTGGAGCAGACAGCTTGGGCCAAGCCTAGCCCACTCACCCTGTGAGGGGGAGAGATGCAAAGCATCCTGGGATGCTGGAGGACTGTGAGTTAACTTGAATCTGAAAGGGGATCTGGGACAGAAGTTCAATAAATGTATTTAACCTAAATCAGTTAAATCTGATACTACATCCATCCATTTTGAAAGTGGTTTATATGTACTGAACTTCTGTTGTGTTACAAATCTGAATTGGTTTCTGATCCTTTATACCGGTTTATGTGCAACTTCTGTCCCTAGCCCAGGAGTCAGAGAAAGGAAATATTAACCCCATTTTACCAGTGGGGAACTGAGGCATCAAAAGATAAAGAGACTCACCTGTGACCAGACATGGAAACTTTAGTAGGGCTGAGAACCGTCCCAGCCCAGACTATGACACATCAGACCCCCTTCTTTTCAACTGCCCTTAAAAGTGATGCACAGAAGAAAAACTGTGCCCAAAGTAAATTCAAGGCTCTGTAGCCAGACCCCAGGATTGCCTGCATAAGGCTTCATGCTCCCTGGCTATTTCATAGCAGTGCAAGCACTGACATGAATATTTCAGGACCTGGAGGGATTTAAATGATCTTCAGATCATTACAAGGAAAAAAATAAATCTAACAAGAAAGCAAGACAACGGGGCTCCATTTGAAGTTAAATATGACACATGCCTTCCACCTGCTGATTAAAAAAAGGGTTTCCTTTGAAACCAATGGTGACATTTCCATCTGACTGATCTTTCCATGCCATGGTATTATCATGAATGAATTACTTCCAGACAGCTATTTGTCATTTGGTGATACTGCCCAGCTCCCCTAAAGGAGAACAAGCCCCACCTTAATGCATTAGATTACGGTAGCATGAAGCAGCCCCATCCCAGGTCAGGACTCCCAGGGTGCTAGGTACTGTACATAAAACAGAGCAAGACAGCAAATACTTTACAGCTTAAATAGAAATGCATCCGAAGGTAAAATCCAACCCACACATTTTTAGTCAGGCAGAGTTCATAGCTGGATCTAAGCCTCCTTCAAAGAACCTAAATGAACTACCGGTGCAACAACGGGCATGTTAAACTTGTCTAATGAAGCTTACAGGGTTTCCACAAGGTAATCCTAGAATCTTTTGTGGGGGAGATTGAGGAGGAGGGTTAAAAATTTTTAGTCCAGAGGTTTGCATTCCCTTATGGCACAAGTCACCAGACATCCATTGGGCAAAGTGGGTCCCTTACGGTGCCAGAATGGGAAGAAGTCACTAGGTGCCCACATTAGGGCACCTAGCCCCCGGAGTTAGGTTTAGGGTTAGGGTACTGAGTAGCAGGGAGGAAAGACCTCCTGGCCCTTTGCCAACCCCCCCTCCCCCCCAAATTGATGCATCTCTGAAAGGATGCTATCTAGGTTCCCCTTCCTGTCCATTTTTAAGGCTGCTGCCTCTGTGCAATCCTCAAGACTGCCCTGAATAACAGCGGGTTCCTATAAAAGATGCTGCTGCCTCGCTGCAAAATGCTCAGACTCAGCATTATTAAATAGTAAAGGTCAGAGTACATTCCTTATGACAGCAATGCTCCACTTGGAGAAACAGAGACTGCTTTGTTCTCTTGAAATATCCTATTGACTTGTTTATTACAAGCAAACACCAGTATTAGGGTTTCCTTCCTATGGCAGCAAGCAATTTGCTCCATGGGAAGGGGGTCAGGTCAGGAAAAAGGGATAGGCATCATATTTTCCAAGCTCAAAATGACGTGAGATTCATTTCCAGGATTAAAATAACAGAGAAAAAAAAAATCACCTTTGGTGCCACTCCACTCACTCCAAGACGCATGTACTGTAGAGATGCATGAGGACTAGTTAAGTAACGGGGTTCCCTTCTCTTTGATCTTGGTCTATTCTAGGATTGCAGTAATGCATGAAAGTAAAGGGGGAAATTTATGCATGTGAAGACAGCCAACACATGAGATCTAAGGACCACTTGCATTGCACTCAATCCCTCAAAATACAATTTAAGTGGTGGATGAGCCTTGAGCTATGTGCAAGGCCGAAAGAACAGCTAGACAGAACAGCTTTCAACATCAGCAAAGCGCTAGATTGACTCTTGGCCGAGTCTAAATGAATCCAAGAAACCCAGAAACAGCCCAACTCAGGATCTGTGCTGGAAGCTGAGGCAGGACTGGACTGACTCAAAAATGGGCCCTACAATATATTTCTTGTAAGTCTGACACTGGGGTTGGCCTTGATCCTAGATCTGAATCACCTATTTTAAAGGCTCCCTGGGTTTTTTTCCGCCCCCTGCTTTCCTGCTTGCCACTTTATGAATAACATCACTATGCAACATTAAACACAAGATCCTTCTTTCAAGCAAGATGCAGCAAGGTTGGCCCGTGAAAGGGACCCACATTTTTGCCCTAAATTTATTGGTTTTCAAAAACACTTTCGGCGTACGTATCCAGAGTACTCCAAAAGGAAGCAAAAAGCAGAAACACGTCCCAATGCTCTGCTCTCTTCAACTACTGCAGATCACGAATAATGCCACTGAGGTTTAGGGAATTAATCAGGCTTTGATTAAGAAAGCTGAATAAGCGAAAGAAGAGATCTCATTATTACACTTGATATTAGTATAGTACCACCAAAGCCCAATTGAGATCAGTTGTGGCAGGTGCTGTACTCAATTTTCTTACACCAAAGAGCCGATAACACAAGTAGACAGCAAAGAGAGAGCGGTACTATCCCATTTTTAACGATGAAAACCCTGGGCCAAGTCAGACTATGCGACTGGCTCAAAGATCACAGGGTGGCAGAGGCAGAGAGAGTCCACCCCAAACTCCTGAGTCCCAGATTAGGGCCTTAACCACACGCCTGTGTTAATTAGCCATTAATTGGCTCATTATCTGCTACAATTTAGGTTAACTGGAACCAGCATTAAGTTAGGAGCTCCTCTCTTTGAGCTGTAAACAGGCCAAAGGCCACAATGCACTTCTTTTTACAGGCATATTAAAGGACATCAACTGATGTTGACTGAAAACATCTGGCTTCTGGACTAGAGGTCCAAATACAGACGGCAGCCAAGGGTTTGGCATTGCTCATGCCACTCAGAGCAGACAGCGGTCCCCCTATAATAACACCAAACCACCAGATGGGACCGAGTAGCAGAGTTATTATGAAGCTGATCGCAGGAGAGCCGAAAATAAACTGTAAAAGGAAGCCAAAGCATCATTCAAGTCTGAAGATGAAGACTGGAACATTATGAATTAACACCAGTGCACGCAAACACCCTACCCAGCATGTTTGGGCTCTTAATACCAATCTTTCCCCTCCTTGAGTGTACTCTAAATATAATTTTAGGAGGATAAAATACCTCGAACTAATTCCGATCCTGCTGCACACATGCAATAACAAGGGATTTTTTCATCGGCAGGACATGTTGAAAGTTAATGGTGACAAAAATACAGACTAAAGGAAGCCCTGTTCAGCCGTGAGAGTGAAGGCCAGTGTTAGGGGGCTTTGATAGGTATGCATTTGACTGCAATGGTTGAGCTGTGCACAGTTTAATGCATGTCTGTACAGGTACTAATGGAACAAGACTTAACAGCAAATTACTACCCTGATCCTGCCCGGAGCCAGACCCTGGGGAACCATGGATTCAATCCCTGCCCCAAAGAACTGACAACCTAATAACAAGTCTATTTAACGCTGACATCAGTAGGGTTTGACCCCCGTTGCAACTGCAGCGGCATAACAAGACCGCGATGCACCAACTTCTGCTCTCATAGACGCCTGTTTTTATAAGTCAGCCTTACTGGTTTATGCTAGAGGAGCAAATGCAACCAATCCACCCCTCTGATTTATATCAGCACTTCCTGAGGCATTTTATTTTATGCCCCTGATTTCACTTAGAGGAACTGTGTTGTTATTTTTTTCCTCCTTGGGTTTCCTCTTGCTCAGTCAAATCCGCAGGCTCACTAATAAATGTCATCCTCATAAAGCCAAATATGCACGGACATTTCCCAGTTCTTTGTGTCTCTGCTCATCAACTCTGCAGTTCCTCCTGTTAAACTTTCTCTTTCAGGCAGAGCTGATGACAGGAGGAAGGGAAATTACACAGATCAGGAGCAGCATGGAAAATTTGGTAAATGCAATTTTTACAGAAGCTTAATGGAGTTAAATTCCACTGAAATCCAGCGGGAGATGGGCATTGAACTCTTCGGCTCCTTTGAAACTCCCCGCACGCCCGTATTTACCAGGAGATTGCTAATTTAAACCCACGCTTTTACCTGGAAGAATCAATTCTAACACCTAAAGCTAACGACTCCGATGGGCTCCAAAGCTTTTAGCCGACGGTTAGGATACAAAAGACATTTGGAAATGACTGGCTGGTAGCCGTGTCGGAGAAGTCACTAATTTATAACCCACCACCGTTCTCTTTGCCTTTATTTATTTTTTAGACATTGAATGCAGACAGAGAAAACCTTCCTTGTCCTACCCCCAAGGAAAACAATTCTATTTAAGACTCTCTACTGAATTTAAGACCTGAATTATTGAAGCCCTATAAGATGCTATTGACCAGCATCATTTCCAGTTCCCTTTCTCTGTCTTTACACAACCCCCTTGCCTGCTGGTACTTACCTTTCCTTTTTCCTGCCTTACTACTCAAGCCCTCCATGTGGCCAATCCTACCAACCCAGTCGCAGGTCAGACCCCTAAAATTCATGACTTAAAAAAAAATCCCATTCTTTTTAGTAAACTGGTACATTTGAGGGTTTTAGGTTTATCACACTTCCTCTCCGGTGCTCTCTGGGAGGGTTGTTCTCAAGCCTGCCATGTCCATCTGCACCAAGCCAAGAAATGCAGCGCCAAAGGACATCCCTATAGCCTGTCGAGATCTATCTCTGGCATGCTAGGTCATGGCAGGCAACCAAAGTGCCGCTTGGGTGCTACGTTTCTCCATTTGCATTTGCAAAAGGGAGCAGGTAGGTGGAGAAGTGTAGGGGACAAGACACATAAATCAGAAAAATGAGGGTTGGAAGGGAGCTCAGGAGGTCACATCTAGCCCAACCCCCTGCTCACAGCAAGACCAGCCCCAACTAAAAGGACATATCCTGAGTTAAAATGCTTTTCAGTTCTTCAACATTCAGTGGTCATCTGTTCCAGCTTCCCCTCCACGCAGGAGGGCTCACAAGCTAGCGAACATGAAAATAAAGATCTTATGTTTCACTATAATCACATTACTGGAGGACTGGCAGCTTTCATACCAAAACTGCACGAAACTCATGATGTTAAAATAAAAAAATTTAAAAATGCGTGAATGGCGACATGGAAGTGCTGCCCTGCACCTCATGAATGCATCCGTTCTGCACAAAGCTCTCTACGGTGCCGGCAGGCTACTCCAATTTCTGAGATAAACTGATCCAGGCAGCCCCAGAGAAGAGCTGGAACTCAAACTGGGGATCCCCAAATAGCCCCTGATAGTAGGGAGCATCTCACATGTAGTGAGATGGCCCCAAATGCTGGACACACGGAAACGGAGTACATAGGGTGCTCTTGGTAAAAGGAGAAACTCTCACCAATGTGGAAGGACACATCTGGAAAAGCGACTAGAATTCTTAATTACTCATTATGGCATATATTTAATTGCCAGGGAAGGGTCCTGGCTTGACAAGCCTGGAGATCCAAGCCAGCTGTCTGAGCAATTTATAGTAAGGAGAGCCACAAATCAGCTCCCTCCCAATGCCCCACTGATTAAATCCAACGAGATCTGGAAGGAGCTGAGCAGCCAGCTCAGTCTCCCCATCCAGGACTGTATTGCTTCACTTCAATCCGAGGTGCCGTGGCAGCACCTCTAAACATACCCCCCAGCAGCTTTACTCTAGCTCACTGCAGCTCAGCACATGGTTGCACAGGCTTCAACAAGGGCTTTTAGCAGCCCACTGGAGATCTGAGCCATTGCTTAGGCATCCAGCTTGCACCAAAGCAGGAGCAACTGCAGCTTCGCTGCATCCGCTACCCAAATTAGCCAGCCGAGAATTACTTCAGGTCTATCTACAAATGGCTTTGACTGCAGTGCAGATGCACACGTTTTTTCTGTTGAGACCAACAACCAGATTACCCATTTTTGCCAACTATAACTATGGGAAGTGAAGACACTTGGAATTTGAGACTATACATTATTACAGGGCCTTATGTCCTCTAGTTTAATACTGGTGCTATTCTAATGCATGTATGTGTGTATGTGCATGTGCACATCACTTATTCTGTGCATCCAACACGGTGACCTCAAGGACTCACCTGTGTACTTTTAACTCATGTCATTTAAAAGAGCACAACAGATCCTTGCTTTCAAGTGAATAAAGAATATAAGACAACCAAAGGGCACTGAAGTGTGTTGAAGTCCCAACACAAGGTAAGCAGGGAAGGTTGCAAGGCACTGGAAAAATTATTACTAATCTAAAGCAATGGCATTTTCTCACCTCCAACTCCCCACAAACCCTTGCCTTTCCAGGTCAAGTATTTTCTTTCAACTTTGTGAACCGCACAGACATCAGTTACACCGGGTTAGCATGGATGCAGTTTTTAATCTTATTTTTATAGTAAATGTTAAAGGGTCATGAATATTTCTGGATTTGAACAGGGTCAAGAAACACTGCTCCAGATGCAGGAGTCCTTGCTTGGCAGCATCTCAAGGACAACCAAGAGATTTTGGGAATGTCATGACTCTGCAGCTTGCTATGCTACGAGCATCCTGCAATTATTACAGAAGGTTCAAGTCGCAAGGTCAAGTCAGCATTCATGTTCCCGTCTCTCTCAAACATCACCCTGCAGCTTTTACGTTGCCTGTCTAAGCTGCTGGGTTGCATCTTGCAGTTTATCGGGGTGGACTAGGTTTGAGAACAAGGGTGCAAAGAGGGGTTACATCAATGGTACCTTAGACATGAGTCAAACTTTTCGTTCTAAGAACCCATTACGCTCGACACACAGCTACTACTTGGCAAGTGGAAAGCCTTTTCCATACAAAGATGTCAAGAGACTTTAGAGAGATGGTTAAATACCATTGTGCCCATTTTACAGATAAGGCAAATAGGAAAGACAAAGGTTGAGTGAGTTGCACTGTTCTAGCTAACCTGCAGTGCGTATAGTATAGCATACACATACTGGAACTAGCTCAGGTACCAGTAGCAGCATAGTCCTGGCAACCTGGGATGCTGCGCATGCTTCTAGACAAGGCTTTGCAGCCAGCGCTGACATCCAGGCTGCTGTAGCTAGACTGCTACCGCTTCCCAAACTGCAGCCTGACAAAGAGCAACTGAACCGGCTTTGAAGCCGCTAGTCACCGGAGGAAGCTGCTTGTCGACATAGCATCTGCCCTACCACAGCAAGTCAGCAGCAGAGGAAGGCGCTCTCTTTCTGCCAGCCTCTGCGCTAACTGCTTGCTGAAGCACAATGTCACCGTGCATGGAAGCATGTATTTCAATTCACGCCATCTGGAAAAGCTTTCCCTTCTCTGCCTCATCAACTCTCTGCCACATTTTAGATCTGGCAACAATGCTTTGTAGGTTTAAAAGCCAAGAGGGACCACTGCGATCATCCAGCAGGACCTCCTGCGTGCCTGCAAATACCCCTAAAATCACAGCTAACCACTGAAGGGCACAGCCCTTCTCTTCTGCAGATGCAGCGGCGTGGGGATGGAACGCCGTCCAGCAGGAACCACAGGGCCAGATTCTGCTCTCATTTAAACCCACCTAAGCCCTTAAACTTCAGATTTATGCCAGCCCAGGTGAGAATGCAGCCAGGACTCCTACACCCCTTTGGCTTCCAGCTCCCCAGCATCACGTCAAGACAACTGTGCAGAGCCAAAAACTTGGCTGATATAAAGGACATGCCGCTCCACTGCTTCCATCCGCCCCGGACCCAATTCATCTCAGCAAAAGGACCTGCCCCTTAACATCTCCATTGCTCAATTGACTCGTCCTTAAAAAGGAGCAGACGTGACCTCCTATGTGGAATGGCTGAGGATTACATAATTAGCATGGGCAAGGCCTGTGGAGACCCGCCGCTGACAGGTGCAAGGCATTATTAATGTTATTAATTGTACTTTGCAGAATTATCATTAATTCTTCATGAAAGACATTATGCAAGGCACAACTCAGTCTTCCTCCACTTCCAGCAGACAAGGAACAGTCTCTGGCATACTGAATGCAGAAGGAGAAAGTCTTCAGATGAAGTTGCTGGGTTTTTTTGCGTTTTGGGGTTTTTTTCCCCTGTTGATTGGAAAAAGGTGCTTGTTTAAAAAAAATAGAGGTCTCCAAACAGGGAGAGGCTAAAGGAGTGTATACTGAGACTGCAGCATCCAGGCTGACCTCAAAATTGGGGCTGGACCCGATGATCTTGCAAGGTCCCTTCCAGCCCTAATGTCTATGAATGTCTAAGACGCAGGAAGAGCCAGTCTTTAATCTACATCTGGGGAACCCAGCAGAGATTTGTCATTTGAGAGGCACTGAACCACACTCTCCAGGGGAAGGAGCCCAGCACGGGACCCGCTGGGTTGCAAGGGAAATCTCCCCCCAAACAGATTTTCCCTTGGATGACTGGCCTGGCCACCCGAGGTCAGCAGGCCAGACTGTTAAAAAGGCGGTGAGGGGCAATGGTGGGAGGGGAAGGTACAAGCTGAAATTCCTGTCCGGGGACAAAGCGACTGTCAGGGCAACGCGTGGAATGTGGTACCGCTCGGCATGGAAACCGGCTCGAGAAAGCAAATACCTACAGCCATGCCGGAGACCCATTCATCTCCCCCCAGTTCCCGCTCCCTGTATTTTTGAAGGAGGGGGAATTGTGTTTAAAAGATGTTCTGTTCAGGACTGAGTGACTACATACCAAATTCCCTCTGAGCCTTGACAGATGTAGCTCACTGCATCCATCCCTGCTTTTTAGAGGGATACGGCTTAATTCAAGAGTAAGTCAGAGCACTGGGACTGAACGGCAGTTGCACCCACTTCCACCTGGGCTGTATTTGGCTCTCTCTAGTTAAGTGCTCACATACTTAAATAGATGGCTTAGGTTGGAGTGGAAATGACTTAAACCCCTCGGGTCGGATGCTGCAGGGCTATTCCATGCAAGCTCCTAGGCAGATAGATAGGGCCCAAGGCAACCATCATGTCTGGAGGATGCGACTCCTATTAAATTCAACTCGGTTTGCCAAGCTGGGAAGTTCTCGTTCGCACTCGCAGGACCTTAATCGTTTCCACTCACTCGCAGACCCCTATTTAAATACATGTCACCACTCCTGGCTTCTTAGCAGCATCCCTCAGACACATTTCGATTAACCTAATGAGGTGACAGAATAGGAATCACAATGAAGAGGGGGGTGGAAAAAAATGATTAAGCCCCTCAGACTGCCGTTACACCGGCATCCTTCTATGTTAATGATGTTCCTCCAAGGGTTGTCTTACTAGGGGAAATTGCAGTGACCGTGTTGGTACTCTTCCAAGCAATGGATGAACAGTGTGATCCATTTAGCAAACGGGGTGAAGGGGCACTAGCGAAAAAAAGTGGGGAGCTTTGCAAGCTAGGTAGTAAAAAGGTCTGCCTTCCTGGAGAAGAAGGTTACACAACGGCCCTATGGAAAGGGATGGGTCCTTACGGGGCACAACTGAGTCCAGCTCCACCGGGTCCACCCATTTCCATCGCTCCAGATATCAAGCCGAATGCTTCAGCCGTGAGTCATGTCATCCCCCGTGTGGCTACGAAAAACCCAAACTGTCCCACTGCGAACAAAGAAATTCATTATGAGAACAGACAGCTTCGAAGGGTTGGACGCGTAATCCCAACAGGGGAAAGAAAGGACCAGAGCCCAATACTACAGCAGCCACTGTTCGGTCCTGCCAGAATACATTACATTCCAGAGATAAAATGATCTTTGTTTCCTTGAGCAGAAATCATTTTTAAAGTCATCTATCATTTCGGTTTCCAACAAAGCATCGGTTTAGCAACCGAGACCAAGCCCAGGGCGGGCTTCCCCCGGTCGAATTCAATGAAACCCCGCAAACTCCTAGCTGCAAAAGCCCTGGAGGAGAGCTCAACTTAAAGACACAACATGCAGAAAGTGGAAACTAAGACTCGGGGTAAAATCCCCGCTCAGCCTGAATCAGTAAGGGACCATTTCCAAGGAGTTAGGGTTTCATGCGCTCTCTCCGTGCCTGACCTGTGGCGCCCGGGGCCTCCGGAGACTATGAATTATTCTCGGTTCTCCCCGTTCAGTGGTACAAGAGGTGGGTGGGGGGAAAGTAAGTACCAGGGGACTGGACATGGGAGGCTCGGGAGCCTCAGAAGACCTGAGCGGTTCCCCATCCACCTTGCACAGGGAAGAGGACACGGCCAACGCCGGGTGGATGCGTTCCCAGACGAGGAGGAGGAGGGACCTGCTCTGGCCTCCCATCCGCCTGGGACCAAGCACGGGATTCCCAGGAGCAGGACGGAGGCAGAGCCCGTCCTGGGGAGCGGTGCCACATTGCACAGCAGGAACGCTTCAGTCTGGAGCCAGGAGAGAGGGCGGGCACGAGGGGGTCCTCATGATGCGCCTGTGGCTTCTTGGCTGGGAATGGCCTCCCACGCCCTGCATGCCAAGCGCCCTCGGAGAAATCCCTTCCGACATCTCCTTCCCTGACCTCCCGCAGCTGCTGCCAGGTTTAAACCCATGGGAAGAGAGGCCAGCGCCAGAAAACAGAGCGGCTGACCCCTTCCACGAAGAGCTGGGCTCAGCCACCCCCTGCAAACATGGCAGAGGCAGGGAGCCACCCCAAGATGTGAAGGAACAACCCTTGCAACCTCCCCACCTAGGGCTCATTTACAGCCCAATCCTGTTCCCTTCAAAATCACTGCGGATATTGCCCCACTAAGGCCCCAGCACAACATTTTGCATTCAATCAAACCTTGGAGGGGAAAAAATGCATCCCTTTGGCTAATGCCTGGGTCCTTTTAAAGGCTGAGGACTAACAGCAGACTGAGCGGTGCATTGCCCTTCACTCCTCCTGGCATCCCCTTAGCCCCCGCGAGTGACTGCTCCATGCTAGGGGGTTTCATTCGGGGCCGCGCTCCGATAGCAACCGGGTAAGTCAGCAGCTCTGCAATCCCGGTCTTTGCCTCCGCTCACATGCCTCTGTGGCACACCAGGAGATACTTCGCATACCGCTCTGCCCACGGCCCGGCCTCGCGCGGCTGCACTTGGAAGCCCTCCCGGCTACCATCACTTCTCCGTATCATTCAATGAGCCACAATTGGGAGGGGGTGCAGCCGAGTTTTCTTTCCCCCTTTGCTTCTTCCTCTGTTTCCTAGCCGTGGGTCACGGCGACACAGAAACGTGCCAAGGAACATTTGATTTTCCAAGCGACTTTTCATCTTAAACGAAACCTCTACTTTTTGGTGGGGCGGGTTTGCCACCTTCAGTATGAAAACCTGTGAATGAGATCTTCAGCCGGGATGGCTGCACTGATTGCAGCTCCTCTCTTTTTTGATGCCTGACAGATGCCTTCTAAAGGGCTTGGGTTATTTTTTAAGGTCCCTTTAAAAGGGTTTTGAGTCAGGAACACACAAAAAGCTGCACAACAACCCCTGGGACCCTTTGAAAAAAAAATGTCTTTACCTTCCAAACATCTGGAAGTTGTGCAGGCAGTATCCTTTTCTGCCAAGGCTAAGACGGGGAATAGAAATGCAGGACACTTCTGGCCAGGGGTTACACCAGGGCTTACATGAGCTTAGAGATTTTGTTTAGTTAATGGCCATACAAGTCCCCCTATTACTTGGAGGGTTTAACCAAAAGAAAAATCAGAGCTGTATCCAAATGCATAGACCAGTGTGGCCCAAAGCCCTCTGGAGTCCAGAGAACGATCGGATCAAATCCTTATTAGTGACACATTTGCAGGGAAATAAGTGAATGCATTGCATCTTTTCTCAAAAGAGCGCCATGCACTTCAATAACTCTTAGACAAAACTCTTTGGGTGGAGGTGATATCTTTTATTAGACAAGCTAAATAGTTGCAAAAAAAATAACTCTTAAGACTTATGCAGCATTCCCACTGCCAAAGGGCTTTATAAAGATCAATGAATTAATCCTCTTGGCAAGCATTCATTCGGGCCTGATCCTCCAGGCAATGAAGTCAGTGGGAGTTTCGCTACCAAATTTAGCTGAGGGAAAGAAACACGATTCCTTTACTTGCAAAAGTGACTGTTATGCTCAGCACATGGGTGGAAGGAATTGAAGCCCCCAGATCTTCATCCCCAAAAAGAGAACCCAGGCATCCTGACTGGCAGCTCCTTGCCCCAAATAGCCAGATCTGATTTTCTGACTCACTTCTAATCCTGATCCTGCTTCGGTAGCTTATCAGTGCTTTGGGAATGCCCCCGGTACCACAAAGCATACTTTATTTCATAATCAAAAACACTCAGCCCCGGATCAATGGGGTAGGAAGGATAGAAGTCAAGGGAACGAAGGATGGATGCAGCACTCCTTAGGTTTAACTCTTCTTCCTGCAAAAGTTCAAGTTGGTGCAAACTCACTACAACCTAAAAGCACCCACTGAAGTCACCAGGCCAGCTGGCATGCCCAGAGGACTTTGCTGGGAGGGGGATATTGCAGCAATGGCAGGAGTGCGTAATATATGGGCATTTCTATAGGGGAACATAGACAAAGGATATATTCATGTCCTGCCACAACACTGCCCATCTGAGCACCACCAAGCATTTACACAAACTATAACTACTAAAGCCCCATAAGACCTCCTGCTTGAAGTTAAGTGACTTGCCCAAGTTCACATAGGAAGTGTGTGACAGAGCTGGAAATGGGACCCAGGACAGACTCTGACGTATTGCTATAGCTCTAACAAGGCTACCCCTAAATTAGGGCGTGCAGATAATATCAGCTAATCCATACACTAAGTTTTCCAGGCATGTCTCCCTTTGCTGTAGGAGCTAAGTAAGCAATGTCCTGGGGGCGTTTGATTTGCTTGCTCTTGCCTGACCGTAGCAGACCAGGAATTTGTACAACTGGCCCACAGCTGTGCAATATTTGGCCTCAGCCCTGTCTCTCCTCACATCTTTGAGGTTAGGAAAACACAGGAAAAGTCTCAATGGAGCAAATCACTCAGGCCTCTGCATCCTCCTGACACCGAGCTTTCTGCGATGAGTGACACGGGACCACCATCACTCTGCCGCGTAACATCAGACCGAGACACAATATGCTATTGCTTCCCATTACTTTCCAAAAGAAAAAAAAAAAAGTGCCCTAGCCCCAGAGATGTTCAGCATTTCAAACGGCGCAGACAGGCTCGGCGCTGAGAAGGGCAAAAGATCCTCAAAGGGGGAGGACAAGGGTGGTTCATGAATTGAAAGCTAAACTAGAATAAAGCTGTCCTCACAACCTTGTCTTCCCCAGGATAACTTTAAAAGAAAAGGCAGTTTCTGGGGAGACTTCCTCTACCCTCCCCCCCGCCCCGGTCACTTCTGTAGGCAACTACACAGCTGTGAGCTTCATTCAGCACATTAATGCAAGGGCTCATGGAACTGCGATCATTTCCGTCAGGGTTAGCGTTGCATCGGAGCTCATTTGTCAATTAATCCGACGCTGTTCAGACGGAGCACCATAGCCACTTAAAACCGGAACAGAACAAAGTCACTGAATAGACTTCTCCCATGCACAAAAGGGTTACACAAGAAGTACCATAAGTCCCTAAATCATTTAGGAGCCCATGTCTCCTTTTCAGTAAACTGGGCATTCATGGTTCCAGGTCACTGGGCTGTCAGCTCCTAAACCACTTAGGCGCTTTTGAAATGTCAGTCCTAAATAAACGGGATGATTTTTTTTTCCCTCTCTACATTTCCATATGTCTGTTCACATTGGAATGGGGAAAATGATCCAAGAACTTTTCCTGAACAAATGATTGAGCTTTAGCACTGGCTTTACACCAGGGGCGGGCAATTATTTCGGGTGGAGGGCTGCTTACTGAGTTTTGGCAAGCCATCGAGGGCCTCATGACGGGCAGCCAGGGGCAGATAAGCATTAATTTTCTAGATTTTTAGGGGCCCACAGGCTGGATGGAATGGCCTGGCAGGCCGCATCCAGCCAACGGGCCCCTGCTTGACACCCAAATTTGAGCAACTAGCAGCAAGGAGCCTTCAAATCCATGCATGCAAAAATCCCTAGACAATGAGCTTGAAAAAGTAGGGTTACAAAAGTGCCTAAGTGAATCGGGGGCATCAGTCACCTTGCATGTCAATATGGCTTAGGACCCTAAGTCACTTGGCCATTTAAAAACAACGAGCTTCAAGCGTCACCTCTCACCCGATCAGGGACAGAAATTCAAGACAAATCTGGGGAATCACAACTAAGCACCGTGGCGAAGCGATCTGTCGAATTGATGTGAATAATGAATAAATTAGAGGAAGCAATGACACGCTCCTGGACAGACCACGGGCAGAAAGAGAGGAAACGTTCCCTGAACAAACTATTTGCTGGAGGTTAATCCATTCACAGTAAAAAGCAGCTCCGATAGGCATGGATTTTGCCTGCTTCAACATGGCTTTCTGCTGTTGTACTGAATAAATGAATTTTTGTTCTCTATCTCGGGCCGTTTCACAGTTTCTCCCGGGCTGGCTGCAGCCACGCATGATCTGCTGGTATCCAAACAGTCAAAAAACAAGGCGTGCACATCCAAGCACAACACTCCAGCCACCGCTCCGTCCCAGCTTCAAATCACCCCGTAAACACGCCGGGAGTACACGGTGTATCGCTCTGCTGCTCAGATTGCTCCGTCACACACACGGAGGCTTTGAAGTAGAGACCCCCTTGACGCTCGCAAGGGTCCTACCTCCAAGCCCCGCATCTGCAATGCTCTTCCCTTCCCTGATGTCAATTCCTGCACGAGGCGCAGATTTGCAAGCTGCAGTGAATTGCTCAGCTTGTCCTTTTCTTTACTCATCTGAGCAAGCATCAGCTGGACTTCGGGCAACACCAATAACCTTGCATGAGTATGAGTGACCCCTGTGATCTTGGACCACTGATTGTCACTGATCTATGCTCCCTTGACAGCACTAAAGCTGACATCCCTTTTAACCGTGCAAGCTGGGAGCTGGCCACCAGGCCTGTGCAAAGCAGCTAGTATTCACTTCAGATTCAGAATCGGACGATTTATTGGTCCCCTGATTCGATTCAGATTTTGAAATTCGGCCACCGAATCGGGCCGAATCGCTTCCAAATCGAATCACCGCCCGAAGTTTTGCACAGCCCTACTGGCCACAAGGTCATCAGGAGCGAACAAGGAGCCAGCATCGTGGCACGGGACCCACCGCATCAGACCAGAGCCAGCAGTTGCTTCTGAGCATCCACACAATTCAAAAGGCCTGAAGATCTCAGCGCTGGCTTTCCAAGTACTTCGCTGGCATCGATCACCGGCCTCAAGAGAGAACTTCCTATTTAAATGACTGATGTATTCTCATGGTACCTGCAGCTAACAACATCCCATGCTGGGAGGAGAAGCAGAAGGGCAAACACATCAACGAGGAGAGCTTCCCAAGGTCGGCAGGGAAATCCATGGCAGCGCCAGGAGCTGAACCCTGATGGCGTCAGTCTCTCTTCGCTGCCTTGGCCGTCACTTCCCGTCAGAACCGCTCGATTAATTGGTTTCGGCACAATGCTTCCATAAACTCCTCTTGGAAATGCTACAGCTGCAGTGATTAATCCTCCAAATGCCATTTCAGGTCTTGTGGCAGAAGCACAAATGAGCGCCAGCCCAAAGGCAGCCTCACTTCCTAAGTTGAACTCTGCCACTATAAAAGCTGAAAGAGTTATCCAAAATACCCATCCAGACACATCCCCAGGGACTGAACTAAGGCTGGCCCAGACAAATGTTTATAGGATTATTCACCGGCCTTTGTTTTAAATAATGAGCCTTTCATGACTATTATTTTGGCATCAACCACCTAATTAGGAGCCAATGAAATGGGCAGCAAATCATCCAGAAGCATCTACCGGGAAATTTGAGGACTATTTGACTTATCAGTAGCAACCAAGCTGTCAGCATCCTCTGAATGGCTGGCTCCGAGCCATCTCCTAGAAAACAGGTGATGTGCCATGTCAGGTATCCGCCGGTAGTCAGGATACTAGCTCTTCCCAACAGGAAATCAGCACATGCCTGCCACTCATGCAGTGCCCTGCCTTGCAGAAAGCACAGCCAGGGACAGCAGGTTAGATAACCATTAGCAAAAAGTAGGGCCCTCGTTATTATGGTCTATAACCAGGCAGCAGTAAGGAAGAGAGAAGTGTATTAATAAAGGAAATATTTCCTCCATCCTGATGGGATCTTTTGCATCTGGGAACCTGTTCTGTGCAACACGGTATCTCTCTGTTTAGAAAAAAAGGCATCAGGTTGAGAGGCTCAAAGAGCATAAATCCCAGTGGCCTGGGATTCAGGTGATTCGGGCTCTGATGCGGACTGGGAAGTGACCTGAGCATCTCTGGTGCATCTCTTCCCTTAGAGCTCTTTGGGATGCCGTGTTTGCACAGTGCCTGAGACAGTGCAGCCCCAGGCTCAGTGAGATAGCTTAACATAGGAAGGGGAAGAAAGAGAAGTGTGCTGATATATGGATAGTACCTTTTATCAAATAAATGTTCATGATCCCATCTTAGGGCAAGGTTTCAAATACCTGGAAGTGTAAGATAAGAAAAAAAAAAAACAGTTTGATAGGGAACAACTGGAAGGTTTGTTCCTAGTCACTTCTGCCTTGGCTTCCAGATCACACCGCTGAAAACAACCCAGATTTCTCAGGCCGAGGAGGAGGATGGCAATCCCAACTGCTTGCCCTGGGGGAAAGGACAAGAGGAATGACCCCTGAACTGGGCAAGGACAACCTTTCCCCCAAAACTCTCATGCACCCCTGATGAAACCCTTTCCCGTGAAGTGCTGCAAGAGTTGGGCGTGAAAGTGGCTGCAGAAGCACAGAATGGAAGGAGTCAGAGAAAATAAATCCAACCTATTTCCCTGCCAGTGCATTTTAGTTTCCAACAGTTTACTCTTGTGTGCTCTGTCCAATAGCTTTAAATGTCTCAACCACAAGGTCTTCCACCACTCCTCTGCAGAGCTGTACAGAGCATCCTTTCCCCGCTGCTCTCTGCTCTCTCTCTCAAGCCATGCCCTCCAAAATATGTGATCCACTGGGCATTGTATCCTGCTGCATCTCACTTTGTCTGCAAGTGCTTCGAGGGTGTAAACACCAGGCAGAGAAAGGATTTGCCCGCTTTCCTATAATCACCTTGGCCCAGACACCTACCTTTGATCTGAAAGGGTCGGGTAGGCAGCTTAGCAGGACTCAGGCACCGAAATTGCTCGGAGAATCTGGGATCTTGCAATCAAGCTACAAGGGGATATGTGAATCTAGTCCTGCAAATCCTTCAGACCTTACACCAATTTTGGCTGCTCCTCCCTCAGTTCCTTCCAACATCCTTCAAGCAATAAATAGCGATGAGAACGAACTACACTATTCTAGGCATGGGCTTCTAGAGGGGGAACAATTAACCTTCTGCTCCTAGAAAGGATGAGCTCCCTGGAGCAGACAGAGCAAAAGAAACATTTGACTCCCTTCCTCGCTGCCACATCACGCTGCCGTGAGCTGCTCTCTGGCAGCGGATGGCTAAAAAAACATAATCATTTGCTGAGTATCTTTTGCTTTCTCCTTTCTCACAGCTTTATAGAGCCCTAGAGGCCTCCGGGGCTGGGAGTCAAGTTACTGGAAGTGAGACCATGCATCATGGCTCTGTGGAAATAAAGTTATCTATGGCCATAAAGCTAAGTTGGAACTTCAAGCAGGGAAATTTCTTTCCCTTCCCATTGATCTGTCTGTCCACCTCGAGGAAAGACATTAAGAGAGGAAGACTCTTGGAGTTGCTAGGCAGGGACTTTTTATTTGGAAAATATTACCTTCCTACTAATGCAGGCAGGAGACGAACCCTCTACCTTGCCATTTTTGAGTTGGTAACGCATAACTTTCTCAGCGTGGGGCATTTCCTGGATGTGCACTGGAGATGTCACCCTCTTTATATTCACATCGACACAGAGAAGCAGACTTACCGAGAGTCTACTTAATTCAAGCAAAAAAAAAAAAAAATGCAATCAGTGCTGCTTCCCAGTAAAGAGGAAGATAATAAATATTGTGTAACCTTCCCATGAACCAGTCCCAAGACACCAATAAAGCCTTTTGACTTAAACGCTTCTGCACAGATTGAACTATATTTGAAACCGCACACTCAAGCCTGGAGGGACTTCCTGAAAATACAAAAGCATTTTGTTATCACTGCAAAATACATATCATCTTTCACTGGGTAGATCCCATCCGAACCATGGATTTTCACCCGTTTCCAGCGTCCAGTCTTTCCGCCACATAACTCAGCTATCGAATCCTATCCCAGGACTAGAGGACTATTATTTTAGTGACTGCAGCTGGAAACAGGGTGTTACGGCTTGTGAATACTATTCAAGTCACACAAGCGTGGCTGCTTGCTTTCACATTGGATTTACCAGTCCCAGAATATTTCTGCCTTATAGTCTGTACATGAATTAAGAGCTCAGCGAGCAGAAGAGGCTATTGAAGAACGTCTTCATTCAGTAAGAAACGTGAGTGCGAGCGCGAGAGAAGCGGTCTCTGCAAGGCTGCCCAAGCTGCAAAGGGACTCAAGGCGCAGCATCTGGGAGAGGAAAGCTCAAGCCTTCAGCTTATTTTCCATTCCTTGGAAACAGCTCCCAACATGACCTTTTAATCAAGCCCAGAGGTTTATAGTCACCCTTGAAAAGTTTGCAATTTAGGGGAGGAATGATGCTTTTTGGATCTGAATACAAGCACTTTCCAAAGGCTTTTTGCAAAACAATACATCAAGGTTTCTAACTCCCAGCAGCTTCCTTGGATGCTGCTGAAGAACTTGGCACACAAGAGGAGTTGGGCATTGCAGTGGGGCACGTGCCAGCATTGGGAATGACACAAGAGCGCTGGAAGTGTGAGGATGGCGAGGACCTTTAATAGGCTGCCAAGAGCTTGGGCTGACCATAGGCAGAACAGCATCTTTCCATTTGCTGGCATAAAAACACAACAAAATCAACCATCGCGGTCCAAGGGATTCTGCAAGTGTAGTCTTGGCAAGATAACCAAGGGGGGGCTTACCCTAATTCTTTCGTAGTTTTGCAGACCAACATCAACTGTGTGAATTTGGTCTTGGTTTTTCTCTAACTTGTGGTTAATGCGTAGCTAAGGGAGACTCTTAAGAGCCACTTTTCCCCCATAAAGCAAGTTTCCCCATTTAGGTTTGGGGCTCATAGCATGTGCACTGCAGGCACCCAAATGCCTCAACTGCGGGCGTGAGTTGTGCTCGCAAACACTGCAAATGAACAGCCAGAAAGGGAGACGAGAGCAACGGGGGCTTCAGTTCTCCTAGACAAATGCCTTCACCAGCTGGGTCTCATTTCTAGGATCCACAGAGGTAGAAAGGGGAGTCCGGAGAGACGCTGGTCTCGGGGACAAGAACGTGGGGCTGGAGGAAAGCTGCTGTCCATAGTGCCAAGAGTTTGTGCTCACACACATACATTGGGCATCTCCCCTGTTTTCTACCTCAAAAGACAGATCAAGAGGCAGGGAGGGGGGGAAAAAGGTTCATGGCCAGAGGCTGAAGTCTGCTGCAAATCCTTTCTGCCTATTACTTCCTCTCCTAAAACTGTGCTCAATTTGGTGAGCTTCAGGTCAAGCAATAAACATTTTAGGAATGGGTCTGTGTTTCCAGGACAAAATCCCCAGCCGTCATCAAAATGAGCAGCTGCTACAGGAGCCAACTAAGCCTCGCAAAGCAGGCAGCCTCCGCAAGCTAACCACTTAAGGCTGGTTGCTTTTAGCCTTGAAGAGCAAACACTCCCTTCGAGGGGGACTGAATTCCTTATAGGGCCACGGCTGTAAACACCAGCTTCGGCCAAGACAGGAGCTGAGAGAGGCAGCCGATTCATTAGTGAATCCTAACATCCACGAATGCATTTCACGTCCTGCGCCGCTCTAGCAGCCCTGTCCCCTCCTGGAGAGCACAGATGATCTTTCCTCTGCAAGCAGCCCCATCGTTTCCAGGGGCCGGCTTGCTCAGCACAACAGCAGCAAGCAGGATAAAAAGGCAGATAAGTTTGGGTTTAGTAAACAAAACAAATATTTTGTACAGTTTATCCTAAAATTACAAGTGGAGAACACCCAGCTCTGCAAAAGGAGGGTGAAGGCAGCAAGAGGCAAGTCAAGGCCATGTCTCTGCTTTGGTGGGAAGAGCAGGAGAGCAGCATGTGTAGACATTCAAGCTAAGGACAGACATTACATGTAAACCGGGTTAAGCGATCAGAAACTGGTTTAAACGTGTAACACGACAGATGTCCAGCGTGCACCAGTTTGAAAATGGCCGAAACCAGTTTGAGATAAACCTGGTTATAGTATCAGACTTAAATGACAAGTTCTTTAAAAACAAATTTCCCACCAGTGCCCATCCACCCAGCACTGCACCTTGGTGTTACTGCACGTGACACCACCAGGAAGCACACGTGGATGTGGCCTTCTCCATACAGCAAAGGGCATGAAGGCAAGATGCCACAAGTACCATAAAGGAAGGCAGGGGCTAGGGACAGTAGGAGAACCACTTTCAAAGGGTTTTTTTTCCTGTAACATGCTGCCTTTAGCTTGACACTGTCCTTTTATTCATTAATCTTCACTACAACCCTGGTGGATCATAACCAGGCATCCTGGTTTTCTCTGATTAAAAAAAAACTCCCCAATTTTCATATTTCAAAAAAAGTAACCCCAAATCTACATTTTTCTGTGATTAAAATGAAACACCGCTAATCCATAGATAGAGATACAGATGTGGATCTCTATATCGATAGACATAGGTATCTACAGATATAGATACAGATAAAAAAAGTAATTTAAAATCCATATTTTTTCATGAACAAAATGAGACACCACTATCTATATCTATATCGACTGAGAGTGGTGTTAGTGATGTTTCATTTTAATTGCAGAAAAATGTGGATCACTATCGATATAGATATAGATATAGATATAGATAGTGGTGTCTCACTTACATATAGATATACATATACATATAGATATAGATAGTGGTGTCTCACTTATACATATACATATACATATACATATACATATACATATACATATAGATAGTGGTGTCTCATTTTGATCATGAAAAATGTAGATTTTGAATAACTTTTTTAAATCTGAAAATTGGAGATTTTTTTTTTTTAATCAGAGAAAACCAGGATCCCTGATCATAACCCCCATTTTTTCCCATGAAGGGGAAAGAAAGGGGCTTGCCAAGCTCACACAGGGAGTCAGAAGCAGGCTGAGGTCCCTGGTGTCTCCTGATTCCCTGCTCTAACCAGGCCAGCCTGGCACCTTAAATACCCAATGAGTAGGGGCCTACTTAATTCACAGTTTTGTGGAGACCATGAAATCTGGGATTGTCCATTAAATCAACAATAACCACAAAAAAACCAATACAAATAAAATACTAGCTCCCCAATAGGAGCCCCTGGTCCTTGGTTGGAGAGGCAGCATGAAAGGCAGTATGTAGGATGCCCCTCCTTCTCCCTGCCCAAGCCTCTCTGCCAATCAGTGCCAAGGGGTGGGGGCAACCAGCAATCAAGACAGTGGCCGTCCCCTCGTTCCTCTCCACCAATCAGCACCAAGAAGCGGGGCTTTTCTGCCAACCAGTGCCAAGAGGCAGGACCGCCATGAAATACCCCCCAAATCGGCTCTGCATGCTGCGAAAGGGCGGCAAAAATCCCTTTGTCTTGCCGCGCTTTAAGCAGGTCCCTACCAATGAACCTCTGCCTGTGAAGCAATTACAGTAGAAATCAGAGCTTAATTAAGCACGGTGCTTTGTAAGCCTGACACTAAAGTTTCCCCAGCCCCCGTTACTCAGTCCCAAATCTGCCATAAACAGGTAAGTAAATCCATTCCCTTAACTTGGCTCAGCTCACTGTTCAGCAAGTGACCCATCATACTGATGCATCAGTCTTCCGCTGACAAGGATTACGACTAACATGCCCTATTGTTCTCAAACAGCTTTTAACAAGGCCCCAGGCTGCTTCAAACAGACGAGCGGGTCACGCTGCAATCTGCTGGCATGCACGCTCCACACAAAACAGCTGTTGGAAGGCGAAGGCCGCGCATGCAGCCCGGCAACCCCAGCTGTGCGGCACCCTACCGCCACGAGTAATTCCCATGCGAATGCCGACTTGGGTATGGATTTTGTGTATGTGCTGGTTTCCAATCTATAAATCCACAATATATGCCCCCCTCTGCAAGAGCCACGTGTATATGGATGTGGATTGTGTATATATGTATATACATATATATATATACACAGCTTTGCAAGAGCCATGTGTATATATGCCCACCCAGGTGTATGTGCTGATTTCCAATCTATAAATCCACAATATATGCCCCTCTCTTCAAGAGCCACGTGTATACGGATGTGGATTGTGTATATATATATATACACATATATACCTTTGAAAGAGCCATGTGTATATATGCCCACCTGGGTGTGGATTATGTGTATGTGCTGGTATCCAATCTATAACTCCACAATATATGCCCCACTTTGCAGGAGTCATGTGTATACAGATGTGGATTGTGTATATATGTATATACATATATATACACCTTTGCAAGAGCCGTGTGTGTGTATATATACATATATATATACACACACACACACATATACATACATACACACACACATATATATATATACACATATATGCATATATATACATACACACCTTTGCAAGAGCCATGTGTATATATGCCCACCCAGGTGTATGTGCTGATTTCCAGTCTATAAATCCACAATATATGCCCCCTTTGCAAGAGCCATGTGTATACAGATGTGGATTGTGTATATATAGATTCATAGATTCATAGGTTCATAGATGTTAGGGTCGGAAGGGACCTCAATAGATCATCGAGTCCGACCCCCTGCATAAGCAGG
>NW_005842332.1:794731-795020 GCF_000455745.1 Alligator sinensis | reverse complement strand
AGATGACCCCAGCTAGATGCCTATCTAACCTCCTCTTGAAGACCCCCAGGGTAGGGGAGAGCACCACCTCCCTTGGGAGCCCATTCCAGACCCTGGCCACTCGAACTGTGAAGAAGTTCTTCCTAATGTCCAGTCTAAATCTGCTCTCTGCTAGCTTGTGGCCATTATTTCTTGTAACCCCCTGGGGCGCCTTGGTGAATAAATACTCACCAATTCCCTTCTGTGCCCCCGTGATGAACTTATAGGCAGCCACAAGGTCGCCTCTCAACCTTCTCTTGCGGAGGCTGAA
>NW_005842332.1:789067-793687 GCF_000455745.1 Alligator sinensis | reverse complement strand
TTCAGCACCCTTGGATGGAGCTCATCCGGGCCTGCCGACTTAAAGGCATCCAGTTCTTCCAAGTGACTCTGCACCATCTCAGGGTCTACGCATGGTTGTCTGGCGCCTTGCTGCTGCCTCTCTACAACCCCAGTGAGAGACTTGTCGTGCCCCTCACTTAGGAACACTGAGGCGAAGAACTAATTGAGGAGTTCAGCCTTGTCCCCCCTGTCCGTCACCAATTGTTTCTGCCAATTTAGCAGGGGTCCTATTCCTCCCTGGACCTTCCTTTTACTCCCTATATATCTCAAAAACAATTTCTTGTTGTCCTTTACTTGGGATGCCATCCTCAGCTCCATGGTAGCTTTGGCCCGTCTAACTGCCTCCCTACAAGCACGTGCAGAGGAGGTATATTCATCTTTGGTGATCTCTCCCTGTTTCCACTTTTTATGTGCTCCCCTTTTGTCCCTTAGGCTGCCCTGGATTTCTCTGGTCAGCCAGGGAAGCCTCCTGGCCCCTTTCCCCCTTTTGCCTCGCTCGGGGATTGTCTTGCTTTGTGCTCGAAGGATCATTTCCTTAAGGCACAGCCACCCTTCTTGGGCTCCCATCATTTCAAAACTCCTACTCTGCAGTGCGTCCTTGACTAATCGCCTGAGTTCATTGAAATCAGCTTTCCTAAAGTCTAGCACTTTCACCCTACTAGTTACCTTACCCACTCGACATCTTATGGTGAATTCTATTATTAGGTGATCACTGTCCCCCAGATGGCTACCGATCTGGAGGTCCCCTACCATGTCATCCCCCGTTGCCAATACATATACATATACACACCTTTGCAAGAGCCATGTGTATAGATGTCCACCCAGGTGTATGTGCTGGTTTCCAAACTACAAATCCACAATATATGCCCCATGTTGCAAGAGCCATATGTACTCGAGGTCGTCTGACTATAGCCATTGCTTTTCCATCTTCCCCTCTGCCATCTTTTTTCCTAACTGGTGATTTTTTTCACATCCTTAGGAAAGCATTGAAAACTTAAGTCATTCCACGGTCCTACCGTTGCCAGGTTAAACTGAGCCCTTCCCGCCTTGTTATCACGTCGCCATGCTTGGAAGGAGCTTGCCATCTGGGTGAAGATTTCTTTAAGGCTCATGTTAAGGCCATACAAAGAAAAATAGCCCGCACTTTGCTGTCATCCCTGATCTCATCACATGGGGTAAATTGAGCAAGCTTTTCCCTGGTGTTGAGGTGATGGTGCCAGGTATTATTTCCTCTAAGGGCTTGAGGTGCCAGCTTAGCGAACATTTTCCCTGCCCCGCTCTACACACAGGTAGCAGCCAGCAAAAGAGCTGCTCTCCAGGTGAGGAATCGCAGTTAGGGAAAAGAGAAGGAAAAAATCAAGAAAAAAGCTCTTTTTTAAAAACAAAAATCAAGAACGTGCATCAAGGGCACTGTACAGAAGAGCTAACTTTCTTCCCGATACATCTAGCATTATTTTAGAAAAAATGACGCCTCTCTCTCACGGCTGTCATCACGACAACAGCCCCGGAGTTTCAAGCAGCAGCACAGAGTCAAAGAAAGCTGGAGGGAGGAAGAGGCGGTAACCCTGGCAAGAGATGAAACCGAACCCGCACAGAGAAATGATATAAATATTTTGGCGGACAGGGCAAGACACAGTCTGAATAGGAGTGGAGGACAATAAAGGGAGTCAGGTGATTCGGGGATGCTGCTGGAGTCTAGACCTCCAGCGTCGTCGGTGAAAACAGAGCCGGAAATGTTTTCACAGATAAGACTCTGCCTGTAAGAAGGCCAGACCTTTGATCATTAGGAGGAAGGAGATTTTGACTAATGAGATATTGAGTAGGTGGGGAACAACTTGGCTGGAAATAAGAGGGAGACGCTGGGCAGATCCTCAGCGGATGTAAATGAAGTCCGCGCAGCTGAAATCAGGGGAATTACAGCAATTTAGGGGAGGAAAATCTCTCATTCTCCTGGTCTGGAAACCATCCTTGAAATGCAGCCAAATGGGATAAACGAGAATACAATTGAGTGGGAGCGTTTCAGATCCAACGAGGAGTGTCATTAGGATTCAAATATCCAGGGAGGGAAGTATTTCAAGAAGTCGCATAAATAGCAATTGGCTTAGGAAAGGCAGACAGCATGGCAGTAGAAGTGCCTGGCATGCAACCACACAGCGGCGGAGGACTCCGGCTCCACCGGGGAGGGAAATGTTTGGGCTCTTGCAATTAAAATTCCTCCCGATTCAATTCAAAAGAGACACAAAAAAAAGGTGGTGTGGCTCAACACACAAGAAAAGAGCATCCAGGCTTTTCCAAATGCATCCCGAAGGGTAGAGAGAAGGATCAGATGAATAAAAAGCAGCAGCACATCCAATTCACAGAATAAAAATAAGCAATGACCACAGACATACAGAGGCTATTTCCCCCAAGACAGGAGGGTCCCCTGAGATGTATTTGCAGAATCGCAGCACGGCAAAAGTAAAAAGGGCGAATGCGGCTCCCTTGGAGAAGGCGAGCGAGAGGAACAGGAGCCAGGAAAGCAGAGATTAGCCCAGCTGCAATATTGTCTTTAGCGAGAAAGGAGCAGGAGACAGAGGGAGAGAGCTGTTTATTTTCCTGGTTGTTGGCAAGCGAGTCGTTGCACAGATAGCATTGGGAGCGGTCGTGGAAAACTGAATGCTATTACGGGAGACAGAGTGCCAGGCCCCGATAAGACAGACTCAAGAGCCTTCAGGGGCGCGGGGTTGGGAAGGAGCAAATCCTAAATGGCCAGGATTAGAAATTCTCTGATAACAGCGATTTCCCAAAGGTAAACGGCTTGCATGTAAAAGCATCTGCAGGGGATCAGCTAACAGGAAGGTCAGGACGTCTCCGAGTGGCACAGGGCTTGTTGGGACAGAGGTAAGAACGGGGACGCATAGCCCGAATACCGAGAGAAACCATCTGGGAGCAGGCTCGTAACATATGAAATTAGCTCCCGGGGAGGGGTGGATGGTGCCATATTTCCTGCAGCAATGCCGCTGTGACATATGCATAATGACGGAGTAGCTGAAGAGCTAATTCGGGTCCCCTTTCACTCTCCGAGCCAATCTGCCCTGTCGGGTCAATCATTTCCCCGGAGTTTCGTGCAAATTCCCAGGATCCGGGCAATCGGGACGCACAAAACTATGAAACCTACAGTAGCAACAACGGCATTTTCCCAAACCTTCACTAGGATTATTGCCTCGTTTGGCAAGTGACCTTCTCAGCCTAATTTTCCAAAGTATGGAGAACCCACGTCACCCATTTCAAACCATCGCTGCAACACACATCAGAGAATCGAAATAATTCTGTGTCCCCCGATTGCCTGGATTGTGGGAATTGCACAAAGCTCCAGGGAAATGATTGATTCCCGAAGCAAGCCAAATCCCATTTGCATTTTTCCATCTACCATTATTTGGCTAAGAATTTCTTTAGCCAAATCAATTTTTAACCTGCAAACATATCCGTCTGCCTAGTTAAGCGTATTTAGATGGCATCTCGAAGGCATTTAGAGAAAGTGAAATTGCCCCACTTCTACACAGAAGGAACTCAAACACCGTCTAGGAATACACGTTGCAAAACGATCACGATAAAAATAATCCCATTGGCACAACTGGCCCAGGTAAAAATAAAACATGTCAGAAGTGGTTTAACATACCACGGTGAATCAAAATCTACCACGATACAAGTGATGAGTCTGGAACAAGGGCAGAAACTATTGGTAAGGGGATCACTGGAGGCATGAGATTAGTCCTTTTAAGAAACATCCAGGCTGGGGGGCACCCCTTCTTCTTAAGAGGAGCTCAGTTTTACCCCATGGTCACGAGAGCAAATGTCTTCTAATGTTACAAAGCCATAGGACGAATTACAATGTTCACACGTGACTAAACAAGCGAAACGGCAATTCGTGACATGTACCTAGGCAACTCATAACGTGTACAAGGGCCCAAAGAGACTCGGACTGAGATCCCAAAGACATTTCAATGCCTAATTTTCACTGTAATCCTGCCCAGTAGGTATGAGGCACTAGACGACTGGCCATGATGTGACGTCCTCTCCGGGAGAGTAGAGAACGCAACTGTGACCTTCCAAGTCAGACTTCACTTCAATCCAGCAGGATCTTCCTTCCGCTCTAAAAATAACGGCTCAGACTCATCCCCCAGGGTAACTCCATTCAAGCCAATGAGGTGATGCAACACCGCTCCTTAAATTTCTAGCATCTGAATCAAAGCAGTACCGTTTTGCCCCGTTTCCAAAGGAGCCAAATGAAAAGACGACATTGCCTGTCTGACCTAGAACCCAAAGAGTCAAATCCTAGCCCTACTGAAACCAATGGTGAAACACCTAAAGTCGCTACTACTCCATACTGAGCACCCTTTCCCATTAGGGTAGATAATGCCAAGTCCCTCGGCAACCACCACAGTTAAATATTTGCACTCTAAGGGATGCTTTTATATCTGTTTTACCTTAATGGGTTTCCATATCCTTCAGCAAAGCTACTCCAGTTTAAGCCAGTGGAACTCAAGGGAGACCCACTCTCATTTACTTCAATAAAAAAAGTCAGCAGCTCCTAATTTGTTGAGTCAATAAACGGAGGGAA
>NW_005842332.1:772405-789036 GCF_000455745.1 Alligator sinensis | reverse complement strand
GAAAGAGTTAGGTTTCAGAAGTTGGAAAACATTTATACCAAATCATTTCAAAATGCTTATACTGTACATATATATTACAGATAGCAGAAAAGGGAGGCCGGCATATCCATGGGTCCGTCTGTTCCAAGTGATATGCCAGTCCAGTTACTGGACATACTTTCCAAACCTACTCTGGACTCTTTTAAGAAACGTTTGGATGCCTATCTTGCTGGGATCCTTTGGCCCCAGCTGACTCCCTGCCCCTGGGGCAGGGGGCTGGACCAGATGATCTTCCGAGGTCCCTTCCAGCCCTCATGTCTATGACATCTATGAAAGTTAGTCCATTAGATAAGTGAGCACTGGAGCCTGGACAAAGCTGTACAAGGAAAGAAAAAAAATTAGGAAATAAGAGTTAACAGGAAAACGGTGAGAGCTTTTAGTAGGTTTGGGGAAGAATGGTTTATGTATGAAGTTTACCCCCTTTTCTCATGAGAATCCAAATGATTCAGCGGCAGTACATCTAATACTCCACAGGGTATAGAGCGGTCTTGGTCCACAGGCTGACTGACTACGCGACACCCACCCCTTACATCTTCTATCACCCCTGCTGGGAACTGTAGTGCACAACACGTCATTTTTAAGGACACCATGGCAAGGCTGTTGTATTAAGGTTGCCAGATGTTCTTGCAAAAATGAAGTTCACTCAGTGTTCGCTGTCACTAAAATAAGTGAACTATAGGCACGCTTGCTTATCCTGCCATCTATATGACAGCTTAAGAGTGAGAGTTTATACAACATATACTAATCATGTATTACTGCAGAGAGGGCAGCTCTTCATCTTCAGGAGAAAATGCATTTTTATTATTATAACATGCAAACAGGTCTCTTGTGTTATGTTCTCTCTTCTGTTTAAAGAAGTCTGAGATGTCCTTTGCCTGAAAGAGGAAGATGCTTGTCGTAATCTTTGGAGAGAGGCACCTTCCTAGAAAGAATAACATCCGCAGGAATAGCTTTATAAGATTTTCAATCTGTGTGCTTGGAAGGGATTCCCTTCCCCTTGCAAAACATACCCCATCACCATGCCCTACTACTCATTACAGTAAAAATGATCAAGACAAAAGCATCGCATTTGGTTGAGTCTACAGCTACAAAACACACTAAAAGCATGTCAAAATACCCAGTCGAAGGGGAAAAAATTCCTACAACACTGACCCTACATGCATAGCAATCCACCATGCTCACTGCATTAGTGCTTCTAATGGCAATGACATCTTCTCCCCGTACTTCCCAGGGAATAGCTGTCTCAGTCCACAAGCTGCTTAACAACTCCATATCCATCCCTTAAATCACCCATAATGGAAAATGCGGTACAACAACCGGTCATTTTGAAGAGCAACAGAGAAGGGCTATTACTTTAAGGCTGCTAGATGTTACCACAAGCCTGTAGACGTCACTTGAACCAAGAAAAGTGTCTGTTCTCTTTAAGGTACTGATCCATCAGTTGGCTCGTCTCCGGAGGATGATCATAGGTTGTCCTACAGGAAGTTCTTGTACCTCCAGAGCTCCCCTCCTCTTCTTTCCTACTATGCTTCACTTTGCAGCAGAATTTTCCACGTGCCTTGTTTCATCAGGTGTCGACTGATATCATTAGGCAGACGTGAGCTACCTGTGCTATCACTCGCTGCTCATGGAAATGGGTAGACCAGCTGTGCCCCTCACCAAACGAATTGTTTCTGGCCTTCCCGGCCCCCGCAATTCCCGAGCTCGAGAACCCATCTTCCAGCCCCGAAAGGTGGGATTTGCAAAGAGGAGACAAAATCTTTTGAAGAGCCACGAGGAATTAGGGAGGGAGGTCAGTCCAGCAAAAGGACTCCACTGGCTCCATTTAGAGTCTTAACCTGCAGGCTGGTACGAAGGGGAGGTTTCCAAATATGCTAGGACGATTCATTTCCCACAAACACTCAAGATGACGGGTACAACTCGCCAGGTGGTCTTCCTCCAGGACCAAGGCAGGAACCAATGCCTCTTGTCAACTGACCAGTACCCCCCAGTGCTGAACCTGGTGCAGAACCACTTCCCCCAGCACAGGGAGCAGAGAAAAATGCAGCTCATGCTGGACAAAAGGATGCCAGCCTTCCTCTGCGGAGGTTGAGAGTTTGCGGGCTCATTGAAAATCATCGCAACGTGCACTGTCAAGCAGGCTGTGCATCTGCAAAGGATCACTGTTTGGGGCTTGGAGACTATTGCAATGTTAAAGTAGCAGTCCCTCTGGGATAGGAGTTGATGCCCATGTGAATATGCACGTGTGCACACACAAACTCCCAATGACACACAGGCAGACTCCCGATGACATCCTACAGCTTTGTAACAGCAGAAGACATCAGCTCGCACACCCATCCACGGGGTAAAACTGAGCTCCTTTAAAAAGAAGAGATGCCCCCCACTGCCCAGATGTTTCTTAAAATGGACTAACCTAATTCCTCTAGTCGTACTGAGAAAGGAAGCCAGGATCCTATCCGTTCCCTTTAGCAAGACGAGGACAAGGGCAGGGCCAATTTCAATGCGGGTGGAAGCTGGCGCTGCTTTACTTCAGCTCTGCAACACGTCCCACCCGAATACATAGTGCCGCGCAGGCAGCCCAGACTAAGCTATTTCTGGGACCGCGTGAATCATGTTCCTTTTAGCACAGCAGCTGTTTGCAATTTGGAGCGATGGCCCCAAGGTAGGGAGGGCCTTGGCTGGGGTGGCCAAGGCAGGGTGATAAGGAGCAAAGCTGCAAGAATTTTCTGGTCGGGGGGTAGGGCCTGTAAGCACACTAAAAGAAAACCACGATCTCCCGCGTGGTTTCCAGTGAGCACCGTGTCGCTGTTCGCTTTGCAACAGGTCACCTACTTCTGGCCGCTTCGACTCCAGAGCAGGGTGCATCGCGGTGCAGCGCAGCCGAGGATCCCAGGGGAAAACTGATTGTTACAGCTGGTCACTAAAAGGGTTTTTCTTTCCTTGGAATTTCAGCTTTAAATCCCTTTTTGTTTTTGGCTGAGAACAGAAAGAATCAGCAAGTTTTGAGTTTTGTGATGCAAAAACTACAACGTTCAAGGAGAGGCAGCAGCTTTTGTGAAGATGCCTGTACTCCTTTTACTACTCCTCCCCTCCGGGAAGAGCACACATCAACTGCAGATGCTTCCTCCACCTGGCGAGGGGTATTTATACCCGAAAGCTTGCAAGGAAGAATTTTTCCAACAATCTGAGTTGGTCTAATCAAAGATATCATCTTTACCCAAAGAGCCTTGTCTGCCTGTACCCCAAAAAGCAATTTGCCAGTTGAAAAACTACACCTGTAAGGGGAAATGTTTCAGCCAGTCCTGCTTGCCTTACTCTTTTCAGTGGCCATATTTAATCCAGAACTCAGAGTTTTACAAGAGCAAGAATTGAGGTAAATCTGGCTTTCCAGCTGGGTTTCTCTTCCTCACATTGATGAGCAAAGTCCTCGGTAGCTTGATCTGAGCTGATGGGATTATTCAAGTGATAAGCTATCCCTGTGCACATGCCCCTTACCAATAGTGTCTCCTCTTGTTCCAGACTCATCACTGGCTGGCGTTCTGCGATAGAAATGGAAAAACTTCCATCGGAAAAAACCTTCTCTTCCCATGAAAGATAGTTTTGCAAGAAACCAGCATACTGAAAAGAGGCTATCTTGTATTTGCAAAACATCAGAAAGAAAAATCAATTTGTCAAGGCCCCCAAATAAAAATGTCTATTAAAAAAACAAAACAAAACAGATTTTCTACAATAAGGGGGGGAGGAGAGAGATTTTTCTTCCTCCTAAAATTATCATGGGGAGTGATTATAATTTAACAACCGGCTCTATTTAAAAGTCCAGATTATACGAAGCGGATGAGAAAAAAATGAAATACATCTTTTTTTATCTCTAGCACAAAGGCAAAGTGTCAGAAGATGTCTTGTTTATTATTAATAATGCTCCACATTTCTATAGCACCTTCTACACAAGGAGCTGAATGCACTTTGCAAACATTTCCAGACCTCAAAAGAGGTTCAAAAGTTTGGTTCTGGTTCATTATTCATGGGAGGATTTCAGCCGGCTCAGGCTTTTTTCCCTGCTACCTTGACTAGAAAGCTCATCGACTCTTTCCAGGCTGAAGCCCAGCCGTACTCAAGAGGCTGCTTTACCAGAACAGCGCGTGCTGTCGGAGCTAGTAGAAAGCACCTCCGCTATAGCGGTATCAGAAATGGGGCAGGAAAGCACTTTAAGTCCCTAGCCTTGCCCCCAGTTCTGTATGGTCAGCTCCTCGCCATCAGAGAAGAAACACCAGTGAGACCAGGACTTCAAGGGCAAAAACCTGACCTCAGCGCAGTTATGTGAACAGGGTTTTTGGTGGCCCTCCAAGGGCCAGGGACTCGCCCCGAGATGCTCCTTGGCTGAAAGTCACCCTTATGCAGAGCTGTAAAAACCAAGACCTACATCATAGATCCTGGCAGATCTACATGGTAGACCAACATGCATCCTCTGTGCCTGCACCTATCCAGCAATACAGAGGGATGCTGCAGCTCCTGTCGACACATCGCAGCCAGCTTTGATCTACCTACCTTAGGTGCCGATGACCGCCGAGCTCTGGAAGCACACGTTTCCATGTGAGCTGCCCAAGTATACCCTGATTAAATTATTCGGCACGAAAGCTAGCTACTTGTCACCTAGCTCAGGGCTGCCATCACACTTTGGGAATGCAATACGGATGGAGCCCAGGAGGATCCTAATCCCCAACTATTGCACTGGGGGCATTGTGAGGCTTAATGCCTGCAAGGCCCTCGGAGATCCTCAAATGAAAAGGCCCATTCGTGTTTATGGAAATCATGTTTCTTTTTTGCTGTAGAATCCCACTTAATGACTTAAAATGCGATCCAGTGAGGTGCTGAGCCCTCAAATCTCACTGCCGCGAGTCTAGCAGCTCACAGGATTAGCCCCTCGCTGCGGGAAACTGGCTGCTGTAGAAAAGGAGTGAAAAGACATTTATCTCCAGTTTGATGTCCACCTTTGACATGCTGGGCTGCTATCAAATCTCTCCCGAGGGGACAATGCTGATATTTGGACTGGGGGTTTGTTTTATGGGCTGTAAAAATTTTCTTTTCCCAGCTAAGTGCATTCAATGGTCCGTGAAATCTGTCCCAACTGTCCCCCACCCGGCCCATTTCAACCATGCCATGCACCGTGAGCCAGCACTGCCAGCGTGCAAGAGCTCTAGGAAGAGCTGCTGAGCGGCAGGAAACAAGCTCCAGGCGGCAAGGCGAACGTCACCCAAGGAGGATCTAAAAAGTAAGACCTAACTGCCTCCAGACAACGAGTCCCACCAGCCGCATGGTTTGTTAGCAAGAATAGCCCTGTATAGGCTGCACAGAAACTAGACAAGTTGCTCTGGGAACCAGAACAACCAGCTGCTTCCAGTAACAGCTTGCTTTGCACTGTCACACTACTCATCATCAATTATCCATGCCTATCCGTGGGTTGGCGTCTCTCTGAAGAAGACCTGAATGCATCAGCACAGGAGACGGGTGGTCCAGCAGGTGAGACTGTACCCTCCAAACCAGTTATCCCATATCTCTCCAGTCAGAATGACTTGATATGCTGTAACCTCCCCGCTTCCAGCAATGAATGATGTGTTATCAGGGTTAGATAAAGAGCCTCGGAAAACCAAAGAACTTTCCAAAACTAAAACAAGCAACAAGCCTATTTGGAGATGTGAAAACCTGGGAAATTCTCGATACAATGCCATCCCAAGTCACCGAAAGGAACCGGTCTCCATTCTTCGGATGGCAAAACCTGCTGACAGCAACCACCAGCATTGCCGAACAATTTTGTTATCACCCACCAAGACAACCCAGATGACCTTTCCAAACCTAGGTTAAGAACATGTTCAGAGGTTTCCTATGCTACAACCAGTGTCATCTCTCTTCTGTTCAGAAACAGAAAATAGAGGACTTCTCTCCAGTGCTGACCACCCTACACAATTGAATGAATTACAAAAAAAAACCCGAAAGCCTATGGTGCTTCTAGTAGATGGACACGATATCTTTTATTAGACCAACTAAATAGTTGGAAAAAGTGTGCCCAAAAGCTTGCTTTTCCAACTATTTAGTTGGTGTAATAAAAGACGTCACATCTACCCCAAGAACCTTGCCGGCCTATGTCCGTAGACCAACACGGCTACAACCTACACCCTTCTATTAGATGGACAAACTTTTTCTTTGCTTTTCATTTTTGCATACCTCGGCACTTCCCAAGGCTTTTAGGGAGTGGGCAAGGATTTACTGAAACACTCCAGGAAAAGCTGCTCTCTCAATATTTCCACCTCCTCTAAAATCTGTTGGCTTCAGAAACCTCATGAGGTCTGTTCCACCCCATTCTGAATATTCAAGAGGGTTGGACAGCGTTGATCCTCAGGTGAACATCCAAAGTTTTAAGAGATTCATCCCAGCCCCACTGTTGATATTTCCCCCTTTCAAGTTTCCCAGTTAGCTCTTTGTACACGAGTATCTCGTGGGACAAGAGCCCTTGGAGCACCGAGTAGCAAGAAGATCTTTGCCATGGAAGGGCTGCCTTGCTTCCCAACACCGCCTTGTTTTAACGGCCCGGTATTAGAGTCACGGCTATTGTCGGTGCATCTCTGGCTCTTAAAGGTCTGTTGTTTTGCAGCCTAAAGAGAAATCAGAGCGGAGTTCAAAAAAACAAGGCCAGATTTGAAACATCGGGGGCTGTTTGCTCCTCCTTCCATTCCCAGCTCCTGAGGTCAGGAGGGAACGGGTCCAACTGCTGCAAGACAGATTGTTTTAATTTAAACATTTACAAGAGAAGGAGGCTAAAGGAGACTTTATCCAGAAATGTATGAGACGTGATAACGTGCCTCTCCCGATCCCTGCAAAGGCTGTTAAGAGAACATCCCTAGGAGGTTCCCTATACAAAACCGACCAGTTCACACGCCAAAAGGACAACGATAAGGATAAAGCCATGTCCACCCTTCAGCACGTCACTTCGGGCTGAGAACAACCGGGAGTCTTCATGACCTGCCTTTTCTTTTATGGAGGGATAAAAAAAAAACTTTTTTGATGAATCATATTGGGCTCCTTAGAAGAGTATCTGCTGCTCTATGTCTGTGGATTATAAGGGTTATTATTTCTGACGGTGGAAATGTTGACCCCCAGTAGAAGAAATTATCCCACCCATACCAAGAGTAGGAAACTGCATTGTGACTGATGGGGGCTGGGACGTTCTTCCACTATGCCCTGCATTGCAGTACAGGTGCTCCCGGATAACGGTGTGTCGTTATTACGTCGCCGACCGATTAGAGAACATCCTCGTTTCAAGTCGCGCAAGGTTCGGTTACAACGTTGTTTGGCTAGCAGGTAACTACGGTGACATCACTGGATTTGCATAACACCGTTTCGCTGAAAGTTGCATTTTTCAACCACATAACTGTGATGTTAAGCAAGGAGCGGCTGTATGTGAGCATCTTTCCTATATGTGATTTTTTGCAAGTTGCTTTTTCAAAGACGCTCCTCGCTCCATCTGAAGACAGGGCAGTGACACTGGAAAAGGCTCCGTCTCCCTCCTATACGGTCTCCCTCCTGTACAGTATACTCTTATACCATCCTCCTCCACCATCTGCACTGCGCAAGGTGACAGGAGCAGCTGAACTTTCTTCCGTGAGAATCGCAGCAATTGCTAGGATGCTGAAGATTGCAAGGGATAGTGCTCCAGCCACATAAAAGGGAAGATCTTAGC
Source organism: Alligator sinensis (assembly GCF_000455745.1). Lineage (NCBI taxonomy): Eukaryota > Metazoa > Chordata > Crocodylia > Alligatoridae > Alligator > Alligator sinensis. Next base: position 781,265 of record NW_005842332.1, on the reverse strand, counting down.
GTAGGAGGTTCCTTTGATTTGGAAACACTGGCCCTTAAAAAGCAGGGGATGTGAAATACTGCCGAACCACGAGTCTGTTAGCTGGTCTCACAGCCAGCCCTGATCGTTCATTCACGTCGACCCAGCAATAGCCGTTAAAGGAACCCCAGTCATTTCCCCAGCCCAACACGCAGACTAGCCTGTTAAACAACTCACGCCTAGCGTGCTACACATGCAGCTAGTGGTTTGTCTGGAGCATGCAAAATGAAGCTTTCGGGCAGGAAATTAAACGTCTTCGTTTACAGCTGGCTATTTAATGAGTCTCGGGCAGGGGACGGAGGTGAACTGCGATGTGCACAGATATGTGAAGAAATGTGGTAATCTACCTGGCTCACCTGCATTTCCAAAGCTCTTCACCCCTCAGCTAAAGCCCACCATGCACCGACTCGATCCTTTTCTTCTGCATCGAAGGGATGGACACAAGAGCTGGCCGAGCATGCGAGGGCCTTCCTGGGGCCGGTCTGGGCTCCAATCAATGTTTAATTAGCCGACGCCATCCACCCAGTGTGGTATTTTCCTACTCATGCAGACCTCTTCATCTACCAGGAAGAATGTGAACCACAGGAGCATGGAGGTGGGGGGGAATAAACTTATCCCACAGTCATGAAAGACCAGGAGTGCACCAATCTACAAACAACTATTTTGGGAAGCCCAAGATCCAAGTGCTAGGGGCGCTGTGGGGGAGCTGGGATCAGGTCCCACCCAGACCTACACATTGGCATGGCAAGGTCCAGTGTCCTCCATCCAGAGCTGGAGGGGTACAGCTGCGTGGAAGTGTAATCCCTACTGCCAGAGCCCATGCATCCCCCGGGACATCCCAAGGGGCCAGGAAGAAGTTGACCCAACATCATCACCAGACCTCCAGCTGCTCGAGACCCTTGCAGTCGTAAGGCTAAACGAAGCAACACAGTCAAAGGACAGGAGTTCCTGTACATACACGCTGCAAACACAAACTCCAGCTGGCACGTAAATGAAATTTTAAAAGAAAAAAAAGAAAAGAAAAAAAATCAGTCGCTGACGACTGGAATCGTACAACAATCCCTCCCGTCTGTGCTCCAGCAGCCTCCTCCCTCGCCTCTCATCTCATCGCGGGGAGGCTGAGTGGAGAGCATGCCTGAGCCAGCAAAGAAACCCTGTTTTTACCCAGGTCACCCCGAGAACGTCGCATCTCTCTACTGAGCCGTCCGTGCGGGGTCTTCTCCAAGCAGACCCGGCTCAGGGTCACGTGGAGCTAACATCATCCCATGGTCAAATCTGCCCTCTTCCTTCAACACCTTGTAATTCCCATTCAAAGCAATGGGGAAACCCTCCCTTAACACTGAGTCCAATGAACAATCCCTCCCTTCCTCCCACGCTGACAACAGCGGCAGTTGCACAAGGAAGCGACTAAGTTTTCGAGTTAGCTATTTACTCAAAAGGTGAAATCCCAGCAAAATGTCCATCGATGTCAGTGGGGAGGTAGGATTTTACCCCTGGGCTGTAACCTTTAGGGCAGGACTGTCTTCCAGTTGTGTGGACCTAGGGCACTGCAAGTAGGTCACTAGGCCCCACCGTAACATGAAAAAAAAAATCCTAAACTTTTGGAAAATACTTAAAAAAGACTCTATCCTATAAGCGGCTGCCTGGTTGCACCCCTCAAAGTGTCTGTACCCAAAAAAAAGGGGATAAGAAGCAAAAAAAATGCCCTGGGCTGGCTTTCCCCACCCTTAGTTCTTCTCATACTGGCGAAAATAGTTGGATGTTACTAACTAAAAACTGGCTGAAAGACATACTGGTATCATCTTTCCTCACTTTCTTTTCCTGGCTTATATCAGCCCAGTGTAGTCCCAGCAAGGAAAACCCACTGGGGATATTGTGTTTCAGTCTCCAGTACCCCCATTTCCATTTGCAGCACGTATATGTACTCTCGCTTGCGAAGGCTTGTTTTTCCCAGCAAGCCGAGGCATCTACGGTCCTATTCAGGACATTCGCTACCTGTTTTCAATTACATGGCCGCATTTAATGGTTCAATATGCCCTAAGAATAAAGCCTTTCATTTAACAGCACAGTGTCCCATATTCTCAGCCACTGTTTAAATTTGAAACACAAAGGAAACTGTGAAAGAACAGAGGCAGACAATACACGAATAACCCCATGTGCGCACAACGGGGAAGCCACCAGCAAGTTTGGGTCACAAAGTAGCACCCTGAACAGTAAAGCCCCACATCCTTTAAGGAGACATCTCTTCACCTAGAACCAGGTACCTGCCTAGAGGAGTGGGAAGAGAAAATTGCATTTTTATATTTTTTTAGTGCCAATTCAGTGTTGAAGTTTTTCAGTATAATTATCCTCTATTCCGTTACCATTATAACATACTGGTAACAGCTCAGCAAAAGCAGGGCCCTGTCTCAGCACGGTGCCCGGACAAGGAAAGACAAATCTTCAGCTGATGGAAATCACCATCGTTGGGCTGCGATCAGTGAAGCTCTGACAATCTCCACCAGCTGGGGATGTGCCCTGTAAGCCTGCTCTGGCCGGGAAGAGTTTGTCCCAATAGACAAGGCAGAGGAGGGGTAAGAAAATAGGATACAATTATTCCTATATTAGAGAAAGGGAACTGGGGTACAGCGGGTCTAGCGACTGACCCAAAAATCAAATGGAAACACCCTGGCAAAGCCAGCAAGTGATGTCTCCAGTCTCAGCTCAACGCCTGATGCCCAAAACAATCCCTTCTTCACCCAGCTTATCGACTAACCAAATGAAAACCTCCAGCGGGGTAAGCATTTAACTAGTACCATTGCAGCTCTCTGTTTCATAACACTGCACCTTTGAGTAGCATGACAATTCCCGAATCACGTTAGGAGCCATTCTTGCTCCTAAAAAAATAACATTCACAAAATAATAATAATAATAAACTCAAATAAAAATCAAATCAGCAACTTGCAACAATTCACCTAAGAAAATCCACGTTGGATGGCTCTTTTGGTATATTTATTTTGGTTCGGATGATGTTCCAGGCATGTCCGCGGGGAAACCACAGCATCGTTTTAGCTGTACTTTCCGTGCTCGGTTTTATTTCAGGGCCCCGAGACTGATGAGCAGCAACCAAGTGGCTAATTATACCACGCTACCACCCTCATTTTTTTTTCCAAATAATATGACTTTTTTCCATTCTTCTATTTCCCTTTCTGAACGTTTCACTTTCTCTACCCAGATTTGTCTTCTTTCCCCCCTTGTACAAAGGCCTCTTGTTACATTTTTTTTTAAACCAAAAAAGGCCAGCATGCAGACTCAGCACATATCTGAATGAACTTAACTCCAGGAAGAATAAAAGCTTCAACACAAAGCAAGGCAAAGCCATGGTTGGAGAGCACAGCCCCCAAGAACCTCTTTCTGCAGTGAGTTAGGATTGGGCAGCGGAGGAAGAGTGTTAATACTTGGCAGGAAAAAGGACAATAGTCAGATGGATGAAGCTGAATTCAAACGGGACAGAAACAAGACTGCTGGGCAGAGGACAGCTCTGATGAGCCTGCAGTCATCCTGCGCTCTCCTTTGGCCCATAAACACCCACCGCTGCTCAATTAATCCAGGATGTAAGCGTGCTCCCAGATGCTAAGCTGGTGGCACTGCTGGGTGGCTGGGACACTCCACTCCAACCTGGTGGACCAGGACCCACCGACAGCTTTCTTTGCCATCATCACCTCATCTGGACTGCAACAATTCAATTTAGGCATGAAGCCATCAGCCATCAGTAAAGAAATGCAGATCACCTCCTGACCAACAAGGCATGCCACAAGCACCATCAGACCTATCCTCTACTCTTTATGCCAGCCCCGCATTGAACACCAGGTCAAGTTGAAGGACTTGGTCCTTATCTTCCAGGTGCCCAAGGATGCCCATGGACTAGCAATTTGAAACAGAGGCCTAAAGTTTAGGGGCCCGGCATGTGATGGACAGCTCCTCTCCTCTGATGCAACGTTGGGAGGAGAAACTCAATTGTGCAGGATGGTACGTTTTCTCCAGGGCTGGTCAGAGATTGCAGAATGACCCCCCGGCTCCACCAGGAAAAAGGGCCATTTGCAAACGTCCCCACGTTCTACACGCTCCTCTAACCTGGCTTTTCAAATACAAAACATGGAGCAGCATGGACATTAAGCTAAAAAAAGGGAACTAAAAAAACCAAAAAAACCCACAAACCAAACCCTCCCAAAGCAAAACCTTTCACTGCTCATCTAATTTTCTTCCCTGTAGAAAAAGTAAGAGCAAACAAACCTCACATGATATGTGGTGGACACATCACTGACTGCACAACTGGAAGGCATTCAGATAATCTAGTGGTGAGGGCTAAATTAAAACCTACATCGCATAGCACAGACAAGCATGATCATTCCAGTAATTTCTCTCTCTTTTGACACATGGTGAAACTGAGCCATCATCCCTGGACCGCAGCAGCTAAGGGATCAGTTTTGCGGGGCAAAAGCAAGTCAATGGGCGTGGAGGATATTTTGCATCGTCCCAAGGTACCCAGCATCTTGCAGGATTGAGTCTAAAAGCATCTGGGGTCTGATTCCACGCTCAATGAAATAAATGGGATTCTCTCCCTTGGGGTAGGTCTACACACATCTAGGGAAGGACACTGCTGGCTGGCAATGGCAGTGGTAAAATTTATCCCTAAGCAAAAAAATACCCCTAAACCACCCCCCCCACAAAAAACACAGGGCCGATGCATCCCCACGGTCCTGCCAAAATACATCAATGCACAGAGAGCAGGCTCTCTACAGACCCCAACTTCACCCCTAGTGACTGCAAGGGCTTTTTAACTAGTCCCACCCCATTTTGAAGTTCTTCCAAGCAGATCATGAATAAAGACCTTTTAAAGGACCCCTCTGTGCCTAAAACTTTCCACATCGCCGCATCCCAGCCATCGAGACAAAAGGCCGTCCGTTGCCTTCAAACGAACACGCTTGCCCATTTTCCACAGGGGCTTCGGTCAAGCTAGGTCAAGGTCAAGTTGGAGAGAAAAGCCTGGCTAAACAAAAAAAAAAGAAAAGAAAAGAAGCGGTAGTAACTCGAGCTGCTTAAAAAGGCAACAGCCACACTGACCCCAGCATCCAGAGAAATATTAGTGAATACCAGAGAAGCTGCAACAGGCGTAGAAAGAGAGACAAAAAGTTTGAATGAAGCAAAAGAAGATCCCGTTTTATTACCTTGGATCTCCCTTCGGGACTCTGTGTCAGCTGATCGCCACGAGCCAATGAAGAAATCCTCGCAGAAGAGACGGATGCTTTTGCCATGACTCACAGGTTGAGTCACTGCTGAAGAACGACGGCTTTCCCCGCATCCAGAAAGCCATGGGGGCCCAAGAGGGATGTGATGCCACGGGGGAACCCCCTCTATAATCCCATCCAGGATTTTGCAACGGTCCCAGAAAAGCCTCCTTCACTTCAAAGACTCCATCCCAAGTTTGACGCCAGGCCCGTCACAGGCCCTCGTGAGTTGGGTCAGTGGTTTATACTTACCCATGCAGTGCACATGTAATCAGTGCCGCTCGGTTTACACGGCTCAGTCCCAGTTCTCAATTGTCAAGTTGCCAAGAAAAGCCTGGCTAAACTGGATGAAAGGTGCCTCCGGGAAGCCAAAATGACAACGGGGCAAGTCTGAAAAACTAGCTGCTTAGGAAAACATGTGCGTGCAAGAAAGGGCGGGATTGTAGCGGTACAGTGGACTGCACAACACATTTTTTGCGGATATGAGAGCGCGCGTGTAAACTGCATGCACAAAGGCACTTGCACTCCAACACTCTCCGTCACACCCAAAAGCTTTTAGCTAGGTCCTAATCCCACAGGAGACTCCAGGCATGACAATTCCTGCATCTTCAGAGGTATCAGGGCCCCAGGTGAGAAGTTGGGGAGATATCCCAAGAAAGGAGCAGTGGAGACCTATACACACCTCAACCCACAGCCGTTGAGCTAAAAACACAGTGATGAAGGAATAAGTTTCTACTCTACATTTTTAGGCGGTTTTTTTTTTTAATCAAAACCATTACCAACATTTTCATTTACCCCCAAACCAGCATATTTTAAATACAATATTTTTTTTTTATAAGAACACTTCTAATTTAAAAAGCCTCCATAACATCATCGTTTCAAAAAGACCTAACCTGTACCAGGGTATCATTGCATGCCTGAGGGCCAGAACAGCTCGCAGACAAGGGGAGTGGCTCCATGTAGATGCTGCAGCATCAATTTAAAAGTCAGCTAGCTATTCCTGGATCCCTCTGTGCGGAGGGCACATTTCTTATTAAAAAAGAGCCCCTCCCTTCGTACCGACACAGAGCAATATAGAACAAAATCATGGAATTAGCAAGATGCTGCTTCATTTCACTATTGTTCACCCCACATGCTTCATCCTCCTTCGGCATGCCCCTAGTTTAGCCTTAAGCTCCTTGGAACAAAGATCTCATCCTCGATTCTGGTTTCATTAATACAGGAAAATAATCCCCTGAAAGCCAGTGGATCTGCAGCAGTGTAAAAACTAATGCATATCCCTGAAACAGGCCCATTTTTACTTAACCTACCATAGGCACTATACAAATAATAATTAATACCTGGGGGATTTAAGCATGCCCAACTTTAAGCTTCTACTAATTTAATTAACAGACCTAGGCTATTCCTCCCAGCTACCTTCCCGCATTCTCCCATTACTTGAATTTTTATCTTATGCCCTATGTCCCTTTGGCTATTTTAGATTACCAGCTCTTCTGGATAAGGAATGTATTGGCATGGCATGACTTTAGGGGCTAATACTGATGTTTCATAGTAATCGGCACCCGATGAGTAAATGGGATTGCTCAACACAAAGCCATCACGCCGGCAAGTCCCATCGAGGATCTCCTCTCCCCAGGTGGACATCTCGCATCTCTAGCTCTAGGACATCTAGAGCATGACACTATTGCTTTTCCTTCAGGGTTTTAGCATTCAATATTCATTATAGCAACTGAGCCACTGTGGTCAAACTAGAGAAAGACCTCTCTGCCCTTGCTTACCATCACTGATGCCAAATCACTGCTTACCACCTTGCTCACCAAGGTTACCATCACTGCTTACCCACCGTGCTCACCATTCATTGATGCCAAATCACTGCAGTCAGTGAAATCACACAGTTGTGTGCTGGTGAATGCCAAAATACAGGGGATCATTATGGTCTGTTACAATTTATAAGAAACCTTAAAATCAAACAGAGAGGTTGTTGCTGTTTTTCTCTCATCCAATATTCTGATATAATATAACGATCCAACACACCTAATTATGGTGGACCATAGAGTACTTCACCAACATTAATGACACCAGCACCCTGGCCACTTCTCCTCTGCCTGGATGAAACACGATGTGATCAAAGCCTTTTGCAAATGGATAAAATAAAGCACAGGGGACTATGAAATTCAAAGGGAAGACAAGGGTCTTCTCCTGGCCTCTTCCCACTACCTCTGCAGGATACTGCTGTGTCTGCTCACAGCTAATGAACACCAGAAGGCACCGGCTACCATTGCTCTTCCTACATTTCCGAGCTGCGTACACTGTACATATTAAGAGATGCACATTTGTTTAATAACAAATTGGTCCTATTGAATTCAATCATGTAACAAGGAAGGATTATTCCCTTCCTGGCAGAGATCTCTGGCTTGTGTTGCAGAGGTCAGGTTCTACAGCTTTGGTTTTCGAAGCCACTTCGGGGACTGAGATGCAGTTTCCCCAACACTTTCCTCCTAATGAATGGAAATAATGCGTTCAAATGTCCTGGGTACCTCTGAAAAGATCCAGCCAAACCATTTATGAATAATCACCACAATGACAAGACAGCCTTTTCAATAGGTTTATGCTATTTCACATGGCATCAAATGTTCCATCTACCAAGAAGAAATGGGAATTGTACTGGAAATATGATCCGATTCTTTTTACAATAATATTAATTCAGAGTATTTGAAATCTTAAAAGCAGATTAAATACTCACAGATGTGTAAAGATGCCTTATCCTTTATGGACCAGAACCAAACTCCCTTCAAAAGCAATGAGAGTCTTTCCACTGACTTTAGTGGGAGGTAGAAAAGGCCACTATGAGATATGGATCGTCCCTTTTCTAACACTGAACTTCTGTTCCAAGAAACATACTTCAAATTTGGAAAAAGATTAAAGCGAGGGGACAGTGTCGAGATAGGGGGGGAAGACAAAGGGAAGCAATGAATTGCCAACTCTCTCTTTGTTTCCCACCCTGCCCAAACAGACCAAAGTTTCCTGGAAACTCTACTCACACAGACCTATTTCTCAAGTCAAGAATGGGGATCATCAGAGCCATGCATATATGGCACTTGATGCTAATATCTCTGCATTCATTAAATATGCCACATGCATGCACTGAGCCTGATGAAGGGTGTGAGAGCCCAAAAGCTTGCAGAAAAAGATATTTTTTTGCAATTTCTTAGTTGACCTAATAAAAGGCATCCTCTCCGAACCAAGAGGTCTGGATTTTTGCATGTGCATGCCCTTGCTTATTTGTGCCTGTACCGCTGCCCGCCCCACCATAATGTGTGTGAGTATATATCTATATATATATCTATATATATATATATATCTATATATAGATATATATATATAGATATATATAGGCACTTCATATGCATCTTTTGAATCAATGGCCATGTGGTGTGGGGAAGTTTGGAGCAGACACTCCTCAAAAGAGACAAACTAGAGATAATGGTATTTTGTGAGCTAGCCTAAAGCTTCTTATTCAACATCCAAAGAAATCAATTGGCTCCACATCTTTACAGGTATTTAAGGCCCTAATT
>NW_005842332.1:740756-772395 GCF_000455745.1 Alligator sinensis | reverse complement strand
CCTGCTGATGACATGACATCAGTGGGTATTAGACACCAAAATACCAGTGAGCATACTATCCTTCCTAGGGTAAAGAATCACATGACCAATGTTCACTCCAATTTTATTATTTTAAAGGACTCCAGGTTCCCCAGATCTTCTAAGAATCTCTTCTTGAAGCATATTTTGAGATACACAAAGTGAAAAAAAAGTGCTTTATAACTATAATGTGCTATATTGGATAGCACATACAATATAGTTGCTGGTATGCATGCTATGCGGAGAGAGAAGAAACCAACCAAAACACACTCAATGAGATTTCAATCTGTAGGCAATCCCCAATTAGCAAGGGAAGTTTGAATAAGATGAAGACCAGGGTAGAAAGGGATTTTAGATGGACCTTCCAAAAAATCTGGCATGTTACCTGATTCTCCCACAAAAAGCCCTTCTCTATAGGTCTAAGAAACCCTCGTATTTCCTCAACATGGGTAACCTTCATTACATTTCCTAAACATGGATAATTTTACCCTTCATTATATTTCCTCGACATGGATAATTCTTCATTATGTTGCAGGAACCCAAGTTGTGCGCCGTGACTTTCTTTTGGAAACACACCTACTCCTACCCTTTCATCTCTACTCTTAACCTTTCATCTCCACCTACTCTTACCCTTTCATCTCGCCTGGCACAGAGCATGTGGGTATGAAAACGAAGAAAATGCAAACCACATTATCAAGGCACATGGAGAATTGTTTTAATTGGCAGATGTCGGCAGGAGGCGTACTATCACTAGGCTGAGGCTTACTCATGTAACCAGGAGGCACCACGCCAACCTAATGATGAGCTTGCACCAGACAATCGTGACACAGTTGTCTCATGCAGTTGTCACAGACCTGGAAAAATAGGGAATGAGAAGATTCAACTCTGTGTCCTTAGTGTATATATTATTTCCTTGAAAAAATGCAAATCAGATGCACCCATGCCAACCTTTAAATAAATTGTAGCTTCTTAAAAAGGAAATTATCAATAAAGTTCTGCTCCAAGTCAATATAAATGGTCTCCTTTCTCGGTAAGCTCGCAACGGGGACAGTGCAACGCAAAAAGCAGACCCATCCTCCATTCCCAACTAACAGGGTCATATTTCTTCTTGCAGAAGCACCTCACTCATTTCAATTGGCAAAAAATTAAACAAAGACAGCCCTAAACAGGCCAAAGACTACAAATAATATTTTTTAGGTCAGTCTAGACTTCTGGGAATCGGCCAAGGAGAGAAGCAACAGACGGTAACAAGATACTTCATCATCTCCAGTGTTTTTCTTTCTTTTAAAAGCGGGGCTTGTGTATTCTCATTACCCTTGTCTTTTCTACTAAAGGAAATGGCTGCTTCCAAAAATATTCACCCAGAAACCTGATGCATTTTGATGAGGATTGGAGACTCCATCACTGGCTGAGCTCTTTAACATGACATCATTTGCGAAGAGGGGCAGTAGCCATAGCTTGGAAGGAGACCGCTGAGGATCACCTTCGCGCCCGTCCCTTTGGACAGTCTGCTGAATAAAGGACTATTTGCAAATAACTGTTTCTCTGTTCAATTCCATAAAGAAAAAAGATGTACTTTTGGTTCTTAGGGGGTGCAAGGGACAGACCGGTCACTTCGTTCCATGCTATTTACTGTTTCGGTTTTGGTTTAGCCATTGAAAGAAAGTGGGATGAAACAGAGGCAGAAAGACAGCTTTGCAGGAGGAAAAAATTAATCAGCGTACAAGAACGTTAGGCATTGCCACGAATTGCTCTCAACTGGCTCCTCCCTCCTCTGCCTAATCCAATATCCTACCAGGAAACTCCTTAGGAAACTTCAAGGTTTCTCACTTCACGGAGAGGTGCTGCTCCGAGCAGCGAGATGTCTCTGCGCTGCCAGGGGAGCCTCCCACGTTGCAATTCATTTTATGGACAAACCTCCAACCTGAAACGGCATCAGGAGTCTGATCCGCAACGCAGCGCAGGCAATGGGCAGCCTCCAAGTGACTTCATCAGGAGCCAAACCTCACCCTAAAGACAATCCAAAGAACATACTCTACCAGACAAGGAGTCCAAGAGGCTACGGCACGACTGAAACGCATATCACCCTGGCTGCACTGCCAGAGTATTGCAAAAGTTTTGCCTTCCTCTCATTGAAAGGACTGAAATTGGTGATGGTATAGCCATCCGTCTACGGCAGAGTGGCCAGCAAGGTGAGCTGACCCTTTCCAAGAGACTATCCCCAAAAATCTATATATTCCTTCCAATCTCGCAATATCAAAATGAACTAACAGCACACCTCATCTCCTTCCAGCCACACCGGACTGCTCCGGGTAACAGATAGCTGTTATGCTACAAACATCTGTATGCTATACAACATCTGTATGCTATGTATACAACATCTGGGAGCACTGACATGGCAGGTTTTGCACCAACGATGCTCCATAGGTATTTTTTTTATACACCATATGATAAATAAAGGATGTTTTTCATTTCTGGTAGACTGCTGCCGAAAAAACCCCTCCCTCCCTTAAAAAAAAAAAAAAAGGATTGCAATTGGAAGAAACTTGAAATAACGATAATCAATATTCATTCCTTTATGCTCTAAATCCCACCAGACATGGTCTTGGTAACACACAACCATCCCAGAAACCACTATTGGCAAAGCAGACAGAAGGATGTACAGCAATTTCAGAATTAAAACCAACGACAAGATGTTTTACATGTAGAAAAGTCACTGGGATTTCACTTTGCTGTTAACTACCAGCCTTCTACATTGTGCCAGTCACGAAAAACTCCCGCCTGGTCCTATCTAAAGTCTTCAGACCTCCAGATTGGGATGAATTGTCAGAGACGGCAAGGCCAAAGTCCTTTTAAAAGGAGATCAGAAATAAAAATTGCTTTTCTTCCACGTTTTCAGACGGCCGCTATCATTAAGCCCCCTACAGAGTTAAGCCCAAAGAACTCCCAAATTCTTTAAATGCTCATCAATTCATAATTGTGACTGTGCCCATTAACACCACCCTTTTCTTTCAAGGTCATTATTAAACCTTAAGTGCTTCATTGACAAAAATCAAGGGCTCAAGTCCTGTTTCTCCAGAACTTAAAAAAAAAAAAAAAAGTGACATATGGAAATTCTTTGCATTGCAACTTCTCCAAACTCAGCAAAAGTGAATGAAAGCTGGTCGCGGGGCGGGGGGGACAAACTTGGGTTAACAAAGTACAGACAGGGCACAATAGGGGGCGTCCGCTTTCTAAGTTTATAAAAGAAAAGTTTGCAAAGCTTTTGTGCACCAGGATCCCCTGCTTTGATCTGGGAGAGAAGGGAACAGATTCCTTCTTGGAAAAAAAAAACAACCTTTGCGCTCTTGCACCAGGAACTATGCAAAGAAGAGATGTTTCAGGCAGGGGAAATACATATTGATTTTTTTTTTTTAAAGACCCTGGCAACTGCTCTGGTTTAAGGAGGGAGGTGGGAGGGGGGGTGGAAAAAAAGTATTGTGTTTTAAGTTTTCTCCCTTTTATGGGCCCCCTGACAAATGGCTTTCAGAGGATTTAGGCAGCTAAACTTTTTTTGGAATGCATTGGCTAAGGAAAGCCAAATGTTCTGCAAAACACAATAGAAAGCAGCCTTGATTTCCCCTGGGCACAAACCCCTCTCCCAACTCGCCAGCCAGCTCGCCCATAGGGTTGCTCCCCGCACAGATGACAACACCATTACTCATGCAATCGTGTTTTAACAAGGCTAAAGGAAAAGAGGGAGAGAGAGACAGAGAGAGATTGTGTAGCCTGCAGGCAGGCATGTATTAAGTACACAAAGAAGGCACATTTAAAAAAAAAAAAGTGACTTACCTGCATTGCTTTGAGAAATTGCATAGAGGAGAAATATTGCTAGACTTTGTGGGCAGGTCCTTATCCAACTTCTTCTTTTCCACCTTGTGTGTGTATCCATGGTCCACAATAAAAAAAGGGGCTCGACTTGGGGGTACTGTGCAAATGCTCAGCCAACCTTAGGTCTGGTGTAAAAAGCAGATCAAAGGCAAAGGTTCAGGAATTCTTCCCCCCCACCCCCCAAAAAGAAGCAATTATTATTATGATTATTTTTTTTATAAAGCCATGAGATTGCTGTTTGGGTCTGATTGGGAATAACTTGGGTGGAGGCTCAACTTTCTCTGCTGCTGCTGCTTGAGTTTGCTAGGAGCTTGGCTTCTTTGCTGGATGTCCCAGGTCCTTCTTTCCTCCCCAGCTCCTGCTGCAGCTCCTGGTCTGATCCTTCTGGGGCTGTCCTGAAGTGATGTCCCCCTTCCCCTGCCTGCTCGAGGAGTGAAAACTTTTTTTTTTCCCTTCTTCTTTTAAAGCAGATGCCAGAGATTGTCAGTCGAGAGCCAATGCAGCAAATCAGAGTTTAGAGCAGGCTGCAGAGCTCAGCCCCCTTCCACTGGAGAGAAAGGGGGTGGGAAAAGTTTTGCAGGCAGGGAAAAAGGAATTGAATGTGTGGCATGGGGTGACTTTTTTCCCCCCTTCCCTATGCCTTGATCTCTTTCCTGATCTGCTTTCTCCAACCAGCCCCCGGAGCTGGAAAGGAGGCAGGGCTCAGCGGCAAGTTTGAATCCAGCCAGCAGCAGGAAACAGAGCTGCACACAAGGCTACAAGCCGCTGCTTTCTAATTTCTTCATCTGAATGGGTTGCAATGGCCTTTCAAAGGACTTGGGACCCCTAGCCAGCCTGGCTGTCATTTGTTTTCATCCCTAGAGCTCTGTTTGCCTGCTGGTTTTTTCCTTTCTCCATGCTTTGCTTATCCATTGGACCATTTTGGGGGGGAAAGAGGGGTTCTGGGGCCAAAAGGCAAATATCACCCTAGAAATCAGGAAAAAAAGTAGGATTGCAAATCCCAGAACCATAGAAAAGTATGGTTGCAATGCCCTAATGCAAGCTAAAAGGAGGCAATGCATGGGGTATAGCAGCTTTATCCATGCATGCAAACACAAAACTCATTAAGTGCACCCCCAGTGGAAATAATTGCCCGCACCAGTATAGCCATACGCGGATAGCCATCCCTGCCAACACGCATAGGAGGGATATGTGTGGATGTATTCATACAAGTATGCCCACCTATACAAGGATAGAGTTTTGCCAGGGGTTAAAAAGAAGTGTGAGGAGGTAAAAAGGGGAAATGAAATAGGGGGGCTCGTCTTGCCAGCCAAATGCATGAGCACTGAGACCTTTAATCACCAGATTCAATGTGGCAGAAACTTCTTTGGCAAATCACTGAGAGAAAAAACTGGGAAAAACTGCTAAATGCCTGAAAACTGATATACCCTTTGGGGCTGCATCCAGGGTAATCCAGGGTTGTGCTGCTCTTACTCCTGCTGGGTTTCCCTGCTGGGCTAGGCACCATGGGTATAAAAAACCCTGGCACCATTGCAACGTATAGCCCAAATCCCCTGGATTTTTTCAAGGGCCAGTAGCCTGAGGCGCGTCCATTTGGAGATCTTACTTAACTCTTCTCCTTGATGATCTCCCCTCCTCCTGTATCCGTCTAGGTTTCTCAGCTGTCAAGGGTCATTGTTGCTGAGGAAACTTGGGGTTTTCATCATCTGCAGTCGAACTGGACTCAAATCCTGTTCATCCACCTAAGGATTACTAAGTTTCCTTCTCTGGGAAGTCAACAAGCAGCACTTTGCCGCGTCCTGCTACCTACGGTCACGATGATGGCAGTCAAGCCCATGACTATTGTGTTGATAATGGGATAGTTTGGGGGTTGCAGTTTGGGGGTTGACTGCGATTCATAGACATTAGGGGCTGGAAGGGATCTCGTGAGATCATTGAGTCCAGCCCCCTCCGGTCCTGCGTCCTATTTCTGATTCGTGCACTTTATCCCTTGCAAAATGCCTAGGCCCATACAGACAAATGCCACCCTACTCCCCACCTCCCTGTAGGGAATCATTTGAGTCAGGCTATACATAGGGGGTACCCGGAGACGAGATGGGCACCGCCAGGTCACTTTGCCCAAAGAATCACCAACGATGCACAGCATCTAACATGCCCCAAACGGTTGCAGCGGCCTCGGGACTGACTTGACTTGACCGTGCATGGAGGACAGCTCACTAGGGTATCATTCCCCACCAAACAAACCTGGAGCAAGTCAACATTAACAATCCATCTGCGTTGTCTTTCCCACAGGACACTTCTAGGGAATGGGGAGCGGTGATTAAGAAGAGCCATGCCAGTGCAGGCAAACATACTGCCAAGAGACTAAAGGAGCACTGTGAATATCTCACATGGAGACCTGAAGAGAGGCAGGCCCTGTGTGCTGGTACCATGAGTTCACATGGTGCTGCAAGACCTGCGGGTTTACAGGGAAGGCTCAGGCATGTGCAATGGGAAGCATCAGGCTGGGAAATCAACCTGGCGAGTCTGCCTTGAACTGCTAGGAGAGGCTTCACCCGTCTTCTAGCCACCCTTTCCCCTTGGGAGACTGGAGTTGCTGACAAACACGTAAAAAGATATTAGGGACAAAGCAGCCCCTGCTGGAATTGAAGGGATGGAAGAACAGCTTAGGTGAACTCCTTTTAGTCATTAACCCAGAGGAACAAGATCTGCCTTGGCACAGGAGCTGCATGGTGCCAGGTGAAAGTTGGATCCGATACCAGTGACACTCCCTCCAAAATCATCCAGATGAAAGCCCCTTAAATTATATGTCTTTCATGAGTAAGCAGCTGAGTAAAGGCTGGCTAGACAAATGAAAGAGGAGCCTGAAGCGGTATAGTTCAAGATAGGCATTGCCTACACTTCCCTGTAAAATCCTTGTGGTTTGCAAAGTGTTCAGCGTGCAGCGCCTAGCAATGTTGTCTTGCCTTGATAGTGCACCTCCGCTTCTGAAACATCCCAAAGATATGATGGACAGGCAGGATTTTTGTTTCCCCTTGCAGCTACATCTGGTGTAGGAACAATAGCCATTTCACAGCATTGCTTTGAGGAGGGGAGGCTCTCTCTCTGCTATCACATAGTAATAGGGAAAGGAAATGTCCTAATAGCAATATAGTGCTATATAACTAGGGCAAGTGGCAGGATCAGTGACAGTCATTATCATAAAGCCTTGCCAGACTCTTCTTCCCATTGCACCATAATACTTAAACCAAGCAATGTCCAAATCCATGGTAGAAACCATGCCTAGTAGCTGTTTTTCTAGAGACCCCCCACAAGCCCTGCAAACCACTGTTGATTTGTACAGAGCTACAGGTGTTGTCTGACTTGGGCCTCTCCATGTCTTGAATGCCAGAATCTCATTAGTCTGCTTGTCCCAGATGTGGCTGGCATTGCCGATTATACAAACAGCTCATTGTTTGGAAACGAGACCTCATTCTGTTTTGCTCCAGCTGCAAATGAAAATCCCATTAACGCTTTAATAGCCCCCTTCACCGGGGCATTGAAACTGGGCAGTTGCAACAGCACGCCAGCAAGGGGAAGGCAGAGAGACGTTTTCTGGAGCGCACTGCACAGCCCGTTGCAGGGCGAATGGAAGAAAATTAGGCTAGGCCAGCACAATAGAGCGAGCGACACCGATCCTGCATGCCAACCCACTTCGCTGTTCAAATAGGAACCTGAGAGATAATAGCTCAGGAGTGGGGTAAATCAGCTCATCCTCACTGAAATCCAAGCAGCTCCTCCCATATACGCTGCTGAGAATCTGGCCCTGAAAAATTCAGCTGAACAGCACGAGCTCCAGTTACCAGCCCAGCCGTTTTCCAGGTGATTTAGATTCCTGCACAGACTTGTTTCTTTCTCCTAAACAGCAGTAGGGAGATAAAAAAAAAATTAAGCTTTAATAGCAAACTGGAAAATTCCAGAGTTAATGTGCCAGTTTTAAAGAGCCGAGCTTTAAAACAGAATGGGCCAGACGTGAAAATTGGCCCGATGCTGCTGGAGCGAACACGCCTCTGTTGCCTCGTATCAGCCCAGAATCTGGCCTGAGATCCAAATGGAATAATTAAAATCATAAAAGACTATGCTGGTTACAGAGGGTCAAATATTTATCTAGCCCTCCCCACCCCACCTGCCATCACCAAATACATTTGATTTGCAAGGCATCTTCACAGATCTCTTTCTTTATTCATTCTTTAGCAGCGGGCATTTTTAAAAAAATCCAGAAAATAAGTGGCCAAGATGTTTGACGATCTCAATCAGGTAGTGCAATGTAGTGAACACGCACATCCAGCAAAAAAAGTCAGCCCAGAAAGCCTGTTGCTTTTTGAGTTGGAGGAGTTTTTCATGCTCAGGCACAGATCAGCGCCAGTGCTAAGCAAGGTATCTGGGGGACGGCAGGCAATCCACTCACATCGTATGACAGCAACGCATAATCTGAGAATCGAGCGTCTGAGCTGTTGGGTGAATAATAAGGAATATTACCTCTGTTCAGGAATGATTCACAGAGAGGCGATTTGTGATGGAGATTATTGCTCTGAACTATCTATGCAGCCTTTTCCCTTTTCTCTGCAATATTATGCCTTCTGTTTTCTGTCATTATTAGCACCTGAACAGATCATCTGCGTCCTTGTCCAAGCTCTTGCTTATGCATTGTCCAGGAGTGAAGCCATAATGCTGAATTATGATCTCACACCTGATTGGCATGGAAACTATAGCTGTCATGAATTCAGCCATATGAGTTTAAGGATGGGGTGGGGGCAGAAAGCATGTGAATTTAGTGCTGCTGAAAGGCCCTTGGATTAAAAGCCCTGGAAACGGAAACCATCTGCTCATAGAAGAGGCACCGTATAGGAAAGCTGGTGGCATGCCTCAACCCAGCCCTAGAAGAACCACCTCCCTAGACTCGTGTCTATAGCCCCATTCAGCCTTCAGCCCTCAAACAAGGCTGGCAACGAGTGCCAGCTGGGATAGCAGTTCAGTTCATGTGATGTGGTCAGCAAACGAGAGACACAACTTTGCAATAATCTCTATAGGAAACACAATCTTGCGCTCACATATCACCACCCACTTCACTATGGGACGAGAAAGTGTCTCTCGTTCATATGCACATTGCCCCCTAGGATAAGCAAAAGCTGCAAAGAGATGAAAAACACACCAAACCCACAATGAATTTGTCAGGCACAATTTTTAAGGTTTCTCCTAGTGTCCTTTTGAATGCACAAAATCTGACGGTTGAGAGAGGGCGTGCGTGCATACGTTAATTCAGCGAATCCACGGAAACCTTGATTTGCAATTCTGCTAGTTCTGATTTCTTGTCTAGGCACTATATAGTAAAAGTACCTGAAGGAAAGCTGAGCGATAGTGAATCACAAAGCAAGGCAAGAAACAGAAAATCATAGATCACAGCGGCAAGCATTGCCATCTAACCGGGGCCCAGATTCAAAACAATATTATGCTGATGGAAAAAAACCTTCCCTAATTGTGTTGGGCGGTTTTCCATGCTTAGCTTTGCCTCCATTTCTGCGTGAAATTAAGGCAGGATTTTCTTTTTCTTTTTTTTCACATGCACAAACCGCGGGCTTGACTCTCTCCCTTGTTGCATCGGTGTAAATCAGACAACTCCGTGGGCATCAATGGACTAAAATGGGTGATGAGATCAGAACCAGAGCTTGCCTACCGTAACGATTACTTGCCAGATGCCACAAACCAACTCCCTAGAAAACACGCGCTCTCGAAATAAGTAGGGAAAAAGCAACAAGTAATTTGGGCTCCAAATTTATGTTCTAATCTCATTAGCAAGAGCTCTGCAAGTTCCCGACTAGAAAGAAAATTCACTGCCATAATTGCCTGTATTCAAAGCCTCTTACGAACAATTAATTAAACATCAAAATCTCTTTCCCACCAAAGCAGGGATAAACCTCATTTTACAGAAGGGAAACCAAACAGGGGAGCAACGAAGAGGGCCTCCCTCCACAAAATCACTTCTCTAGGACCGGACAATGAAAGCATAGTTCTCTCTTTTTTTGCAGGACTTGCAAAATCCAGCATGTTTCGCAGCTGGGCAGCCTCCATGCACGGCATCTTCACAGCTGTGCGAGTCCCACATCCACCAAGATGCACGAAGATAGATAGAGATCGTCTTGGCAGCCGGCTCTGCTGAAATCAAGGTGGCTGTTCAAAACAAACCGCTCGCTCCACTTCCATTGCACACGATGGAAAAAACCCACCTCTGCCAAATGTCAAAGGACAAAGCTATCTTGGAAAGCCGCTGACGTTCCAGCTTCCAAGAAGGTATCGCAAATAGGAGATGAAGACAGGAAAAGCAGTAGGAGCGAACCAAACTGACTTGGCACAGTCTGCAATGTAGCCTGGAAGCTGGGGAAGGAATCAAAATCCATGTCATGGGAGTTTACTTCTCTTTATTCCTCCTTCCTCTTATTAATGATAGACCGTCTATTGCTTCCACTTTTCTGAACAAGCTACAACATTCAGACCAGCAAGATGTATGGTTATTATTATTAGACCAGATCTTCCTACGTGAACTCGACTGATATCAAGTGATCCATTCTTGGAGTAAGACACAACTCAGCATGAATCAGGGAGAAGATGATCCACTTATCCAAAATGTAGTAGGTGCTCTGCACATCTGTAAGACAGCCCCAGATAAAGGCCAACGGAGAATCAGTCCTGAGCATGCACTTATCCCAGGTGCAAAACTTTGCCGTTCTGTCTTGATAGTAGTTCACACTTCTTTTGCAGGGACATTTCCCCTCCGCAATCAAATCTAGACAAGAAAAATAGCACTGTGGGGGCACGGGTGGTCATGTTGCGCGGTGTTTGTACAGCACCAAGCAGGTGAGGTCCCGGTGTATGCTGCCTGGAGCTCTTAGGCACTACAGGAATGCTAATTAAAGGAATTAGAAGTGGAAGAAGAGGGGTGAAACCTCCAGACAGAGTTGTTGTTCAGTCATGGCTCTGAATCTAGGTCTATCTCTATTTGCTGCACAGTATGTATTTCTGATGACACAAGGGGAGCCTGATCACATTGCATTAAAAACACCTCATATGGCACCGAGCGATTTAACTTATACCGGGAATTCAGCCTGATTCAATCAGCGGGTGGTGCACCAAAATATGCTTTGTCTGAGCAATCCAGAACATGGAAAATACACGACCATGCTGAAGGATTACAGCTCATCTTCCAGAAAGACAGTTACAGATGCATAAATAAAATAACACATCCTCGCTCTAGTCAGCTGCTTGTTTTCGCTTCACAGTCCAATTTTTTCTAACATGATTACATTGCCACAAGCGGCTGGGGCCTCAGATGCGCCCCTTCTTCCAGATTTCCGCTGCACGGAGTAAGAAATAAGCCCTGTCCCTGCCAGCCGATGACACTAGGACATACCCCATTGGGAAGAAACAAATCACCGTGACCTATAAATAATAAGGCGGAGTTTGTTTTTCTCCTAATCATCAAAGAGAATTGTTTTCACAGGAAATAGTTTAATAAAGTGAGCAGATTTTCCACTCCTCTCTTTTTCCAGTGTTATTGCCTTCCCTTTAGCCGAGTCCCAAATGCTAATGACTTCAAGCCTACTGCATGCCACAAGGGTGCTGGTGGACAGAAGTGCAAGGGGGGTATGGTTTGAACAGAAGCGACCTTGTGGGACATCTGAATCCAGTTCACCTCTGTAACATTTTCCTTTGCTGCTTCCCTCCAGGACTGGTGTCATGATATTTTGCAGCCTGAGAGATCTGCCGGGATTTCACCATCTGTTTTCTGGGTGCTGCACAAATGCATGTTCCCTGATGTCACAGCTTGCAAGGGATTTAGCTTGTCTAATACAACCCTCAGAGGCCATAAGGATGGTGGTCACAGCACCAAATTGGGACTTGGGAGTTTGAGGGGTCAGATAAGCAGTGCAGAAAACCATGAATTTGCCCAGGGGGTTGTGGTCCTTGCCGGAGTTAGCTCAGAAAGATCCTTCTTCAGCCTATATTTAGACTAAACCTGCATTCAATAGAGATTGTCGTTATTAAAGCAACAGCCGAGTTTCTTTGTTGCATGGTGTCCATCATCATCATGTCTGTGAAGTTTAGAGATGGGCCCAAGCCCCAGCATTTAGCTCTGGGTCTGAACTTTTTGGGTGCATCTCTGGCGGGAAAGTTTTCATCGGGATTTTGGCACTTCTCTGATTGTTTCCTTATGCATATCCACAAGAAAGGCTCCTGTGATTTCCCCCAGAGATCCATCTGGATGGGCAAAAGCCAAACCAGCAGATGAAATGTAAGTCTTACCCTTCTGTGCAAGTACATTTTTTTTTGCATGTTTCTAGTGTCACAAGTTCACCCGACAACCCGTCTGTTGGAGCCTGAATGCATGGTTTTCTCAGCAACGATTGGCTTTTTGCATGCTGCTATGTGCCTCTAAATGAGAAGTTAAATTAGCGGACCTCAGCTCTTCTGGAAACCATAGTCTTGCTCTCCTAGATTTCCGAGCCTGAAATGACAATCAAGACGAATCTGCAATAATTGTATCCAGCAGTTTGTCTCCCATCATTATCATGTCCCCACCCTGTGCCATTGGAGAAATACTTATTGAATAATTATTGGGGAATAAAACACACAGAAGCTAGACTTTCCTGTTTGTAAGATAAATTCTCTGCCGCAGCTGATGAGAAACCAGCATTCAAATGTCTGTACCCTTTAACCTCCTAACTGGCTTTGTAGTCCAAGTTCATGACATTTTTTTTTCCAAAACAGATAGGTCCTACCAACAAAATAAAAATTCAGAGTTGCTTCCCAAGAAGAAATTGTCAGGAGTGCTTCCCAGAACGAAAGACGGAGAGCAGCTGCACATCTCGGGAAGTCAAAGTGAATACGTTAAGTCCGCAGGAACTGCTTGTAAATATTAGCCTAGAAAATGTGGAATAACGTTTGCCAGCCTGGCTTGAAAAGTATGGCAGTCCCACCTCCTTGCCCCATAGAAAGTTCCTAGAAAGAAAAACTGTTTCTGCAGCCCTTCTGTGCATTTTTGGTACTAGAGCCGTCCCATAGCCCTCTAGGCCCCATGCATGGCTTTGAAAAGACATTCGTCATTTGGCCGGGGTAAATGCACGTGGAAGAAGTGGGGTTGGGAATAGGCGTGCCAACCATGTATGTGCAAAGTGTGCAAACACCCCAGAGGCAGCGACCTATTTAAGATGGGCATGAATAGGAGTGCTAGACAGAATTGAAGAAGCACGAAATCCCTGCTAAATGTCAGGAAAATAATCCTGACAATAAGCGGTATTAGGCCATGGCACAGGCTCCCAAAGGAAGTGGTGAGAAGCCCACTGCTTGAATCACTTCAGACTAGCCTGAACAAACCCATGAACACTCAGAAATAAGCCTGGACAGGCATTAGGGCAGCTAGTCCATTCCCACTTCTCCATCACTGTGACTCAGTGGTCCTCAATGGGTAAAACATTAGGAGGAAAGATGATCTTCTGGTCCTGGAATTTATTGGGAGGTTCAGGGGATGTGAAGCCAATTATAGACCCTGAGCAAATAACTTCATTGTGTTCTCTGGTTCCCAAATGCAACCATGAAGCACGTTGTACCCCTTCTCCAAGGTATGCAGTGTCCCTTGCTCTGTGCATATATAGCAACGCAAGGAGGGAATTGCCGATTCTCACCTTTCAGGCCCACCAATTTTTCCCGTCACCTCCGATTCCCCCGCTTTCACTCCAGTCCAGTCCACAATTAACCACATCACAGTCAGAGCTGTAGAGTCGCTCCGCCTTCCCCTTCATAAACCTTCGCTGCACAAATATCGGCATTGAAAATGGCACATACTATAGATTCCCCTTTGATGTTGCAAGATTATAGCTTCATTCCACCCAGATCTTGAGGAATGAGAAACCCCATAATTTTGCTGCTTTTTCTTTGAACTTCGTGGTTTTCGAAATGATGATAATACAAGGATGGAGCAGGCACCTAGCTATCAAAAAGCCATTGGGACCAAAATCCACATATTCATGGTAAAGCTGAGCTGCTTTCTAAATAAAGAACGAATTGCAAGACATCAGGCAACGCGGTGGTTTCTTGTGGATGAATCACTCGAAAAAT
Source organism: Alligator sinensis (assembly GCF_000455745.1). Taxonomy (NCBI): domain Eukaryota; kingdom Metazoa; phylum Chordata; order Crocodylia; family Alligatoridae; genus Alligator; species Alligator sinensis. The sequence continues at coordinate 758,358 of NW_005842332.1, read as the reverse complement.
TAGATCCAACGACTGAGTGGTCTCTACCATGACTAATTTGTGCTTCTGTCTCTCCAGTATTTCCACAAAACCACCCTCAGCAGCTTTTCATTGCCCCCCTCCCCTTCTCCTCCCCCCATGACACACACCTACATACTGATGAATTTTCCAGGACTAGGCTATATTTAGTTTGGGAAGCTCTTGAAGAAGGCAGCAATATAGCATGTAACCCTACAGCATGCATCCTACTGCTTCTGTTCACTGTAGCTTGGACCCCTCCTCCCTCCCGGGGGCCTTCCCCTCCAACACCTGAATTAATTTGTCTCAAGGAGAAATCCCACCCTGATTTTAGACTGGGTGTCCAAGCTAAAGCAACCCCGCTTACCAGCCATGTTTCCCTAACATGTTCAGCTGCATCCGGCCCCGGCTTCGGGGGTTGTGAGCAGCAAGCAAAGGCTGTAACGCCAGGTTTCTTCAAAGCAAGACAGTAGTTACCTACCGCTGGAATGCACTTCTGAGAATAAAAAGGGTTCAAATGACAACAGGACGTACATCCGTACACCGTCCCAGTCTCACCAGTCTGGAGCGTTTCCCTCTGGGCTTTGGTAGGTCCAACTTGGCCTTGTTATCCGTGCTGGTCTGGGGACCGGGTTGCCGTCTTTTCTCTGCAGACCCTGCCTCTCTCTATCCGCTGATCTTCGGGAGTGTCTCCTCTGAAAGGACATCTCCTTTTTGCCTTTGCACCAAGTCTGGTTTCTATTCTGCCACACACCAAAGGGTTGTTGTGACCAGGCTGGAAGGATGCAACATTTCAAAGGCCTTTTCTTAACCCCTGTATGATTTAGTAAGACCAATGGAGCTATTTAAAGTCATTGATTTAGTCCTCCGAGTCTTCCCCCTTAGATCTTCAGGATGCAAGAGTTAGCTCTTTGGACCTAGGTAGCAGACACCAAAATAGTCATCAGATGTCTCAAACCCACACCCTCTGCATTATTTTGTGACAGTTTCCCCCCACATTTTTCAAAGCATATGCCTCCTTGCTTATTAGGACAGGCTACCCCAACCTGTCCTTTCTGTATATTCTAGTGTGATGAGCATTTCGTGATTCCTTACAGCTTAGTGGTTTCCATTCAGCAGCTAGCAATGATAAACATGCCCTGTACAGCAGCCCACTCCCTTCCTTGCCTTTCCTACCATCCAGCAAAACTTCAGGACATGAAACAGGTCTGCGGATTAGGACACGCGAACGACGAACCGAAACGTTATGCAAATTCCAGCACGCTTGATTTCCGATTTCACAGCGAGCTGGAAACAGAAGGAAGGGCCCAGAGATTTACCGAGAGGCACGGACATTTCAGGGTGCCTGGCCACATTTCAAGCACTTTACGATTTTGGGTTGAAACTATGCAAAACTCTGGTTTTTGCCAGGAAACAGGCAACACCTTATAGTGCTTCCATGTTCCTGTAACAACAGCTGAACTCGTGCATATTTTCTGGAGAGAAAAAAGCCGCCACTGTCTCCATGGACTTTCTCGGGCAGCTTACTAGCAAATATTGACAATATGTGAGACTCCCTTTGGCCTAGCATGTCCTGTTTAAATGGATGTTTGCAGCCCTCTGTTTCAAAATCCTGTTTGCTATCCAGCTAGCATCTGATCAGAGACACCTGGCCATGGAAGCACCCCCTGAAAGCCTCCTGGTTGATATATAAATGTTTTCTTACATTCCCCAAACACCTTTCTTCATAAGCCCAAAGTGGTTTGGCCACATGTTATATTTTCAAGATCAACAATGCAAAGTACTTCCCTGGCAGAGTGCCATTTCATGTCAAGGACTGCATCCAAAGAAAAAGCAGAATATCAGTGCCAAGTACTTAGCTGCTGCTTATGAATAACATTGCTGATTTAATTGTTCATTTCTGGCACCTTAAAGCCATTTTGAAAGGAAAAGTCATAAAAGTGACTCTATTATTCTCTTAATGGGACAGCTAGGAGAGAGACTTCAGCTTGTCCTAGCAACCAGAGTCAGCTTCTGCACATGGGGAAGTAATGATGGCTGTAGAGTTAACATTGGGGTGATGATTACCTGGGTAGAGAAGGGTATCATTGACCAACACCCTCACCACTGTATAGTGCCAAATGCTTTTTATGAATGGCAAGCTGAGGTCCTGAGCATTACTGTTCAGGAACACAAGGGTCTAATAGACAACGTCAGGCTTGGAGCAACACGGGTTCCCCAGATCCATGGTAGGCCCGTACTCTGACCAGCACATTATACATCTCTCTCTCTGCACTCCCTTGAAAAGACCACGTTTGCATCCATGTCTTTAAAAAAAAAGAAGATAGAGGGGAAACAAAAAGCTTAAATCTGGCAAGGATTATTAGGAAACATGATTAATCCATCAGCCTACTAAGTAACTCAGCATGCAGAGGTTAATCAACACTATCCCGAGAGCGAATACCTTTCTCTGCTAAATAACTCATCGAAAGCATAAACCGCACCTTATTAACATCCTGGGCAGCAAGAGAAATGGACAGAAGATGAGAGAGGATTCAGTTTTCAGCCCACCGATTGCGGTGGAGTCTGGCTGCTGCCGTTCTCACCACCTGTTTTTTCCATCAGGGTGCAGATTCGGATTGGGGGCCAACTCCTCAACCGGTGCAATTTCACCTGAGTGCCTGAATGTGGGTCACCATTTTATTTTGTACAGACCAAGCAAGAGTCACTATACCCTGGAGGGTTTTTCTGCATGCCTATCCTAGATCCCTATTTATAGCTCTGATCTGTGCTTTTACAAGACGGTAATTTTGTGCTCGGTCATAAATCTCCCCCTGAAAACTGGTATTTGTAGGTCAGCTTAGGGAGGAAGCCAGCAACCCAAATTGCTGGACTTCGGCAGAAGCGGTACAATTGTGCACTGAAATGCAATTAGGAGGAATCAAGCAGCCTGTGTCGTATTTCATGTCAGCGTGTGACGTGGTTGTTCCATGTGGATCAGCAGCTGCCGCCTACACGGCGAGCCGGTTGTTGTGGACTCGGGAAGGGGATGACACCATTTGCTTACCGCGTTGTCTGGCTAGCCCAATTTGGACCGGCCAGGAGCACAACGGTGCAGCGCCGGGGGCAAGACTTTTGTGGAAATAGTCTTTCCTCCCTTTCCGGCAATTTTGACCCCTCTCAAGTTTCACGTTTCCACAGAAGTCAGCAAAACGTCTACTCCTTGGCATTTAAAAAAAGAAAAAGATGCTCAAACTAATGTCAGATTATAAGGTTCTGCAGGCCTCAAGTGCTGGGCTCTGGGCTCTAGAAATGGGTAGCAGCTGATGGAGGGCAGGGATTTAGTTCTTCCAAAAATGATTCCCCCCTCCCTTGCTGCAAGCTCTGGGTTATCAGAAGCAGACTGTCCAAAGCCCACAGGATTGCCTCTATGCTTTTGAGAGTGATGGTGAAGCTAAATCAGTCACTGGAGAAGGACTTGAATCAGTCATCGGCTGTCCCTGTTGGGACCCTCACCGACTCTGGAGTAAGAGGCAGCAAATGTGCAAAGCAGATGTGTCCAGTGGGCCTGGGTACACAGCAGACACGCAAGAGAGACTGTGCAGTGGAGCCCACGGAGAACACCACCTGTCCCAAGCGTGAACATTGTGTGCACCTAATAAAACGTGCGTTGCAGGATATGTAGCATAGTGCGTTGTAGGCATGCCAGCCCAATAATCATCTCTCGCACTGCTCTGCACACCAGCTTCTCGGGGACCTCGAGAGCAGAGCTCACCGCGGGCAGAGCTGGGGGTGGCTTTTTGCGATGCCGCCCCTGGGAACGGTGCACCAGGAGGGAGCCCTGGCTCTGCAGCCACAAAGCACGGGTTACCCTCATCCCTTGGACTGCCAGCTTGCAGGCGCAGAGGGTGGTTTGGGGACTGAGTCACCCGTCTGGCTTTGGGGAGACGCAAGTCAGTTCACAGCTCTAAAATGAACACCAGTTCTTCTCGACATGGAGCTCAGGCTTAAATCTGGCCTCCAGCATGACCCGGGGCTACTGGCCTTTCTGGAGGCGAGTTTCTTTCTCATTTTCCTTTTGTCCAGAAATGAGAAACCATCCCCCAGCCATTTCTTATGGAAACAGAGAACGTTTCCACAACAAGAACAAAAGTTTGGGTTTCAATAAATGAGCATTGTCCAAGGAAAAATCATGTTGTCAAAACTTTCCCAACCAGCTGTAAGCGATACCCTGGAAATCTCCTTTTCCTTTAGTGCATTTACACATGGTTTACTTCAGAGACACTCCTGCTCATTCGGTCTTTAAAAACCTTTGGGTTTAGTTGTGTCTATACATCCAGAGGTGGGGGGGGCGGCGCTTGCCTAAAATTGGTGCTCCCTATTTCTGAGCCATTTCCCCCATCTCTAATACAAGATGTTTTTCCTATCACCCTGTTACTTAATAATTGAACTGTATCTCGCGGCTCAGAACAGCCTGGACAGCATGGGCAGACTCATTCCTTAATAAAACCACATACTCTGGCCTCTTCCAGGCCCACTCTTTGGCATCCCCGGATGAATAACTCAAAAAGCTTCTCAATGTCTTCATTTCTCGAGCCCGTCGTCAGTTGATTCCTGAACCGTGAGCAAATTTCTCAGACTAGTGGGAAAGTGGATATGCAAACAGCAGCCTAGGAGCCCCTGTAAAGCCATTCCTCCCAAACCCCAATAGGGAAAAAAAAGCAGATAACTGGTACTTTCGGCTTTCGTGCCCTGGTTCAAATCTCCCATCATTTTAAGGAAGATGATTCAGGGCATCTGCAGACAGCATCTACAAGTCCCACAGCAACCCCTGGGACCAAAGACATTTTTCTTCACTGCATTAGCTTCCTGTGTCTTCCTTCTCCGTTATGTAGGACTGATCCCATCTGACCTTGCAACCATCTGGCCTGCATCCAGTTTTGTTTTCTGTCAGCTGTAACTCTTTTAAAGCTGTGTGCTCTGCTACCCTGTCTCTGATGCTCACAGCCAGATAAGCGGTCCAGATACCATATCTTCCTTGTCAGGCTCCCCCTTTACCAAAGGCTACGAGGCACTAACACACAGGAAGGATCCTATCTCTCCAGATAGGGCTGGATCTTCTGAGCCGTCCGACATCCTCAAATCCCAGTGGACTGAGGATGCTCAGGACCTGGCAGGATTGGGTTCCTGGAAGAAGGACAAAGTCAAGGTCATTACATGCCGTGGGGGAAAAGGGGCACATGGCATGGACTCATTATAACAGAGGTTTATATCCTATCCTTTAAAAAGGTAGATTCCTGCACAAATATGAGCTCATTTCGCTGTGTAAATGCAATGCTCCCAGGGGATCTTTCTGGCAGGTGGAGGGTGCAGGTAGGCTGCAGGGTGGGAACCAAGGAGTACTTTGGGGTGGAAAGTGGATCATTTGTAGAAAGCACAGAAACCAGTGGGAACTATCTGCCAACCTTATTTCAACAAGAGAGGAAAAGAGAGGTGCAGCCCAGGCTTCAGCTTTGCAGGGTAAAATCCCAGTCTGGCAGCAGCTTACCAGGAACGTCTCGCAAGCACGTAGACCTAAGGAATCGAGTCCTGGAGTGGAGAAGCTATGCATTCATGTGCCGAGGTCACTTTAAAAAAAGATGCATGATGATTTCCACCCAAGATGTACAGCAGTGGTTCTCAACCAGTTTAGACCCAAGATCCCCCCTTGAAAAATGTCACCGGTTAGCGTTCGCTCAGGTTTTGACGACAGAAAAATAATAGAGCAATTCTTTTGCTGCAAAGGACTCAGGCTACACCAGAACAGAAAGCTTTTAACACCATGAATTCCTGTTTGAAATCTTTGGGGTTATCTTGTGCATCATGCTTGCACGCTTAACCGTGCTCACGTTGCAAGACACCCTTAAGAGGCTCTTAAGGCACCCCAGGGTACCATGGCACCCTGGTTGAGAATCGCTGCTGTACAGACTACCCCGCTGGCATGGCAGACTGAAGCGTGGCTGTGACATTATGATCCTCTCCAGCCATTTTCCTCAAGTAGCATCTTAGTCTTGCCCCGACTGCAAAAGGTTGGAAACAGAGCGCTGAGCCCACCGGTCCCATCACAACGCTCACCCTGCAGGTCTTGTCCCAGCGAGGACTTTTCTCCCCCGTTGCACTGCTTCATCTTTCAACATGCCACCCCAGACTGAATGGGAACATCACTCCACATCAGTTGTCCCGCAAGCACGAGAACAGTGGCGTGATAAAACAACATGTTTTCATCGTTGTGGTTAAGTCAAATAGCAATTAATTGTATGGGGGTTATTCATACTCCTCAGTGACTATGCTATGATATGGAGTTAACATTATTAGCGAAAACAGGGGATTCCTTGTTCCACGGATGCTGTGTCGGCATTGATGGCCCAGAGGATAAAGAAAAGAAGAGCTGCATTCTCCAGCTTTTGGTCTGGTTTCTTTTAAGGCACAGTAATATGAAGAGGAGATAATCTATGGCTTTGTCTGTAAATGGCAAGGTGATGAACTCTACGCTTTCTCCCTGGTTTTCGATAAATCCATGAATGTGCTTGTCCAAACAAACCGATCGGGGGGACTTTTAAATGGCTTCTTTTACAAAGCATTTATTCCCCTTTAGAGCATTCTCATCATCAGCTTCCTCCAGATAGCGAATACCCTTTCACTGTAAAAGATGAATTGTATTTTTCCCTTCCCTCCCAGCTACATGGCTGATACGGAATACAACAGTTTGATTTGTCCTTGGAAGTTCAAATAGTTTAAGCACACAGTATAATACCCTGCTGTCTGATTTGAAGAGTTTTAGCTTCTGTCATCTTCAGGGTAAGGAGATACTTAGCAGGGAGTGTAGTCGCAGCTCACCGCTCTATGAACAAAGGGCTCATATCACTGATAAGGGCCGTCTTGACAATTAGCATTTTCAGGGACCAAAAAACCGAAATGAACCTTTCCTTCTCCTATTTCTCAGTTTTACTGTTACTTATGGTCTCCCCCTCTCTCTTCCACCTCTGTATTTAAGCCTCTGAAGAAATGTGAGTGCATGCACGTGTTTTTTAGAGCTCATCACAAAACGGTGATGTTTCAGGATGGAAAAAAAACCCAACAGAAGTCTCTGTTGCAAAAATTGTACCATGGAGATAAGTGAACGGTTTTGTGAAATAGTTCTCATAGACATCAGGGCTGGAAGGGACCTCGCGAGGACGTCGGGTCCAGCCCCCTGCCCGAGGGCAGGAAGTCAGCTGGGGTCCGATCACTCCAACATAGGCATCTGAGTGTTTCTTAAAGGTATCCAGAGTAGGTGCTTGCACCACTTCTGGGGGAGAAAAATGGAAGGGAAAAAACTAGGAAGATGGCAGAAATCTTGCCATGGCAATTAATGTGTGTTTTTGGTGAAAATCTTGCAAAATATTTGATCCAGATTTGGAAACGTGAGAATGCGCTGGTCATCGTTAGCATTCACGGCCTGCATGTGCATTCACCTTCTTTGTCACCAAAAGAGTTAATGGATAAAAATGGATAACATTCTGCTCAGGATTATATTATAAGAGATCACTTATTGAAAAAAAGAAAAGTGCAGCACAATGGCCTCCTCAGAGTGGAATAACGTCTGGATTTATTGTACTTTTCTATCCAAAGCTTTGTAAACGGTACGGTCACAACCAACAGTACGTGAATGAAGAAGCACATCCAAGCTCGAACACAGCTCTGTGAAATACAAGCCATAATCTTTGCTGCTGGCTTCCAAAATTAGCTAGCTCTTCGCATTTCTCATGCATAACATTGCTTTCCTTTGACGCAAAGAGAAAGAGAAGTCACTCTTTTTGCCAAACACATCCTGGAGCGACAGGACATTGTAATGAGTCTACCAGATCCTGGAGAAGGTATCAGATGGAAAAACTGCACTGTATGAGAATAAGTTGGACAGCTCTTGCATTTCCCTTCTTGGAACAGAGGTGTACACAGCAAACAGCTGCGATGTTGTTGTTTCAGACTAGAGTAACCAGTTTAATGAAACATCAAATTTATGAGCTGGTCAACCCTGGAAATAATTAACTTGAGGGACCCTTTGAGATGTGAAAAACTTCACGGTAATGGAAAACTAGCTGCCTTGCTATAGGAACTATGAGCTGCCATGGAGGATTCTCCCAACATTTTAGCTGTCCGGGGACCGGTGCATTGCGACGGGCGCTGTACCGGGCACTCAGCATCCAATTTTGACTCAGAGGATAAATCAATGATCAGAAGTGCACTTCTAGTGGGTTGCAAGAGAGTGGGTGGGCAGAGTGGAGAAGCCATGGGAGGCAAAGGCGGGGGGGCCTATATTCCAGGCAATATGGTAGAGCTGAACACGCTAAAAACTACATTCAATCTGTGTTTCCTTTGATCTCCCTTCAGTTTAGCGGTCAGTTGGTTTTGCTCATCTTTTCAGATGGACAAATAGATATATCAACTGCAGTATTCTGTGCCGGTAAAGGGCATTAGGATGGGAGAGGTCCCTTCTTGTTAAATGTGGAATAACAGGGCCATATCGAGGCTTATAAAGGCCACAGCTATATTGGAGGAGGATACCACAACTACACCAGTGGCTGGAGACAGTCTGCCTGCATAGGACAGCATTCGTTCATCATACTTGCTCCTGATGCATATTTTTTAGGGTCTAGGGCGAATACATTTATCACCTAGACCCGAGGTTCAGGGCAGCGGAAATAAAAAATGTGCTGCTAGCAGCTATAAACTTAAAAAATATATTGGTGCCAGAATGACACAGAATGTATCAAAAGCAGTATAGCAACTTTAATAAGCAGGAGGGTTTTTAAAGGGGAAAGATTTACAGACCCAAATAAAAAGTTATGAGCATGTTGTTCACAGTGTAGCCTTAAAGCCCTCCAAAATAAACCATGCGGGTCTATAAAACCTTGGGCTTAATATCTATGGTACTTGCATGGCCTCCATTATATAGTATAGTGTCTCATGATCTGGAAGGCCTGAGTTCAGGAAGCATTATACTCCTCTGACAAAGGGGAATTAATAAGGGACTTGCCCAAGTTCACGCAGGAAGCCGGTGGCAGAGCTAATAGCTCAAGCCATGTCTCACTGGCTTGGTTCATCCATTGATCCATCCTTTCAAGAGCAGGTCGGGTTTAGTGAGGAGTGGGCTGGACTAGATGACCTTGCGAGGTCCCTTCCAGCCCTACTTTCCTAGGATCCTATGCTCCTTCCTCCCTGACTAATAGCAAAGATTTAATAGCAAAGTTTAATGAGCAAATGGTGCTGTCCTTGATCCAGGAAGAGAAAACCCCAAACTGGGAGGATATTTCAGAAAATGCATCCCCTTGGCAAAAGATCTCTTCCTGCGCACACTGCCTGGGGTTCAGAAGCACCAAAAGGTACCAGACTTTCTGACATGGCAGGTCTTGTAGGCTGTGTTTGGGCTGCTTTTAGGAGTGAGTGAGTTGTGCTGGCTATGGCTGTCTCAACACTTACCTCTCCGCAGGGGATTACTGACACCCGTGACACTCCCTTGCACCAGGCATGCAAAGAAAAGGGATGCTCATCTCATCCTCTCCTTGCAGATGTAGGCAAGAGCAGCAAGCACAAGACTCAAGGACATCCATCCACCTTGGGAAACCAGCAAGTGACTTTTGTTACCCATCTAGGCTCCCTGGGGGGCTTGGATTGAACTTGCTCTGAGCTTCAGCCTCAATGGGGCATGAGTTGACACCACATGCAGCCAACACAACACGAGAAAGAAGGGTGCCCTCATCGGAGCAGCTCCCGCTGGCTACATCTACCACCCCAGCGAGACCCCAGTGACTACCCGACCCCCCACCCGAGACCCTGTTGCTCTCAAAGTTTGGGAGTGAAGCAGGAACAAGGAGGAAGTACAAGACCAGTTCTTTAAGGACCGCTGCAGATTTGACCTGATGGTTGTGGGCCAGCTCAGTGCTATTAATGGAGGTAGTTTGATTTTGAGCAGCTGACAACCTAGCCCCCTTGGTACAAAGCCACCTGTCGATGCTGCATACGTGCAGCGAGTCTGTCCAGGACAGGCCCGGCGCATAGGGGAGCGAAACAGAGCCCAGCTGGGATGCTCCGCACCTGGCTGAGGCTGTCTAGCAGAGACCAGGTGTGTCTCTGCATGAAGGGCCTCTCTCAGCACATCCAGAGCCTGGTTCACCATGCAGACATAAAAAACCCCAAACAATTCCCATATCAGATTTACCCAAAGAACCTGGTCTGCCCCTGTCCTCAGACCAACACGGCTACAACCTACGCCCCGAAACAATTCCCATTTGCACTCAGTTCAAGGACTTTTGCCTCTCCAGCAATGCAACTGAGAATTCAAGCCACAAGCCTCCAAGCGAGGAGGAGTTCAATAGAGGCTTTTCATGGACAACTGCTTGCCTTTTCTAGACTATAACCCCCCAAAAGGGCGAGAGAGGGCAGTTCCCTTGGCTGAGTAAATCAGAGTGACACAACCGCGTCACCGCTGCTGTCTTTCCATCGTGAACATATTACAGGGATTTTCCCCTTATAACAGAAAAATCCCCAAAATCGTGAAAAAAAAAAAAATCCTATGGGTAAATTTAATTACGGGCATGAACAAGAAGCAGCCAAGCCAGTGTTATTTTTCAGACAGAAAACAGTGTTCTCAGAAATCCTACCATAGTTAATTAATCCCAGGAGAGACGAGACTGAGTCTTTGCTACTGTAAATAGACTTTTTCATTATTCTGGGGCATTTTTTGGCCAAGAGACTGTCCAAAAAATTTGGAAAGTGTAAGTAACTGTCTCAGTTCTCTGTTGGTCCTCTCCAGTATCATAGGAGAACATTAAACAAGCTAAGCAAAAAAAGAATGATTAGTTCTTCCATTGCCTTGGCAGCAGCTGGATGGTGATTTGTGTTTTTTCTCTTTTCACTCATGTTTCCTGCTGGGATGAGGGCCACACACAAAAGAAAAGGGAAAAAAAACCCCAACCTCTGACCATGATGGAAATTGCTGGAGAACTAACTTGCCTGGAAGCAACTGGCCACGTCTAGCTGAAAGCACTTGTCACCATTTGACTTCTGCTACAAATTTTGCAGGAGCTGAGTCAACATGAAACAGATCCTTATTGGCTTATGAGGGCATTGACACCATTTATGTTTCATTGCTTGAGTTAAAAAAAATGGGGTGCAAGCAGATGGTTTAAGTAGGCATGCCCTTCCAGTCAGCTATGTGCCCCCAGCTGGGAGGATATAATTTGCATTTACAGTGGCTGTCAACAAAAAGTCAGCAAAGTTCAACAGGAACCGGCATGCTTATTTCCTCTTCTAAATAGAGGGCAAAAATTGTGGCAGCTCGGGTAACTTGCTGTGGTAACTATTGGCAAATATTGACTTTTTCACAGAAACCACCGTATACACTTCCTTCCACCCAAGCACTTCATAACTCTCTACAGACATCGAATAACCCGTGAACGTGCCTGACAACTGCCCTCCCAACACCGGAGGGACCTGAGCAAGGTGAGGAGGAGGAAGGTCACTCACACCCTTTGGGGAAGCAGGGCTTCATCCAGGCCTCATTCTTGCACAGACACAAGGTCCGTAAGAAGCAACAGTCTTGAACTGCAACACAGGAAACTTGGGTTAGATACTAGGAAGAACATTATACTTCTGAGGATGGTTCTACACTGGAATAGATCACTTAGAGTGGTTGTAGGGTCTCCATCAGTGGAAATTTTTAGTGCAGGCTTGACAAACACTTATCTGGGATAGTTTAGACAGGGGTGGTCCTGCCTTGGGCATCGGGTTGCCCTCCTGAGGGCCCTTCCAACCCTAGTCTGCTACAAAACCCTAGTGCCACTGCCAAGAATGATCAATTAATGGGCATACGGCATCAATCCAAGACGCATATAAAAGGACCTCTGTCTCCCTCAGTCCTCGGCCTCTGCTTCTCGGTCCTTAGCTAAGCAGCTCCTTACCCTTTTGGCTGTGACTGATTCTGCTATAAACTGCAAGGTTCTTAAGATCCCATCCCTGAAGATGGTCCCTGGATCCCATCTTTAAAGATGTGCCCTGGATCCCATCCCTGAGGACGTTGCCTGGATCCCATCCCTGAGGATGTGCCCTGGATCCCGTCTTAAAGATGTGCCCTGCATCCCATCCCTGAGGACGTTGCCTGGATCCCATCCCTGAGGATGTTTCCTGGATCCATCTTTAAAGATGTGCCCTGGATCCCATCCCTGAGGACGTTGCCTGGATCCCATCTTTAAAGATGTGCCCTGCATCCCATCCCTGAGGACGTTGCCTGGATCCCATCCCTGAGGATGTTTCCTGGATCCCATCTTTAAAGATGTGCCCTGGATCCCATCCCTGAGGACGTTCCCTGGATCCCATCCCTGAGGACGTTCCCTGGATCCCATCTTTAAAGATGTGCCCTGGATCCCATCCCCGAGGACGTTCCCTGGATCCCAACCCCAAGGACATGACCTGGACCTGGACCTGGACCTGTCCCCACCTGCAGCACGCAGATCACTGGCTTGCTGTATCTCAGCAGCAACGGCAGCGGTGCATGCCCTCTCCGGCAGCCCACAACGTCCCTTGAATCAGAGGAGAGCTGGCAGTACACAGCAGGATTTCATAGGAGTGACTTTTTGCAGGTAGAGAGACCAGCTTCTCCTACCAATGTCAAAGTCCAAGTGACTCAACCAAGTCTGTCTAGTAAGTCAGCGGCAGTCCCAGAAATAGAAATCAGGGGCCCTGACTTTCAGGGTCATATCCTCAGCTGCAGTAATGCCACTGGAGTCATATCAAGCCATGGAGCTACATCCATGTACATCAGCTGAGGATCAGGCCTCATCCCTTGCTCTCACCAAGAGGTGCTGCCATCCCCTTGGGCTGAGCACACAGCAGATAAAATGCAAGGCCCTAGGACCTACACTGGAAAGGAATCGCTGCTATGAGTCTATGCTTTTCTGGGAGAGGACTTTGCAACCCTATTCACATTTCAAAGTACCACTAAACACAGTTTTTCATGCTTCAGGGGAAGAGGGTGGGAGAGAAGCCGCAGAACGGCGTGTTCTGCGCTGAGGACTCTGTGAAGGCTTTATGCCATCTCCGCTCCATTGTCTTCTGCATAACTTGTGGTATGAAAAACATTTTTATGTCTTGGATCCGTGATGAATGAGCTGGACTGTGCGACTTCTATTGTGCTGTAAACACAGGCACTTAGAAGATTGCTTGCTGGGTTATGCTAGGAGCAATTCAGTCCCAATAAGCCACCTTTTCCCCCGCTCCCCTCCCTTTAATTTACAGCATAGCGATGCCAAAAAAACATTTACAAACGGCTCGTGTAATCCTGAAGGAGGTTAGAGAATTATCTTAGCACAAAATCACAGAGGAAGCAATGCAAAGTGGGTAAAGATGAGGACTGACCAAGAGAGACTGCTCAAAATGACATCAAGAGCAATGATGCTACAAGCACTTTAGGAAATAAGGGCTGGACTAGTTCACTGGTGCACGGTGCAAGAACTCCCCTCGATGCCTTCCTATGCCAGCTTCTTGTAGCTGGCGCTGCATGGTGGTAATGTCTTCATGCACGCATCTCTGTCTAGACGTAAAGCTGAGTTTTCAAACTCCTGCATGCCAGTGTTGGTGGAGGATGCGAAACGGTGCCAAGATCATCTCAGTCCAAGCTATGCTTTAATGGGTGAAATGATGCTCTTTCAGTGTTGGAGTTAAAGCATATATGTGTACCTGCAGGAAAGCGTTACTGTCAAAATAGATCTATGGCTCTTGTGCCATCAGCGTGGAAGCCCTTCTGTCAGGCAACAGCTGTATCTGATATAAAAGAGCTCAATTTTCACATATTTAGCAGCACTGAGAAAGCACTTGAGAATAGCACTGAAAAATGGGCCATATAAAGAAACTGGGGGAAAAAAACTTAAACCTGGTGGAAAGTATGCAGTCACAACAACCCATTTTTCTACTAAATGGAGACATCCAGGGCAATTTTGACCGGTGCCACTTCTCATTTTTGTGCCCTCTATTTTTTCATCTTCTTTTTTTTCTTTTTTTTACCCCTTTGCTATATCAGCAGGTCCCACCTTGATGGCCCAATTATCCCGTGTCTGCTTCTTCACTGAGCATATTGACAATGTCTCCAACACTGCTTTCTTCTAAAGAGTCATAAATACACTACCCTCTCCTCTTCCACAGCCCTCCTGAAAGCCTGCTGTTGAAAAGCTGTCCACAGGGAGGTGCCACCTGAGAACGTGTGTGCAGGAGATTACCGTGAGAAAGCAGGCTTTGCGACAGGCAAAAAATACTTCTCTTGTGATGTTAAACGTGAACTGACCGGTGCAGCTGGAAAATACATTTCTGCGTTGCTGTGCATACAATCAAGAGCTTCATTAATGCGTGCATGTGCTTTTCTAGCTTTGTTTGAGCGGACACACCTGCAATCGCTTGGCAGGTTTTTGGGTGGCAGAGGTACTGCACATGAGATTTCAGCCTTCCAGCCTGCAGCACTCACAGGAAAGTAGTAATTATTGCTAATACCTAAATATAGTTTATAAGGAACTAGGAGCGGGAGAGGGAAGATAATCCAATCTGCAGTGTGACGATGTGCGGCAGACTTGCAGAACAGCATTCTGGACACACGAGACATTCCTCTGTCAATTCTGAATTATATGCTTTACTTATTTTCAGAAATATTTGGTGTGCAGTGACATGACAAGGGGATGCTGGGTGACATCAGACAGGCTGGAGGAGCTTTTAGCCTCCAGTCAGCACCGCATGTTAGAGCCACTTCTCTGCTGATTATTAGACAAAGTAATTCTGGATTCTCTTTAATGAATGAGGAAGAAAGCTTGGTGCCCCTGGATCCCTAGACTATTGCTTTGTGGTTATGCACAAATGATCTTTAATAGTTCAGGCTGCAAACTCTCTCATCTACCCATGAATGGCTCCTTGAAGCTCCTGAAGAAATTCAGTCCCAGTCATAGCAACCTGCACCCATTTTCCCTGAAGCTTCACAAAGCGACAGGGTTAGAGTGAGATTTGGTCTTGCTTTTAGTACACATGCATGTTTGCACAAGCACGTGTGTCTGCACACCATATGTCTACACAAACCAGGGAGTCTAAGTCAACTGCCATCTGAGTCAATGAAACTTTCCCATTAACAAAAGTGGATTTGCGTCTCCATTGTCTTCAGTGGGAACCATACAATCGCTCTGAGGTTGACACTTCCTAGGGAGTCTAGCCAACACTCACGTGGTTCCAACTTTAATGGATTTACACCCCTTTGACTTTAACATAGCTTTGGCTTGCAGTTTCCAATGAGCCAAAAATGCTGTAAGCAGTGAACATTGCAAACCTATGCATTTTGTATCAATATCATGGTCGGAGAAACCCAGAAACTGCAGATTCATTAATTCCTAGACGGAAATCTTTGAATCCCTGGTACATTTTTTTGTCCTGCAGTGTCATCCTATTTCAGCAGAATGATTTTTTCCAGCTAAGTGAACCTTGTACTCTCTGCAAGAGGCAGGAAACCCACAACCCCCAAAATCCAGCGAGGTCTTGGTGGGTATGCCCCTCTACACTGTAAATATTAGTCACACTAAAGATCTTTGGGGCATGGACACACATGATCTTCCTAGCATTATCGCTATAAAAATTCAGTGTTTGTATTGTATTCTTGGAATATATGCATGGTTATCCCACTAGAAATATACATATGTAATATATATAGAGAGAGAGATATATATAGATATATTTTTAAATTACACACTTAGACTCATGTTTTCATATATGAACTTAAATATATGCACATACACCAATCTCTCCATTGCCCTATATGACAGTCATTATACCTATATATACATACACACGCATACACACACACACATATATATACACACATGCCCATGCGCGCACACACACACATATGTCTGTGTATATGCATATGTATATATGTATACCGACCCTCATATAGGGCAGTGGAGAGATTGATGTATGTGCATTTGTGTGTATGTGTGCATGTACACATGCATACTATATATAGAGAGAAAGAGAGAGAGAGAGAGAGACACACACACACACACACACCCCTATATATATATACACACACACACACACGTATATACTACATGCATTTCGCAGTAGCCAAGCTAGTCTGGGTCACCCTCTAGAATCAGCTGTTTTGACATGACTAATTATTAACACTTAGACTGTCGTGATCCTGAAATTTTAATCCAACCCACATCAGAGAGTTGGAGGCTCTTTTTATACCAACACACAGTGCATAACTAAATCTTCCTTAAAGAGAAATGGTTTTCCTCCCCTGGTCTGGCATATTTCCCACCCAGTGCCACCAGTGCAAACCTCCTGCCAAATGCAGGCAGATTGCAGGCCACATTTAGCCCTATGCTGCATGACTTTTATCCACGTTAGCCCTCCTAACTCAGGACATTTGGGGGAAGTCAGCATTTCTGCGGGCCCAACCCAAGACCACCTCGCTGCCAAGTGGCTGTTGAGGAACAGCTGCTGGAAGAGGTTATGCAGACTCAGCACTCGGTGGGAATGGAGGATGCTCAGGTGTTCAACGAGCTTGTAGGAAAGATGCCCTTAGGAAGCTATGAATTGACGTGCTCTCCTCTCCGCATTGCACTGGAAACCGGAGTGCAGGTGGGCAGTATTCCCACTTTGTTCCAGATGAAGTCTGCTCGTTCTTTATACAATCAAAATGACCCTTTCCTTGAGAAAGAGCAGGGCTGATGGGTCCTAATGTCCCAGCTGGATTCCATTTCCAATCTAATTTACCCTCCAGGACAGCTAAGTACAGAATTACTCTCCACTTCTCCCAACATGGCAGAGTTGGCTTTGCCAGTTGCATGTACTATTGTTATGATGTAGAAAACCCATGATGAGGTGACCTAACACAGTAGCAGCATCTGTTGCACTGTCCATCAGTTTACGGGCTCCATAAAGTCCTTGCCCTTATGCGCTGAAAACAGTTGCCTGCCTGCCGGTTTTAGCCCAGGGTTGCTGTGCACTGAAACAAACCCTTGCTGCATTTGATCCCAAAGAGAACATGCAAACCAACCCATTTACAGACCCAGTTTCTACATCTGGATTTTGCACAAGTCACTATTACAAATCAATATCCACGCAGCGTCTGCTGCGATGATTGCTCACTTAGCCCTAATGTAACGAATAAAAACAGCATAACCTGAAAAGAAACAGTTGATTGTGGACCTTGCGGCTTTTTCTTCTGTATTTACAGCAATATCTGTGTCTCAACTTGAGAAACAAAAACCAGAGATACAATCAGATCGGGATCATTTATAGCCTGTCCTAATGGACCTTTGCCTGCATGTAACACGATAGCATTAGCATGGAGCCACTACATTTGTAGGCCACTCGCTTTTACCCTGGGTCGGTATGTTTTACTTGCGACTCAGTGATGCACTGAGCACAGGGATTTATTAACAGTCGTAGCTCCACCTTATTTTACTATACAGTCAGCCCCTCATACAAAGCCATTCACTGAGGCTGTATTGTTATTATTATTATTTTCTCCCTGAAAGGTGTTTTTTAGCAACCGCATGACCACAACAGCCGGTTG
>NW_005842332.1:657785-740725 GCF_000455745.1 Alligator sinensis | reverse complement strand
ATGAGTGATCTCAACACAGCCGAGCTAGCTTTCCGCAGTCAGACTTGTCCAAATTTCCCCCCTCACATGTGCTTGTACTCCAGCCTGATTTTTCTAGGTCAGTGTTAGCAACGCCTTGTTATGGTGTACCATAAAAGCATGGAAAACGTGAGAGCTGGCACTGCAAGTCCGCTCTCCCAGCCCTCATTTTGTCCTTTTCCTACCTGAAAAGTAGCCTGTCCCATAGGCCTTAGCTTGTGTTGGACCGGTGGTCCAACACTCTCAATATATGAAGCCAACTAAGAGAAAAGTCCAGTGCCTGGGGATAACTATATGGCTTGTATAAGAGCGCTAGTTTAATAAACAGCTGTCCACATCACCTCATCTAGGAGAGGGAATGAGCTCTTAGGTTTACAAGGCAGTTTCTTGGCCAAGTCATGGCTTCAAGTCAAGTGATGGCCATACCACGATTGAGCTAGAACATCCTTCGTATCACTGTGGTCCCACCTCCCATTACTTGAGTGGGTGAGGCTGAAATACGGTCTGAGACATGCCTGAGACATGCCTCCCAGAGACGATGAGAGCCTCTGTCACAGGAGGAGCTTCTCCCACGAGGAGGATGTGAGCACGCGGTCCCTCTCCCACGGTGTGCGTAAGTGCTATGCCGTGCTGGCTCTGTTGGAGGCTGAAACCCAGCCAGGTAAGCGGTGTAGACAAGAGGATGGAGGGCTTGTCATCCATGCATTTGAGGAGAAACATTCAAAGCAGCGGGCTTGGTGGACTGCTAACAACACCGATCTACTCCTACCACTGGTGAGCTTGCTAGCTGTTGGTACTTCTGCAGCTCGGAGGCTGTATTATCAGCCATAAAATGGCTCGGGCCAGAGGACAAAACACTTTCTCCCTATGAGGATGCCCAACAGGCCTCCTGGTTCTGCTGCCATGCACCGGGCTAGGGATTTGGCTTGTTTCACCCCAAATCTGAAGGCAGATGTGATTCTTTCCACAGGATACTGCTTTATACCGTGTTCACCCAGTTGTTTGTCGAACCCACTGTGCTCTCCAACACAATAATTAATGTATTATTAAATAAGAAAGGGGGGGGGGGGAAAACCTCTCCAAGGAGAGGTGGAAACTTTAATTTTAAGGCTTGGCTTCCCCAGCTGGAAATTCCTAGAGTTATGAACGTGAGGTAATTCTGACGTAGGTGAGATGTGAAGGTGGAGCATGTCCTCGGAGAAGGGTTCAAAGGCTTATTGGCATCTAGGGCTGTACATCCTGGTCCTCAGCAGTCACAGCCGGCCAAGGATGTGCAGCCTTCCCGTGAAATCCCTCCATCTCCCAGCAGCACCTCTTCGGCTGAAAGGAGTTTGGCTCGGCCTCCGGGTAGAGCTCAGGCTTCCAGGCTAATAAAGACAGAAAGTAAAGCCGAGCAGAAATGAAAAATGCTGGTCTGAAGCCTGTACATTTTGCTGTTAATTCCCTCTCAAGGGCAAGATAGGACCCTCTTCTTCTTCTCTCCTTGCCAAGAGCTGTATGCTTGGGCCTGGAGCATGGCGAGTGACTTGACCTCACCCTAGAGAGGAGGAACTCAGATTAGGAGTTGAACGCTCCCTTTCCCCCATCCTTTCTTTTACTCATCTATTTAGACGGGAAGGTCTTTGGGGCAGGAAGATTTGGGGAGCTAGATATTTTGATTTGATGCACCACTGGTTTGCTATCATGATGGCCTCTTGTTCTTCAGGACTCAGGTCTGCAGTGCCGCTGTATAACACCGGTGGTTTTCTTTGCCACGTTGAACGGGCTCAGCCCAGAGCTTTCCCAAAGCATGTGCTTTGGACAACAGTTTGCTGGGAAACGTTGTTCCCCTTCAATTGATGTCCCCACCCTTCTCCTATGAAACGTTATTTCCTCTCGTTGCTGGAGAGAGTGGCTTTGCAGTAAATCTATGGTTGTCTGTATGCGCTTGACTTAAACTGACACCTGGTCCTACTAAAACTTGACTCTTGATCCTGCTAACAGAGAATTAAGCATTTGCTTGTACTTTGGGGAACTCAACAGGACCTCAATCTGAAACAATACAATCCTAATCACTCCTGGTCAACCAAAGTGAATCCCAACCGGAGCAAGGGCTACTAGGCTTCCTGGGGAATGGAGAGTCTATCTTATGAGAAAAAACTAACAACATTTGGGTACTTTGGTTTAGCAAAACAGAGGCTATGACTGCTCTCCATGAAGGGTTATTATGATTGCTTTCCATAGAGTACATGCAAGGGGTGAGCACCAGGAAAGGAGAAGCTTTCTTTAAGCTAAAAGACATGTTAGAAAGGGTTAGAAACTAGCTAGAAATAAATTTAGATTGGAAATTAAAAGAGACGTTTCTAGCCATCACCGCGGTGAGGTTTCTGGACCAGCCTCTCAAGAGACGCCCTGGGGACAAACAATGTCTCTACTTTTACAACAGAGCTTGGTGCATTTCTAAATGGGATTAGATGAAGCAGCGCTTTGGATAGCAGCTTTGGATGGGCTCAATACCATCTGGTCTTTTGTTCCAAGTCCTTGAAGGAAAGGCCAGGAATTCAAGTTGGATTTGAGTTCTGTGTTTGAGCAACGGGTGGCAAAGGGGGAGTCAAGGAAGGAGAAATATTTTTTGGATTATTTTCCATAGCAAACACCATGTAAAGTCCCCAAAGTCAAATCCTGAAGGGATATAAACCCTCGTGCTGCAGGGCATAAGCCAACATCAGATTAGCAGAGGAAGCAACTTTCCCTGGGAATAAATTATTTCAGTGCTACCTACTACTGCAGAGTTTGTAGCCTCTCCCTCGGTAGCGGTTGCTAGTTGGAGACTTTCTTCTTGATTACATGGATTTGTAATCCACTTCTTCAGTACAGCAGGTCTACGTTCTTCGGGGCTTTACCAAGCAAAACTTCCTCTGAACTGACAGCTCGTATTGTATACCTGCTAAGGCAAAAGTTTCAGGGTAACGTTTCAGGGTTTGGCCCTGAATGGAGTGGGATATCCCAGCCATTATGAAGGTGTGAAATAGCACAGGCATGGCCAACACAGAGACAAAAAGGGAGAAGCAACCAACCTCATGAGAAGTGGTGATGGGAGAAACAGATGCCTTTAGGTGGCTCACAAAAAAAAGGCAATGAGATATTGTATTTGTCCTAGTGAAAATTGTCCAATGAGCTATTACTGGTTTCTGTGGTTGGGACATCCTGCTAGATCACAGCGTGTCATAACCAGGACATACATATCCCATAGGGCAGGACATACATATCCCCTTCTGTGCCAGCCAGCCATATGGTTCATTCATGAGATGTTTATGAACGCCTGGTGGGTTAGCGGGGATTTCCAATAGGGTCTGCCTCCCCACCAAATCTCCAGCCGGTGGCTCTATATGTGCAGTGAATGGCAATATCCCCTACTGCTTTGCATCGTCACTTGGCGCCAAGCATCCAGCTGTTGATGATGCACAGGTCGCTGCTGGGATGAGATGGTCGCGGTCTACAACTAATGCCACAATATGTCACAGTTACAACAGGCACTCAGTAAACGCCACAACAACTTCTGGGCCCCACCACTGAGTAACATTTTCCATCTTCTTCCAAAAGTCTTTCCCCCATTTTAAATTTTAAAAGAATACTCTTAAAAAGTATGGGATTTAGGTGATCTCCTCCATCTAAAAATAACACTCAAGGTAATTCTGGTTTTAACGTCCACCTGCTTTATAACATTTTCCTCTCTCTTATTTGTTTTCTTGCCCTTGTTAATCTGCAGCTTTTCCGCTCTGCAGCAGGTGCTTGCAAGCAAAACAGAGCCGTGACCAAATATGAGACACAGTCTGGACTAGCACCGGCACCTGTTTTACAACATCAGCCTGGAAGAAACATCATTCTCAGTCTGCTTGCATGTCGCTGCTTCTCCAGAGTATAGGCCGGTCACTATGGCAGGTCTGGAGGCCAGGAGAGCTGAGCACCAGCTGCAAATATTGACCTTGAATGGAGTTTGGAGGGTTTGGCACCGGGGAAAAGCAGACCCTTTAAATAGCTGGACTGAGAAAATAAAGTGGAGAAAGAGTACAGTTTTATGGACCTGTCTTTTCTCAGCATTGACACTTTGCCCTAGGATTGTGAAGCGGATGGTCCTTCCTCCACTTGATGGACATAAAGAACCAGGGCCTTAATGGGACGCCTTTCACTATCTACCTCTTTCTGAAATAAATGCCAATCCTCATCCTTCCTGACCCCCGACTGCTCCATTTCATGCCACTTCTTGGCAGTGGAAAAAAGCATGAGGATGGGTGACTTTCTGTCTATTGTTTCATCCATAGGGACATCGAGATTTTCCTTTTGCTTTACAGGATGTGAATAAAATAGCATACCCATTTGTTTCCATTTGAAAGGATCCAGAGATGATACATACTGGCGGCTAATTAGAGACAGAAGAACAGGTACAATATGTGTGTCGAATTGCCCCCCTCCTGGTTCAGATCGTGGTTTCCAAAAATTTGCCCCTTTTCGGTTATTCAGAAATGTTTTATGTGAATATAGATCACCGCGTGGTTGGCCTTGCGTTTGGTGAAAGTCAAACAGCACAAAGCCTATGTATTTTTTCCTCTTTTCCTCAGTGTAATTTTGAAGGCATCAGTTGGACTTCAGCAATTCATAGGTCTTTTGCTGGCCCACTCCAGGGGGAACAAGCCAGCCCTACTACCATGCTGATGCTTGTAGTGAAGCATTCAAATAGCTTTGATTAACTGGGTTCAATCAACAGGATGGAGGATCCCGAGCAATACTGCTTTCAAGGTTACGAGCATGGATGTAACTTAAACTCCTGTCCACTTGCCATTTTCTCCAAGTAGAATTGACCCCAAATCCCAAGTTCCTGTTCCTGGGCAGCCTTCCCATGGACGTCCATGGATTTTGGATCAAGCCTTCAAATTCTTGACCCAGAACTCCACCTGGGAATATAAAAAATCACCAGAGAAATTAAGTCCCCAGGTCTTTGTTCAGAAAAAAAAAGCTAACAAAGACATCAGGAGCAGGCTCATAGCTATTTTTTTTTGCTTCCAAGAATACCTATTGGATTGCAATTCAGATCAGTAGGCTAGTTCAACCACATGGTATATGCAAACCCGAGGATGATGACAACAGCTGCTACAGCTTCCACCAGCAGCCAGCCAGCCAGCCACACTGCAGCCGCCATCCTTTGCAATCAGCTTAATACCACTTGAATAGCATTTGGAGCACGTGAGACAAATGCAAATCATGTCTCATTGTGTGAAGTAACCCTCAGCAGAATTTGCCAGCTGGAATTGGCACTATGCACTCATCCATCGAATGAAATCCTTCAGACAGAGGTGGATGAGGACACGGCATGGGAAAGCCATTTCCCAGGCTAGTTATGTGCTACGTTTCTCTCGCATGCACATGCCCAGCCTAAAGAAAAGAGCAGCCTGAAATTGGATATGATGCAGCCGCCCAAGTTCCCTGGGAGCCCTTGTTATTTTGGGCTGCCGTGGGATGCGGGATTTCTGTTTCGCAGCCCAGCAAGGTTGCAAAATTCAGAGGCAGCTTCAGCGCATTGCAACTCCGTCGGGAGATTGCACGATTGGAATGAATTATCCATTGCAGGATTCCCCAGCAGAACGGAAACAATCGGACATTGCAGCCGTGTCTCTCGTTCAGCCAGTTCCCAGGACTTCCTCCAGCACAGGAGCCAAAACCTAAGAGGCTGCGACTCCCAGGGGGTCACAGACAGGCGTTGGAAGTCACAATTGGCCTAATCCTGGCTAGTCAGGCAGGTGTGTGTGCTGCTTATTCTGATGTTGTAAAACTTTGCCTGGAGACGGCTGCTTTTATTTTATGCGTGGAAATAAGGAGTCAGGAATCAGAGAAGCTCCTATAGGTGACTAGGTAAGATCAGGAGCTCACAGAGCGAGAGAGAGGCCTTGTCCCAAAGAGCTTCCCATCCAAGACAGACAAGAGAAAAGAAACAGGCACGAAGAAGGATAGTGCCTTACTGGTCAGGACACACAGCAGGTCTCTTGAATCCCAGACCACATCCCAATCCCCTTGTCCAAGCCACATCTCTTAAAGCTATGTGTCCTTTTACATTTATATGAACTCCCTGCAAATGAAGGGAAGGGGAACAGCACCACGATGGCATTGCCTATGGCCACAGTGGTGTCAGCGAGCTGTTCTTCCAAGCCCAAACCCCCTGGTCCACCACTGGAGCCCGCTGGGTCTCCACTACCAGCCTGGTTATTCTTGTCGCCGCATCTCTGCAGCCTGACAAGTCCGGTGTTTCAGCTTCTGACGTCGCCGCCGAAGGAATTTATAACCTGCAAATCTGCATGACTTATCGCTGAGCACAGCGTGGCTGGTTGCATTTGCCTACTCTAGGCAGCGGTTGTAA
The DNA here is from genome assembly GCF_000455745.1 of Alligator sinensis. Lineage (NCBI taxonomy): Eukaryota > Metazoa > Chordata > Crocodylia > Alligatoridae > Alligator > Alligator sinensis. The sequence goes on along the minus strand of NW_005842332.1, from coordinate 734,319 downwards.
CGTTGGCATCTAACTCACATCCTTGCAAGAGGCTTTGAGAGAGCTGGCATATGAAAGGCGCTGTAAAATCCCCGACTCTGTTCTATAAGCCTTGTCACCGCGCGGCCTAAATGCCCATCAATATGCCAGATTTGTATAAGGCAGTCCGTCCTTCTCCCACTCGACAGAAAGTGCTGCAGCAGAGGAGAACAACAGCTTTTTCTCTCTCGTTCTCAGGCTCATTGTATTCCTTTCTCAAATCAGCGCCTGCTTGTTTGAAAGGTTGTGTTTTTTTTAAAAATGTCCTCTGACTCTTTCCTCCCAGGTGGCGTCCTTGTGTGACATTAAACCCCAGACAAGGCTGGGGAAAAGCAGAAACCAGATGGGCACCGCATTTGCCCTGTGTCCCGGGTAACAGCACTGAAGAAACCAGAGGTGAATGAGAAACCCCCCCCCACAACTGAGTTTATTCACAGCTCAGAGATTATCCCAGCGATGTCTAAGTGCAATTGTACAAGCCAGTGTGTTGGATTCCAGGTCTGGTGACTAGCTGGCTATATATAATCTGAAATGATTGCAGCAGCGATTCAGTCGTGTACTGAGAAACTTCAAATAGAAAAATCAGTCTGCTAGCCAAATACCTGCCATGCCTTTCTATATATCGCAAGAAAGCAAGGCTGTTGTATTGCACACACTTGCTCTGCTGCTTATGTTCGGTCTCGTTTAATTACTGCTGGTAAATATTTTAAAAAGCATTGGTGGGTATTTAGCTGAACTAACGAGGCCAGATTCTCAGCCTGTGAAAACCAACCCCTTGAAATCTAGCCCACCCTACATCTTAGCTAAATGGTGCTGGGATGCCTCGGGGGACTTTCCGAGCTTTGGGGAGAGGCTACTTCTTTCCCGCGTGTGCTGCAAAGTGCAAGGAAGGACACGTCTGTTATGTTAAAGGCTTGTAGAGCAGCTAGGGCAACAAGGACTGATGAGAGCGTCCACCTCCTACTGCAATGCAAACAAGCAAGAATAAACCGTTTTCAAAACCAGCAAATTTGCTGCAACAGGGAGCTAGAAGCGTAGAGGGAAAAAGCAGTTTGTATGCGCCCTTTTTCTCCCCACCCTGTGACAATCTGGAAAGCATGTGTGCATTAGTCTTGGGTTTAGTATGCTGGTAGGAGAGCTGACAGCCAAAGTCCCAACTCCCTTTGGCAGCTCCTATTTCTGAAACCTGAATTTATTTGAGACCGCTGGAAAGCAGAATGCATCCACAAGATACTGTTGGGAGTTTCTTTAGGGTTTGCTTTGTTTTTGTCTTCCTTTTAAATAAGTTTTCTTAGTCTGAAAGTTTATACCCAACCTGGGGAAACATATATTTTTTGAGCTCCCTCCGTATCAGCATTTTTGGCAGCGCTGCTTGTCTTTCTGGGTCTTAGGAGCTATTTGTTTCTCTGCCTTTCTTTTCTCTGGGATACAGGTTGGGTTTCTGGACGGTGAGCAGAAATAAGGCCGGATTTGAAATCAGTGGAGTTCAACTTGAATTCAAACGGTGGTGTAAATGAGTGTCACCCTGCCCATGTCACGCTGTCCATGGAAGGACCCAGCTCATAACTTTATCAGCCTTAATGAATCAACATGGAGACGAGCTACTGCCTCAGTGTGCAGCACATGGCCGCAGGGTAGATTTGGGTTTCCCATATTACTAAGGGCCCAATCCTGCCAGCAGTTTCATGTGCCGAGTACTTAAAACTTGCAGCCTTATAGTAGGTTTGAAGGACGCCAGGGACCATTGCAATCATCTAAACTGAAAAAGCTGTAGCATTTCAAGCTGAAGAACAACATTAGCATGGGAACAAATAGATATAAATTGGCTGTGAATACAATGCACTGGAAATTAAAAGGAGCGTCCGAATAATCAGAGGAGTATTCTCCCAAACCACTCTCCCAAAAGCCTCCCAATAGGAGCAGCGGTGATAAATCGTCTCATTTTAAAATGGAGTTTGGTAGGTCTATGAACAAAATTGTTTGCCACCCAGACCTGCTCATCAGACGTAGGAAGGTGATATCTAGCCCTATATTCCTAACTGACCCTCTGATTCCCATATCAAGTATCTTGCGGTTGAGCTAGCATGTGTCTTTTAGGGGGGAAAAAATCAAACACCCTGTCTTGGATTAAAGTTGTAGCCAAGATTGGAAGCTGGGGCAAACCCCCTGTCTTGGATTAAAGCAATAGTCAAAGTATCACCCGCTGTGGGAATGTGGTCCAAAGTGTAATTAAGCTCCCTGAGAAAAATCTCTGCTCGATTCTTAGCTTGCGTCTTTCCAACATATTTTACTGGGGTGTAATGAGGATGCATCTGTTAAGGCTGATAAAGTGTCTTGGAAATTATTAGGGCTAGCTAAGCAGCCAGGCCCTGTTTCTTCTCTCGGCTATGCAAAGCAGGGGTCTGCGCACTCAACGGGAGTTTGGCAGCCGCTTGAGGGTAGAGCCTAACTTCGGGATTGTCAAAGACTTGCCAAAGCTTTTCAGAAATCTTTGGCAAATCCACAGAATACCTCTTACATTTATCAAGCATCGGGGCACTTTGTCTCTCTCCAGGGAGAAAAATCGATGCCAGCCATCCTACATGAACAAGCCAGCAAGTGAGCACAACCCTACAAAAACAAGCCCAGCTCCCAACACTATGAATACAAGCCCCTCAGAAAAAAGAAAGGCAAGTTTCCAGGTCTTATCTTCCATGTAATCAATGGACCATATGAAAAATGGCTCCCAAACCCGTCTGTGTAATGACCTCATGTTCCTTCATGCTCTTCTTTTCTCTTACCCAAGCCCTCAAAATGCGACTTGGGTAAAAACCACAGTGCATCACGTGTATGTGAACTGAACACTGTAAAGGTTCACAAGTTATTAATAGAGGGCTCGTAACTTTAGTTTTAACAACACCTAGGAAATAAAACTAGGATTTGCAAGATGCTATTTAGGAGGGCGCCCAAATGACCAAGTTACTGTTAAATGTAATGGTGGCTAATCATCGTGGTTATAAACAGGCTTAGCAATAAATCACTAGATTATTACTGTGCTTTGTTTCTGCTAGTCAGTACATATGCTTTTGATAATCAACCGGTATTTACTGAACACACAATAAATGTCTTTTTCTAACGGAAGGGCTAGATTTAATTGGCCGGGCTTTGTGCATTGCTTAAAAATCCCAATCGATTATTGAAAACATACTCGCTCAGATTTAATAACTGGAACGGGTCTATACCTACAGCAGAGTTTATCTCCAATAAACTTTTTTAATAACCCATGGATATTTATTTAACCTCCCGTGTCTGTCTCAGCAGGTCAGTATGGGTAGGATGACATGAAAAGCAGTCACCTGTAGCCGCTGACCCATCAGTTTTCAATAGGCGCTCCAGCGGCAGATCTGCTCCTTTGACATATTTTGCCATTCTCCTCATTCATCTATGCTTGTCCCATCACCATAGTCCCTCTGGCATTATAAAACCCTCTGGAGAAAGAAACTATTGTGCTCCTGATTATTCAGAGGCATAGAAAGATTTAGTGATTTGCCCAGAGTAGCACAGAGAGTCAATGGCGAAGTCTCGGGTGGAGCTGTAGCACTCCGGTGTCATTGTCCAGGTCATTAATCCCAAATCTGATAGAGGGATCATTTTTCCTGGGGAAATAGAAATGGCATAAACATCTCCATATAAAAGGGGCATCATCAGCTTCCCTTCCCCCTCTTAGATGCTCAGCACTAGAGACATCTTTGCCCCGATCCTTCTTTGAAACTGCTGCCAAGGGGATGTGCCTTCTTTGTGTTAAATTTGCCTCTGCGGTGGACTCTTTAGTAGGCCTTTCTAGTTTCTGTACACTTGCAGAAAGCCTTCTGGACTGCCGCACATGCAGGGCAGGACAAGCAAAAATGAATGGAGAAGCAGTGTGGTGGAAGAGGAACATTTAAACTTTTTATTTGCTAAATGAAAGCACACCAGTACATTTTGCCCCCATCTGCACTCCAACACGATCCCTTGTGATCCCTTCTTATGTACTTATTCAAGTCCGTTTCTGCTTTCCTCCATTGCCTACACCCTGAAGCCAAGAGATGCTTGCATCTAGGGTCTGGCTTGGGACAAAGCAGGCCTTGCTCCTTTGCGAGTAAGTCCTCACGCAGGAGAGGAGGGCATTTGCTTCGAGAAGTGGCAAGCAATGAACTCCCCTTTCTCAACGTCCTTGGGAACGGGCTCCTTTCGGCCGTCTTGCATGAATACAAGGAGTGTAAGGAAACGACTACATGAGTCCTTAAGTATTCAGACACATAAAGTGCAGGCAGGAGGATGCCTCTTTTGAGCCGTTTCTCCCTCCTGAGCCGGGCTGCGCAGAATAGGTTGCGTCTGGCATTCCTGTGGTGTGGAAAGGTATTTATGTTGGACCGTTCAGGACGAAGTGCCGGGGCCAAGGCAAACAAAAGGAGAGAAGTGATTTTAATTATTTGATGCATTAAGTGCAGTGACATTTCCAGAAAAAACACATGGGGGTGAGATGCTATTTTCCTGCCCCCCCGTTATAACACTTTTATTTCTATTTGTTTTACTTTGATACAAAGTATCGGTTGTGAGTTTGTGGGACTGTAAGATATAGAGGAGAATTAAAGGCGCTGTGGGTTTATGAGCTAGCGGCAGCGAGCAATATTGTCTCGGGAGATGGATTGTGCAGGAAGTCTGTTGTACTGAGCAAGAAAACACCAATGCCACATTGATGGGGAAGGAAGCTGAAAAGGCGTTGGGTTCTCCCCTGTAAGCTAAGAGTGGCGACCCTTTTAGCCACACCATAAAAACGGTCTCCGGTCTACGTGGAGTCACCAGGACGTAGTGAAATCTGGGATTCTCCGCCACCATGGTCCCGGGGAGTTTTCATAGATTTCATAGACATGAGGGCTGGAAGGGACCTCAGAAGATCATCGAGTCCAGCCCCCCGCCTGAGGCCAGCCTGCCCATCCCAGGGTCTGAATTGCATCTAAACCCTTTGTCTTTCAAGTCCAGCTTGACTATTCCTAATTACAACCTTCACAAGATGTTGTCTATGAGCCAGGCAAGCTGGAAACTTCACAGGTCAGTATATGGCTTTCCAGGCTCCCGTGCAGCATGGTGGATGCAGCAACCCACCATTGCCCCAGAAGGAAAAAGCATGGGCATGCACACATGAAAGAGGCCTGCATTTCTCCAGCACCCAGGAACATACCCTGGAAGGGACCAGCGCCAGATTGAATAGTCTCTTAGCGCTTTAGCTGAGTGTGATATTCTTCTCCTTCCCGGCCTATTTTTGGGGAGGTGCGCTGTTTAATTAGCCCCCAGCAATCAAGTCGATGGGTAAGACGCAGCTTTGCAGAGGCCTCTGCGGCATGCTAAGAGAGCAAGCAGCTTCACCAGCCATGCACCACTGAGCCTTGCTGTCTCACCAAATCAGTCCTTCCTCTGACCTCCACCTTCCCCCAGTGCCGTTCATTAAGGTGCATATTAGCCGTTACAGTAGAAGCCTTCATAAGGGTTTCTGCAGCCAGAACTGGATGGAGGAGAGCATCTTCACCTTGGTGTAACAAGTCATGCTGCACCAGGAGCAAAATCCTGAGTTTTGATCCAGTGAATGTAGCCACACAAAGGCAGGGAAACAGTGTATTGGGCCCACGGTTTCCTGAATCAAGACAGTATACTGTAATTGTGAACACAGGGCAGTGCCCTAGTAGAATAGAGACCAATATCCAAGCCTTCTGACAGCACAGGAGGCTACTGCACTTGGTGCTTCAGTGGGGCCAAACACACAGGAAGCAGCATGAAGCAAGCAGAGGTGCAATCCCAGCCGTGACACTGACTCCCTGCACTGCCCTGGGCACATCCCTTCATTGTCCTACCTGCCTCTCACACAAGCATGCGGTGAAGACCCATATTGGTAAGACCCATGTGTACGTGCAGGGGTTTATGGTTAGGAGTTATTAGAGCCGAAAGGGCTGAGCAAGTGCAAAGGCTGAGCCTGTTCCCGCTGAGAAAAGCATCCTCTCTGTAGACGATGCTCATTTCTCTTACTTAACCTTGTCTCCTTCAAGAAGATGTGGTTTAGATAGGTAAAATGCACCCTTTGTTGAAACGCGGAATGATTGCAATCATGTGCAATGTCTTTTCAGGTCAATGCAATTATTCGGTCACTGGCTACTGGCCATTTGCAAGGCCGGCTGCCAAGCAGCCCCTGTTAGAAAATAGACAAACGACTTGGCAGGTGTCTACTGGCTTAGCAAAGCGAAACAGCCCCCAGCAGCCACCCACCTGTCCACCTCTATTATGTCTCTGATATTAATAGTTGGAAAAGGCGTTCACATCTCGAATATTCACTTCCGCCACCACCGCGAGAGCTTGTAATGTCCTGCTCCTTGTTCATTTGCATCATCCGAGTGGATCCAATGCTGTTGCAAGTCCCTAGCAAAGGAGTCACCAAATAAAAAAGCTCATTAACAGGATGCTCAGAAAAAAACATCTAACCACAAAGGTCTCTTCAGAGGAACAAAGCATGTGGTCTATAGGCTTAACAGAACTGCCCTTTCCCCTTCCCATAACTGCTGAGGGTGGCAAGGTGATAGATGCCCTAGTAAAGCCTTTAGAATAGATTAGGTCCTGCAGGCTGCTGAGGACGAAAAAGAAAAGAAGACAATAAATGAAAGCAATTCAAAATAACTTAAGTGAAGGGTGGAGAACTTGATGCCGGACCTATTTGAAAAGGTCAGAGAAATGCCTGCAGTGCCAGGATAGAAAGATCAATTCAGGTTGGGAGTATTAAGTACTTTTGCCCCAACAGAGACAGGGCAATTGATGGCTAATTTAATCACAGCTGTTCTGTGGATGGGTAGGGATAACGGCGCACCTCCGTGCTGGGGGCTGGGGAAATGGTGCGTGCTGGAAATCACTGCAGAGCGAGTCCGGGAACAGCAGAACGAAGTGAGAAGATCCGTCCTGCTGAGTAACCTGCTGCTTATTGCAGTGGAAAAAGCTAGTGGTCAGCCAACTGGCCCCTGGCCATTCAGAGCGGGGTGGTCAGAGCCAGCTATGTCAGACTGGTCCCATTGCTGCGTTTGCATGTGCAAGGTGAACAAGGGAAGGCAAAACCTGCAGCAAGTTGAGAGGGGAGCTACCCTGGGAACTCAAGTAGGAAATGAAATGAGGCTGCCTCTCAGGGGCCCAGCTGGCACCTCACCCAGCTGCTCAGGCCAACACATTTCATTTTCCATGGGAAAGGCTAGCAGCCTCCGGCCAGGCCATCTCGCCTGAGCAGCTCCACAAAGTGCTGGGCGCTGAATAGAAATCAGACCCCAAAGTTCACAGGACGGTTGCTTCACAGGCAGGTGGTTTGGTGCAGGGTCCCCTGGAGCCAGGGTACACCTGTTCCTGGACCTTGAGAAGGGAGCTTGGTCCCACCAGCCTCATTATCCCACAATCACAGGAGTTTGGGAACCTAGAGAGTCCCAGTGGGGAAGAAGGAGGATCTGTCCCCTAAAGAATGGATCTGGAGACACGTGGCTTTCTTCTCCGCATCTGCATAGGCCAAAAATGCCATGGGAAGAGCCTATCCCGAGGTTGTTCGGGACTCCTGAGTCGAAGGAGAAGCAGAACGTGCAGAGACGAATGCAATTCCTCTGGCAGGGTAAAGATAAAGAGTTTTTCCAAACATTCACAAATGGATGTAGGGATTCGGATGATGTTTCAGGTTGCTTCCTCTTGCATCAGAGCCATTTCCTCATCTTCTTTGCAGGGGCAGCGGGTGGAACATGCCTCCCAGGTGACTGCTGCAAAACAGCCATGAGAGCCATTAACAAGCTCCCACACTCAGGTGACCTTCAGGTTACAATTATAGGACCATCTTAAGAGTCCTCTAGGCCAACCCCTGGGGTTACCTGGGGGAGAAGGAGCCCCTTGCGGGCATGGTTGCAGCAGCGGCAGTATGCTCGTGGTGCACTCTGCATTGCAACCCTAGGAAATGGCGACTTGCCCCAGAAACTAGATCTCAGAAGAAGCCTGGATGTCTCCTTCAGGGGTGATGGGACAATGAGGTGGGAGGGAAGGAAAGCAGGGAGACTGGGGGTGAGGGAAGACATGGCAGGTGTGCTTATGGCAGCAGAAAGGTCTAATCTATAATTGGGGACAGAGGTTCTCAGTTGTAAAGGACCCTGCATCTGCTTCTGCCTCAGTCTAGCCCTGAAAGCAGGAAAAGTGGGTTGGGGAAATGAAGGCAGCTTCTTGACCTGTGCCCCGACGGAAATATCCCTGCTCAGAGCAAGGCTGAACGCTGGCCCCCTAATCCCACCGACACACCCTGTGTGGGTGGGTGTGGGGGCTGAGGACAGGGAGTCGTTACACAAGCTTCCCGCTGCTGCCTTGGCTCTACACAGCTGAGCACAGCATTGTAAGGGGCCACGGCTGACCCCAGAGCATTCAGCGGGAATTGGGAGTGTGCAGTGTTTGTGCACGCTCAGCTGTCGGGGTCCGGAAAGTCTTCGGGCTGCACAGTGGTAAGACGTTCAAATCGCCTCTGCGGAGATCGGGATTGCTCTTTTTGGCAACCCTCGAGCCAGGCGTTGCACCTGCACTCCCAGACCTGCCAAGCCCTGCGCACATTCACAGCGCAACTTGACTGAGAGCTGTTCAGAAAGACGAGCCCCCGTCCACCGGGTTTGCTTGCGGGCCTGTGCTTGTGTTGAAATCCTTTATCTAAATCAGTCCAATTCCATGTGTGTTTTGCTGAGGCTGAGGCTGTGGCTAGGCTGAGTCTCCTATTTCCCGTCCATAAGGCAAGGCGTAGCATAGCAAAACTGTCAGGTCGATGGAGACCACCCATTGCCAGGGCTCTGCGGGCAGAGATTCAAACCTCAACTGCATATATTAGCAATATTAGCAATATATCAGCAATATTAGATGCTGCCCAATCCCCAATAATAAAAACAATGGGGTGTTACCATAAGGGAGCAACCCACTGGCTTCTCCCACCTGCCCCCTCTCGAGGAAGCGAGGCCTAAAGCAGATCACAGGCTGGCCGGGGCTAGGACGTTTCTTTTCATTTTAGAAATTGAGCCCAAACCAAAACCTAGGTCCAGGGGATCGGACAGGCATGAGACCCATAAATCATGAGGGCTGGAAGGGACCCCAGGAGGCCACATCTAGTCCAACCCCCTGCTCAAAGCAAGACCATGTCCAACTACATCATCCCACCCAAGGCTTTGTTTAGCCAGGACTTCAAAACCTTAAGGACCTAAGTTGGGAAGTATATCTGGGTTTTGGAGATGGCTCTCATCTCCATGGTAGAGATCCCCCAGTGCCGAGGAAAACCAGGTATGTCTTCACTCAAATGTTACCAACTACAATCATGGTAAGAGCTAAGTCATTGCTTTGTTCCTTCACTGGGGCGAGGAGAGGGAAGGCTCATAAGCTGTGGTTTGCAAAGACTCTTCCAGTTCTCCTCAATACCTTCCAGTGTGCAAGTCCTCCAGTCTGGGGTGGTGGTGAAACCTTTTCCATCTACTCCTGTTACCAGAAGGAAGGGGGAGAACTAGGCTATGAGTTCCCAAAGTGACTTGACAGGCTAGCAAGCCACCTTGATCAAGGCACGTCTGCAAAGGGCTGCCAACTCCCACGCCAATCCCTCACTATTGATAACGAGGCTAATCATGCAGCTGCCAAGAGGACTGCCAGGTCAGCCTCCTTGTTTTGAGCCAAGCCTTCTTCACAAACCTTCCTTCTCTTGTTCTTTGGAGTTATGGTTTACAAAACGGTGGGAGTGAAGACCCCAAAGCTGTTAAGTGCCCTGAACATACCAAGATAAAACAAAAAGGTAAACCGATCAGGTCTGGGAGTGCAGATGTAGTTGGGAGCCCTTTGCTTCTATGCACCAAATGGTAGCAAAGAGCTTGTGCTAGATGTCTCTTGAATTGGGCCTGCTGAAACTGGATTTTAAAATGACCTTTGCCGAGAGGCAGCTACTCAGTGGCTTCTGGGGAAAGGTGAGGTAGATGGGGCGTGCAATTTCTCCGACCAGCCATAGGCTTTGCCGTCAGACCTGTCTGGTCTTCTGCACTTGAAAGGTTAGGATGTGTTTTGCTGGGACTGTGACCTCCTGCAAAACAGAGGCAAGGTATGTCACCGCTGTACATACATGTAGCCACAGGAATGAACACACCCAAACCGAGCTGTGGCAAATGTGACATTATTTTTAATCCAGATCCAGGAAGAATGCCCCAGTTGTCTGATGCCCATCGAAATCAGGTCTGCATTTCTCCTGGGTTTTTTAACTGGAATTGTAAGAAACAGCTCAGTGATCTGGATACCTAGCCCCGACACTGAACTAATAAAATAATGCAAAAGGACTGCCATCTGAGCCCAGCTCCCACCCCCCGTCCCACGGGAATGAGCTTGAGGGAAACGTGATGTTGCTCCTATGGCACCAGCTCCAGGGATGGCCAGAGAGGCTTTGGTCCCACAAAGTAGAACCCAGGTTTGGTTTGGAGCCAGGGTCTATTTTATGCAAGCCCCCACATTCAGCCAAGGCCTCTGTCTAGTTATGTGAGCCAGGAATAAACCCAGCGAGGGCAAGGAGGAATGGTAGGGCGATGACTTTGATCTGCTTTATTTTGGGCTGTTTAATGGCACTGCCAGGAATAGCTAAGCAGGCGAGCCTCAGACCCCTGCGTGCTCAATGTTTGCTTAGGGTTAGGACCTGTTTAGGAGCCATCTTTTGGAGAACGTCCTGTCAACTCTGCTGCTGGGCCAAGGTCACACAGTCTCACAGATATTTATGTGCTGTTTGCAGACACAAGTGGTATGGGGTGCGGGAAGGAACAGAAAAAAAGAAAAACTTCCCAAAGCCAAACCCAAGTCCCTTGGAAGTCAACGGCACTGACTGAAAGGGCTTTTGGATCAGGCCCAACGTAAGTAAAATAAATTGCCTGAATAAAACAGGAGGTGCAAATTTAGAGGTAGATTTTGAAAACCTGGCTCTTTTAGTACCATCTGAGCAAGGAGCCTTTTGTGCTTTATTGTTTCTGTCTGCCTCTTTCCCCTCCTCTTTGCGTTATTTATCCTCTGAAACATTGCAAGCCTGGTTACCAGCTTCTTTCTGACATTTTTTATTTAATGATTATTGCTGTAGTGGAGAAAAGCCTTTTTTATTTGGGCCCGGTTTTTTGTTGTTTTTTTTTTTAAGTTGGCAGACTGCTCCCCTGCATCTCTGCTGATTCTGATCAGATGGCTAAAAATTTCCATGCGAGATGCCAAGTTAATGTTTTTAACTCTGGAAATGTCCATATATATATATATATATATATGTATATATGTATGTGTGTGTGTATATATATATATATATGTATGTATGTATATATATATATACACACACACACACACATATACTATGTATATACTATATATATATACATACACACACACATATACACACATATACATATATATATACACACACACATATATATACATATATATATATACACACACACATGTATACACATATACCTACATATATACCTACATATACACACACATACATGTATACACATATACCTACATATGTACATACACACACACGCACACATAGATGTGTGTGTGTATGAAAAGTGAAGGTTGGAGAAATGGCATATACAACTTTAAGGCACCTCAGTATTTGAAAGTACTAGAAGAGAGCCAGAGAAAGCAGTGAAAAATACCCTTTTCTTGCTCATTCAGAAGAACTGTGCATCAGAGGAGACTGGTCCGACGTTCAAGAGAGCTCCCCGTTCTCTTGTATGGGCAATCTGTCAGGTCACAAAGCAGCAGGTCCCTTGTGAGAAAGTCATTTCTGTTTCTTCCCTTCCATGTGGCCACCTCGTAGAGGAGGGAAAGATTAATGGCACAACCTTGGGAAATAGCATCTTCAGCAGCGGCTTAGTTCTCTGCTCCGTCAGGCCAAGACAGAAACCGGCAGTGTGGTGTGCACAGCACTGATGCAGGATAGGTGCCAGGCTGCATACGCTGCTGCCTCTCCTGGAGAAGACCAGTTCATCCAAACTGGCGGCTGGCGCTTGACTGTTGATGGCCGTCTTATGTCGAGTTTAGATTAGGGTTGGTCTGGGATGGTTTGGATAGGGATGATCCTGCCTCAAGCAGGGGCTTGGACTAGATGTGACCTCTGGAGGTCCTTTGCAACCCTACTTTTCTATGACTATGACTGGGAAGATGTGGTTTCTATATTGAAAGGCTCCCCATCCCCTTAACTGTACTCTTGGTTAATGATTAAGCGCCTTCCATAGAGTGGCCTACTGGCAAGGCATAAGATTAGGAGCCAGGAGATCTGGATGACATGCCTGGCCATGACCCTGACCTGCTGAGTGACCTTGAATAAGTCATCAGGGGGCTGCTTGAGGTCTCATCTAACCTTAGGCTCCTGACTCAAAGCCACCCCTGCTCTCTTGTGTCTCCATTTGCACGCTGGCAGAAAGAGAAGGAAGACGCGTGGCTGCTTCGGAAAAGAGCCTCGAACCATACGGGCAGCCCCATCATCTGCACTAGCTCTGCTCAGCAGGAAGGGGTGGAGGCAGGCAAAGGAATCGAAGTCAATAAACAGTGTCTCGATGAAGACAGACATCGTGCTCCTGCTTTCAGAGGTAATAAATAAGGGGAAAACTCCCCGACCGGCAGTTAAACCAAAAGAAACTGGCAAGCAGACGTTCTTTAACATCTGTTGCATTTAAAAACACATGTCTCTGAAACCGCATCGCTCCAAGTCTCCCTTCTGGTGCCCGTTTCCTGAAAAGGAGCTGAGCCTCATCCACCGCTGTGCGAGTGGGAAGGAAGGAAGGAGCCTCAGCCAAAAACGTCTGCATTTGCAGAGCACAGGGAAGCATCAGGAGCCTTGGGGAGGTGAAGCAGGGAGCGCTCCAGTTCAAAAAGGTTCCCGAACTAGCCCCAGCTTCTGTTGAATACTCTCTTCTCAGAGACAGAGGGAGGCTGACCCCAGACTGGGAAGGGAAAGCTGATGATACCAATTGGCATCGCACATGCAGCTTGAACGGGCCCATAGTTCTTCTTCCCTTTTAATGCATTTCCTTTCAGACACTAAATAGTGCCATGTCAGGCTCTGCCCTTTCACTGCTTGAGATGCCCAGCAGAAGTGCCCTTCTGCTTTGGAAGAGAGTGCCCTAGCTACCAGACTGCACCAAGGCTGCAGCATGACTACAAGGTGCTTGGCACTTATCCATTACTGCCGAATCTCCATGGTTTGAGGTTTTTAAGACCCAACTGTACAAAGCCCTGGCTGGGATGATCTAGTTGGAGATGGTCCTGCTTTGAGCAGGGGGTTGGACTAGATGGGACCTCCTAAGGTCCTTTCCAACCCTATATGTTTCTATATGTCTTGGAGCTAATCGGTTAACTAGGTGCTGGTAACAAAGAAGGTATTTTTCTGAGAATGGCACCCTAGGGTTGATGATGTCATGACATGGTGAAATATTAGGAGCAAAGGCGGGTATTTCTGCATTCAGTGTGTATATTCTCCTATACATTTGTGTATTTTAGGTGGCATCCATTTAAGCTACAGCACCTGTTCATGGCCATCCTGGGCTGGCTCGGAGTCTCTTACCTTTGGGCAAAGGACTATTCACCTTACTACCATCTGACTTCCTGAATCTACCATGTATCATCCTCAAACAGGCACCACGTTTTAGGAAGGAAATGCCTAGTGGCAAAAGGTTGGGGGAGGAGGGGAAGCCCGATTCACCAGCTGTTCCAAAGACAGCCTTCACGTGTGCATGAAGGCAATGCGTTTAAGCACACGTTTAACTGTCTCACGGATGAAGTCTTGCAGCCATCAAGAGAGTCACTCCATTGGTTTAAATGAAACATATAATTAAGCAATTTGCTGGATGAGGCCGAAATGCAGCTGCTGTCCTAATACTATTGCCGGTACAAGGAATAATACAAAATGAAGCCTGTCCCCAATGCAGACAAATGGCTGTGGGTCTTCAAAATACCTCTTCCTGCCTAGTAGTCGATGCATATACCAAGACAGGACTGCTAGCAGAGTATTCATGCCATATAGGCATACTTCAGTTTGCAGGTTTGATTGCATGGTTAGGGGATGGGTTGGGATTCCACATGGGATCTTTCATCTCAAAGAGTACCACAAGCCCAAGCTTCAAAGCTCACTTTGCATCCTTTATGCTTCCTAGCAGCATATGGTCCAGAGCAGAGACAAATTCCACAGACTGGGATGCCATCTGTACTGAAGTACTCAGCTGCAGCTAATGAAACGAGAGGGCTGGAGCTGAATTTTCCAAGATCTCATAACTGTTTAGCAAAACTGCCTGTTCAGGGTTGGGCATTTATGAGGTTTGAGGGGTTTTTTCCTGTGATTATGCTTTGCATTGAGAACGCTGCTCAATAAAATAGCGGACTGAGCTCTGCTTTCAGTTAGCCTGCATATCTGGAGGCATTATCTGGAATTTCCACCGGTTTAAGCAGAATACGGTTCATAACTTTAATTGCAATTTACATTCCCATTATCAAGTTCCTATCATCTCTTGTCTGCTTAGCAAACTTCACTTAGCAACTGGCAGATGTTTCCAAATGCCTCATTATAAATTCAAACAAAATACCATGGTTGAACTCAGAAATCTGCCAGGGGATGCAGGCAAAAGCAATAAAGCCCTTTTAGGTGGCTCTGAGGGGAACCTCCCAGGAGATTGCAAAAAACCATGTTGACCATCTGGTGTGATCTGATGTATTCCAAGAGCAAAATAATCCTCATCTCCTACAGGAGTATCATTATGAGCTAGGAACAGACGATCCCCTTAGGAGCATCCATAGGGGTTACAGATTCTAGCAGGAGCAGGAAAGTTCCCTGCTCGCTTTCCATCCCCTGTTCAATTTATGCTAATTGGGTAAAGGTCATTTAAAATTACCCTCTGCAGCAGAAGAGGGCTGTCCTACGGGTAAGAGAAAGAAACAGGGCCCAGGAGACCTAAGTTTTGTTTCCAGATACGCTGTGGACACCTTGCACGTCCTTAGATACATGTTGGTAATCTCCACTTACAGATGTAGAAATGCACAGAGCGGTTAGTTTGGGGGCATGTCCTTGCAGTGGTTTGAGACTTGATGCATTAACATTGTCACGGAGCTTGGGTACGTTGCTGACGGGTAGCAGGGAGATACTTAGAAATGACTAACATCACTCCAGGGGCAAGAGACAAAGACCATTGCAGACACCGGCTTTCATTGTGCATGCAGAATCATCCTTCCAGAGATCCAGGGGAGATGATGAATGCGAGACGGGTGCAGCATGCAAAACCCATCTGCGGCTGCTTCCACCTGACCTACGGCAGCAGCCGACAGAGCTCGGGGGTGTGAAAGCAGATGCTCTGGGAGGAAACGTGTCAGGGCGATTCCAAAGGGGACGTGTGTTTTGCCAGAGCTGTAGGGATCTGATTCATCCAGACAGACTGCCCTTATCTGGGGGGTGAAAAAAACCCACCAACAAGCCACCAATTGCAGCCCAACAAATCAAAAGTAAGCAGAGTTTGAGTCACCTTAGAAACCAGAAAACTGGATTAGTTAATAATTTCCTACAAAGCTTATTCAAGGATGATGGTGCACTTCCATCCTTCCGACAGCATGTCGTACCAGGAGGATTAAAAAAAAAAATACCACAAAATCATCATTTTACCTGCCAATCATCGTTCCACAATTATCATTTTACCTGCTAGGGGCATGAGGTATCGTTTGGACAATGGACTGGACGGTGGATCTCTTCTGCGTCAGTGGGGTTGGAAATGCTATACTGGGCTAAACCAGTTTATCCATCCCAAGTGCTTTAGCAATACTGATTACACACATGAGGCCATATTCAGTTTCTGATACCCTGCTCACACAGGGTTTCATGTAGGCATTTCAGGGATCACTGTGAACAACAGGACTTGCGGGGGGTTCTCTGGGCTCAACTGCCTCTCCTGCCCATCTGGTCACTGGATAGCATTAGTTAGAAAATGAGTATTAAGGATATTGGGGTTGACAGATATGCAAGCACAGGTGGGCACATCTACATGTTCATTATTGCACATTTTATTTAGTACTTGCTTAATAAAATACTATCTAAACACAGAGTAACTAGAGTTACTGTGCAGTAGCGTTGGTGCATAGTTGTTTCGTGACGATTACAGCACATTAGCCTCATAACACTGCGTAGCAGGCTATTAGCCTGGTTTTTAACTGCCACAATACTGCATCGTGTTATTAGGCTACTGCACAGTAAGTGTCTCATGTAGATGTGCCCAGTATGTAGTAAAAATGCCATGCACCACTTTTCACCTTTACCAGCTCCCTTAAAATCTATGGACCAATTACTTTAAGGGCAGTAGCAAGTACTTTTCCTCTCTGAGGACCCAGCCCCTAAGATGAAAAGGGGAACAACGAACAGTTAAGACAACTAAAGAAGAAAACTAAACTGCTTTGCTCAAGAAGGACCTGCCCCTGAAATGCACAGTACAGGAACAGGACCCCATTTCAAAAGGATCACAAGGCCCACTTCAATGGTTGCTGAATGGCCAGCTCTGGAAAACCAATACTCTCTTTTTTTTTTGCACATCACCTGTTTCCTGCCTAATCCATCCCATGCAGTTTCTGAATATCCCTTTGCACCAGGAATGAATGTGACTGCCTTTCCAGAGGCTGTCTGCACTCCAGATGCATGCAAGGAACAGCTGGGCTCCCCTTCTTAGGCAACTCTTTGATCTTCTCCTGAAAGCAGGCATGCCATTATTCTTTCAATACATGTCGCTGCCCATAGAAGACGCAAAAAGAAGCAGGACATTTGGTTATCATAATGCAGTGGTTTCAGTTAGCTGGACATTTCCATCTCCTAAATTAACATCCCTGCCTATCAAAGATGTCCCAGTGGCATATGGGGCACATCTTGCTTGACTTAAGCCAAAGAGGCTCTTATGAGCCTGTTCTTCTTTTCCCTTGTGGAGATATTTCATGGAAAACATGCTGCTTTAATACATATCAAATTAAAATATGCCATTCAATCAAAAGCCTGATCTTTGTGGATGCCTGAATTTTTTGTACATTGGGGCCAAAGGTAGGTCACAGCAATAGTGCTATGTTTTTCTTCAATATTTTTTGTCTTTCTTTTTTCCTCCAGTGCTGGTTCAATGCTGTTATAAGCAATGTGTGCTGGATGTGGAGGGCTTCAAGAACGGTAATGAACTAGGCCCCAGGCTAAGTTGGTATCAAAAGAAAGTCAGGCAATGGGTGCTTTGAATTTAATTAGCAACTCTCAGTTGAGTTCTTTCTGGAGCATAAATATCCATGTCAGAAAAAGCACTACTCAGTACTACCTCGCTGGCACCCTCAAAAGAAATATCCAAATTAAGTAGACCATAAACCTAGTCTACAGGAAGAAAATTCTGCAAATTGCTCATAGCAATTCATCTGCAACGGTGGGATCCCTAGCATGGAAAGTCTGCCACCATTGTCTGAAGCACCACGTTGACTTGAACTGTGCTAAGCAGGTTTAAATGAGATAGTACTTACAAATGGTATAAATTCAGTTGACTTCTGCACTCTTGGTGTTATGCGTGTCGGTGGCATTAGGACGTCTCTCTTCTTCAGTTCCCCTTTCTTCCAACTTTGGGATATTCCTACCTCCCTCAGTCCAGGACTCGGGCATTGGGATATTCCTACCTCCCTCAGCCTCCTGTCCAGGACTCTGGCAACAGCAGGCAGACAGAAACCAAAGAAAAGCGATGCATGTGCTGTCCAGGATGTGCAGGGTCCATCTCAACCAGCCGCACCTTCATATAGTGCCAGTGAGACCCTTTAGTAGACCGCTCATCTCATCTTCCTGACTAGGGTGGAAGGAGATGGGATTCAGCAGTGGCGTACATAATGCCATGGGGGGAAGGCTGGCCTGTGTTGAAAGCTGTCATGGTCACTTGTAAAGTGGGTGTCTTTGGTACAGGGAAGACAGAGGGAAAAAGGTGCATCCTAATTTTATCCCATTGTTTCTATTTCACTCAATAGGCATGGCACCCTTGCTCCTGTTACCATGCCCAGCACCTCCCCATCTGCAACGTGTCACTTCATGATTCTTCTCAGCGCATAAAGTTCCCTTCAGGATCCACTTTCCTTTGTTGTATTTGACTTGGCATTCAGGCCTTCCCCTTCCCTGCCAACCCCCCTCAGCAAACACTCATATCAACCATCGCAAGGCAATTTCCTCTATGCACTCTGCTCTCTGCAAAGGAACAGCAAGCTACCACGGACTAGGCTCCAGATGTGGCTCCCTCCGCTTCTCCCCTTTTCTTTTCCCCTCCCAGCTTGTATGACGGAGATGGAGGACAAAGCAAACATCTTTCATCGCAGTCTTCGAGTTAAAAATGGGAGTAGCGTTTCTGAGGGCCTACATGCATTTCAGTAGGGAAGGGACATAAGGGGCCCTTTCACTAAAAGGGAAGAGCCACTCAAGGCAAGTGAGTTCCCCAGTTGCATTCGCTCTGCAGCACCTACAGGATGCAACCGCAGCGTTTTGACAACCACATTTTTAGCCTGTGAGTCAAGGATAATGGAAGTTTCACAATCGTGCCAGAAGCATGCATGATTTATGGTTACTTTCCACCAGCACACATGGAAGGACGCTCCAACTCTGTTAATAAGGATCTTGAAACACAGGCTTGCTGCAGACAGGGCTTCTCACAACATAAATTAAATTAACTGTCCAGTTCTCATGCTTCTTGCTCTTGGGAAATTGGAAGGACCAGTGCGTTGTATATTGTTTGAAGCCTCCATCGAGAAACAGTTGGACTCCACCGAGCATGGAAAATAAAAATGAAGTTAGAACCCCTGAATCGTACCATGGGGGCTTCAAAAGGGAAACTCTCTTGTGGGCTGATCTGAACACAGAGGAGTGTGTAACTTTTGTTTTAAGTGTACATGGACAGTCCTTAATCTTAGGGAAAAGGATATAGAGTCACTAGAAGTTACTTGTTGTGCTTGTCATGGGAAGTTAAATCCTGGACAATATAAGTAAGGTCCCTCTGCTTTGAATGCACCTTACTTCTTTCTTGGCTACAGTCGCCAACCTGGCTGAAGAGTAGAGAGAATTTTTCCCAAATATTTTAAGCAGAGACCAAGTTTAGGTTCACCACGGAGACTTTCCACGGGCACTTCTGCATGAGAAGTTTTGTTATGGAGTGCATGCTTGTGGGGGAGGGAAAAAAAAGTCAGGCTCGTGGATCTGATCAAAGTTTCCATTCATGAGCAGAAGAAAACAAAGATGCAAGCAATGCGTTGAATGACTTGTGCGCTATGAATAGTCAGCCCAGGTCTTCAGAGCAGTGATGCGTATCAGCAAAATGTTCTGTATTTTTGCCGACAAGGTTCTTTGGGTGAATCTGGTATCTTTTATTCGACCGACTTAAACAGTTGGAAAACAATTTTTAAGCAAGCTTTCGGGTTCAAAAACCCTTTGTCAGGCTGTAATTTTGCCCACATTCATTCTCATTTTGGGTCCAGGTTTAAAAATAACCATCTAAACAATTCAGACAAAAGGAATGGTAGCGTTGTGACTGCTGGCCCTTTAAAAAGACAATGGACAAGACACAATTGGGTTGGAGCCAACGGCTCTCGCAAGTCAAAACCAAATCATTAAAAGCCTCATCCTGAATCTACGTTTCCAACTGAGAGAATGTAGCTGTTGTGGCATCTAAGATGTGAGCATCTTCTGTAGCAAAGAGGGAACTAAATGATACCCCTGCGTACAATTTCAGGCACTATAAAAGTGCTTGGGTTGCAATTTATGGGGGTGGGGGTGGATGCTTATAAGGATTTGGCCATATGGATGTAACAATTCGAGCTGCATAAAACAGAATTTCTGTTGGTTGGCAATTCTGGGACACGCTTTATTCTTATTTAAACAATAGCACATGTTTTGGGTGGTTGTAAGGACCTGAACAATTTTTAAAAAATACAAATTCCAGTTTGGGTCAATCAAAACATTTTATTTCAGCTAAAAATGCAATGTTTTGTTTTGAGTTCGAGCTGCTGAAATTTCTTGCATTTTTAAAATACAATTACTGGTTTCAAATAAAACTTTCTTTCAGGCCCAAACATCAGTGATTCATGCTGAAAAGAATAAAAATGGCTTCTTTTGATTTTTTACACTTCTTCCTTAAAGGAAGAATTTGGCAAAATTGGCGTGCATTTGCAAAACCCACCAGTGTTTCTGCATCTGCATTTTTTTTTTCCAAAAAGAAAGTCTGGGGTAAAAAACTTCACCCAACTGGAGCAACAAATGGAAAAGCCCAAACAGATTATGCCATGTGTTTCACCTACAGAGTGCACTAGGGAGGTTTTCATAGCGAGGGAAGTGGATTGATACTACTAAATAATATCTCCCATGGCATGAAGACTGATTTCACATCAGGTCCAGAAAGACACGGCGGCCTGGGTCAGAACACTTGAACCTCCCTGGACATCCCATCGCTGACCTCCGAGTAGCTGTTCTTAAACAGGACACTTTAAAAAACACCTCGAACAGAAAATCTGGATTGAGCCATGGTGGTTCGCACCCTTTTTGGGCTCAAAACACCCCTCGTGAGACTCGAGGCACCTCTCAGAAAATGCCAGCTCCTAGCTTTCACTTGATTTTTGACTGCAGAGAAATAACAGAGCCATTTCTCTATTGCAAAGAAATCAGAAAGACCACAGCAGTTCCGAATACATTTAACACCGTGGCTTCCTCTTTGAAATCTCTGGGTTTATCTCGTGACTCGTGTTTGCCCATCTCACGGTGCTAACATTGCATGGCGCTCCACGGCACCCTTGAATGAATCCCGGGGCACCCCAGGGTGCTGCAGCACCCTGGTTGAGAATCACCAGTCTAAACTGAGACTACTTCTTATCCCATTACCTGGATTAGCTTGTATAACCCTTCTGTCCCATGATAGGTTAACTGCTTTGCTTTTTTCCTGTCTTCTACCCACCCCTGCCTCTTTCAGTAGAGCCCTCTCCCTTGTCCTTCCCCTTCCCTATCCTTTGTATGCAAATCACAGCTTTCTATGGAGAAGCTGTGTCCCTACGCAGCATCTGATGAAGTGATCTGCTGCTTACAAAACCATAGGCATCTCTGATTTAGTCTGTAAGGTGCAACCTTGCCTTCTGCCTGACTTCAAACCAACCCAGCTAACAACCTCTCCCTGCTCAAGACTCCTGTATTTTTTCTAAATTGGATTCATGCTGAGTTGAAAGCTAAATCAAAGCAAAGGCCTGAGCATGAACATACTAGCAGGGATCTTAAGTAACCTTCGAGGTTTCCACAGGAGGAGGAGAAAGCACTATATCTTTAACCTCACAGTGGACGGGGAAAAGAAATGAAAGGGCCTGTGTGTTTATAGGAACATCCCAAACCCTGGATTGCTTCCAATGTATTACTTGGTGCTGTGGTATGTATTAAATAGCCTTTTGAAAATGTATAACACACAGCTCCATATGTCCCATGTCATCAGCTTTATGATATAGCTTCAAGTTGGGACTGGGAGTTCTTAAAGTTTGAAACACCAGGAGCCAAATTGGTCCTTCTCCATAAGTCCATTTCTTCAAGGCATTGAGTGCCCTTTTCTTCTATTGGCTTCCACATGTCTCCCACTGATCTGGCAGGAACTGCTAAGCTCTCTTCCCTTGAAAACACAACCCTTCTCCTGCAGAGTGTAGATGCAAAACCATTTGCTGGTTCTCGCGTCTTGCTGCAAGACAAAATGGAAAACACTTCTTTGCATTATCTAATGCCCATGCAGCTGATCAACTTTGCCCATATCCTGCTACCCAGAAGGGATGCTTTTATAGAAGGGGTGGAGGATGCAACTTCAAAAACAGAAGTTATAAAAAGCAAAATCCTAAAGGCAGCCAAGGAGCCATTTGAAAGGAATAGAAGCCTTGCTTCTGCCTAGTAGAAACCTTAGTCTGATGTTTCACAGAAAATTAGAGTTAGAAGGGACCTCAAGAAGTCACGTAGTCCAACCTCTGCTCAAAGCAGGACCATGCACACCTGTGTCATCCCAGCCAAGGCTTTGTCCAGCCAGGTCTTTAACACCTCCAAGGATGGAGACTCCACACCCTCTCTGGGTAACCTGTCCCAGTGCTTTACTACCCTCCTAGTGAGAGAGTTTTTCCATACCTGTCATTTGGCAAACCAGGTAAGTGTTCGCACACAGAACCGATCTGCATTCAAGAGCCGACTGCCTAAAAATGCCAGTCATATGTGCATCAGCTTGATCAGCAGGCTATTCTGCAGATAACTGTTGTACATTGAAAGGCAGAAGTCTCTTCGCTCTAATACAGAGGAAAGGAGCAGATAGATGTCTTTATCTGCTGCCATGTATGAAACAGCCCAGACTTCACATTGCCTTTCAGGACATGATACAGCACAGAGAGGGCATTTGCAGACCACATCTTAGACCTCTTAGTGACTGCACATGGGGATTGTGACAAAGCCAACGGTGACTACCAGAGATGAGGTTACTTTGAAGGATGTTAAATAACATTTTCTTTAACATTTGCGGCCTGTTTCTTTTATTGTTTCCAGGTACCTGCAAGGTCAGTCCAGGCCAAGCAAGTGGTGGTGCTTAGCAGTTGGCATTGGATGAGCAGACAGAGCAATGGAAACCCAAGCTAGATTTATGCCGGGGATGCGTAGGTCTGTAGCAGTTCATTTTCTGGGATTGCTTCTGGGTGCTCCACGTGCCCCATATCAATGTATTATCCCACCTCCTTCCTGCTCCTTTTAGGGGCTCACCTAGAGCATTGCCCCTGGACTCCATCCAGATGCCTTGATTTGGCCATTTCTTACAGCAAAAATAACCTGATCATCCTTTTCTCTCCCATGCATTTTTGTTAGCCTAAAGACCTGAGGGATGGACTTGTCTTATATGAGTGATACTAGGATTCAAGACCAGAATCACCAGGGAGCCTGCATTCATCTGGAGTTCATTCATAAAGCAAATTAGAGTTATCCTTTTCTCCCCTTCTAATGAACAGCTTAACATTCAAAACAGGGCTTTTAAGGGGTTTCCAAGCTGTTGGATAAAAATCACCTCTGAGCTTCCAGCTTCTAACTTTGCTATGTCTGAGCTAGAAAAGTCATCAAACGGGCAAAACTCTGGAGTTTTTTCAAATAACATCCTGCTGCAGAAAAGCTTTTGTCCTATGAAATAAAAGTGTGCAAATTGAATTAGGCCTTAATATAAGCTACAGCCCTGATTTTTTTTTGAAGCGAGTGACTCACTAATGCTCTGGAAAGAATTCCATTTTCAAACCCAATGTATAAAGTTACTCAGTTTGCCTTTTGGGTTATACTTAGACTAGGGTTCTGCCATGATTATAGCCTTCAATGGCCCGTCACTGATGCAGTTACACCAATGCTAACTCCCTGACACCGACACAAAGAAAGCCAAGATTTGTGCCGGTGCAGCTTCAAATGGGATTTAATCTCTACAGGAGTTTGCAGGGATACAGCTACCCTGAGGGCTAGAATCAGGGTAAATTGCCTGTATAGACAAAGCTTCAGATGAGGGCTCACATTGCAAACATCTCACCCGAAGCGAATGGCGTTTGGACTGCTCGCTCCCTAGAGTTTGATCTGGGGGGGTATTTCTTCTCACCTTTACGTCCCATTGACTGCAAGGTTAAGATGAAAAACATACATGTTGGTTTTACAAACACACAGCACCCCATTCCCTCGGACAATATCCAGGAGAGGTAACAAGCAGTCATGGGAAGAGGGCCTATTGGCATCTGTTTGCTGAAAGGGCCTCTATTAAGTGCTGGGCCAGGTATTAGAGCCCTAGAGCCAGGGGAAATTTTCTCCATGAAGATCATTTCTAATTCGAAAAGAGCATTTCTTTCTAATGGGATTTTTTCACTAAAAAATTGTTTGAATTCTTCAGGACCCCTCTCACCCCTCCCCATTTTTCCCTCCTTTAGTCACTGCAAAAGGAGAGCAAAGAGAAAAAAGAGAAGGAAAAAAGGAGGAGAAAAGAAGAGAGAAACAGAGGGTTTTTCCTTCTTTCATCAAAAAGCATCCCCCAGAATTGTTTGGTATTAGACCTGGTCAAATATATCAGTTCTTTGTATGAAACAATTCAAACAGGCTGGAGATTTCAAGAGAGTCTAAGGAAGTTAGCTGCCTAATATCAACAGGGGTTTTGAATAGGATTTAAGATGCCTGTAAAAAAAAAATCACAGCCACGATACTTCTATTATCTCTAAAAGCAAATAGCATTGAGCGTTGGCAATTATACTCCATTTCGTGCCCGCGGTACAAATGTGTGAGGGTGAAATTCATCTTTAAATCCATCGGGTAGACTCTGCTTCCAATATTAGCTATATCCCCCAAACTCCCAGAGCTATAACCCTTCAGCTTTTTTTTTTTTTAACCTGTTTTTTTTTTCCTTCGTGGCTGAACACATGTGCCTAGAAGCTGATCACAGTATATGACATTTATCTTAATAAGGGAGGAGAGGAGTGCAATAGCGTGTCTCTCTCAACATCCCCAGCTTTGCAAGAAAAGGTAACTGTCATAAGAGATCAGTTCTCATGCATTACAGGTATGAAGTGCATACAACTTATTTGGCTGGCAGGGATTTAGGTGTTACTTGGAGAGAATGAAATTGGTTTGGAGTGCAAGGAGAATAGGAGGACGTATCTAGTTACTAAGTTTCAGGGTTGGGTGGACTGGGGACATCCACATCAAAATGATAGGCTGGGAAGGAAACTCAAGGGTCATCTAATCCAGTCCCCTGCACAAATACAGGATGCACTATTCCTTAAACCATCTCTGTCAAATACTTATGCTCAGTCTAGAGCCCGAATGCTCTTACCATCGGATTGATATTCTGTAGTGATTACAAGGGGGTTAGTGGACAGGCCAATATATGCACATAGCCTGCACGCAGTCTGACTATGGACCAGTGAGGTCCCTAAATGAACGGGCTTATGGAAACTGAACTTCCCATCAAGAAGTAGGTGCCATTACGTTAGGGTTGAGGCAAGAGCTGTTCAAGATGGGCAATATTTTTCAGCTATATTTTTGCCTAAATGTTGTGTTGATGGAAACGGCCTGTGTTGGAAATCCTTGGATAAGTGTTTTGTCCATGGAAACGGCCCGTGTTGGAGATCCTTAGATAAGTGTTTTGTCCGTGGAAATGGCCTGTGTTGGACACCCTTGGATAAGTATTTTGTCGATGGAAACGGCCTGTGTTGGAGATCCTTGGATAAGTGTTTTGTCGATGGAAACAGCCCATGTTGGAGATCCTTGGATAAGTGTTTTGTCCATGGAAACGGCCTGTGTTGAAGACCCTTGGATAAGTATTTTGTCGATGGAAACAGCCCGGGTTGGAGATCCTTGGATAAGTATTTTGTTGATGGAAACAGCCTGTGTTGGAGACCCTTGGATAAGTATTTCACACTGCCCATCGCTGTTCCATACCTTTTATTTTTTTTAAAAAACTATGAAGAGCACATGCTCGCCAAACCATCATCCTTTACTGGTGTGTTCACAGGGAAATGTCTTAAAATCTTCCTAATAAGCTGTCACCATTGCTGACATTACTACACAACAAGAGAAATGTGTCCATACAAAACTGTCCTGAACATGAGATATTCCTAGATTCAAACAGCACCGAATTCAAACTTGGAAATACAAATTTAGGTTCAGATTTCATTTTGCAGCTGACCCTTTGCACTAGCGTGTACTGAAATGATACCATAGTTCAAGACGTGCTGAAGTCTTGGGAGATTTGGACTCATATCAGAGCACTAATCTCTTTTACAACTCGCACCCATTTCTCATTGCTAAGTTTGTTGTTGTTTTTTTTTTCCTGATGAAGCATAACTGTTGTCTCCTTCCTCTTTAACATTGGGGAAGGAGGGTTTAGTGCTGGCAGAACAGATGTTAGATTGCAAGTTAGAGGAATGTTGTAAATTCATACAAATGGATTCCTCATTAGGGTTTGTGCAATCAATCGGTATTTGTTCTGGTCCTATTGGAAGGGGCTGGGACAACCTTCCCAATGGTAGCTAGCTTAATAATCATTTAACAATGTGCAACTCTCTGTTTATGGGAAGAATGCTGACCACATACTACATGACGGTTTTCCATGCACCATACCTCACTAGGAAAAAATGCAAAACCCACCAAGAACAACTAAAGTCTGCAGTTTTCCCAGTCAACTAAATCCTTTTCCCCGGTAGCAGGGATGTTTCTGATGTGGCATTTCTACCATTTTGCTTGTGGGTCAAAAATTGCACAAGATGCTGTTACAATACAACATGAATTTTGGCACTGAGAAGCCAGCATCTCCTCTGAGTTTATGCAAGACCCCTCTCTCCTATGATTCTCTTCACTTCAGAGGCAGATGTGAATCGTCTTTGAGATACTGGTAGGAGGTTTAAACACAATCATTCCCAGGGCTCTTCTCTCGGTGGCAAAAAAAAAAAGTAGCTTTTTTGTTAATCCTATCAGAGAGTATTTAGTAAATTAGCAGTTTTAAAATTCAATATCTACAGCCTGACGCTAAATAAGTACTTCACTCTGAAATCAATGAGCAATATCTGTCAAACACTTCAGGATCTTGCAATGAAAGACAATGCAAATGTACATCGTTATTAAACCCTCGTGAAGCAGCTTTTTCTTTTCATTTGAAAAGAACTTGTTTCCCCGCTGCATCAAATGGATAATTATAGAAAATATTACTCTAATAATAATAATAATAATAATATTTTATTAAATTGCTATGCAAATCAGTCAGCCATCAGAAAACCATTTTATGGCCCTCCTTTCCATATTATGAGTTTTAATTAATGTGATATATGGACAAACATGTATTTTATTTCCACAATGGGACTTGTAATTTCCTGTGGCTTGGAGCCCCAGATGTTTTTGGATTTAGTATATATAAGGATTTGTTTTTAAAGAATCTTTTTTTTATTTGGTTAGACGTTTAATTCGTCTGTTTGCAAATGAAATTCTGAGCTCTCTGATCAGATGTCGGCTGGCAGCAGGGAGGGGGACTGGCTGAAATATGCAGACAGCCACAGGACAATAACCGTGTGAATTCTTGTCTGCCTTTAAACGGAGCTCTCCACCAAAGAAACAACATGACCAGAAGCTTAAATGAGATGAGGAGGACCATGATGGGGTGATGAGGCAGCGGGGAAGGTGATCCCAGAAAACGAGATTCATGCCATGCCCATCCAAACTATATACCTTGTCTTCTTCGGTCTCCAGGCTCTCCACCCAACATCTTCCCTGAGAGATGGTGTGACAGAAGGGGATTCCTCTGATGATCATGAAAGTTTCCCTTATGGTGTCACAACTTGGAAGAGTTTCCATGGTTCATCATCTGCTAGGGTGTAACAGTAACCCATTTTTTTTCCTTTATCATGGCAGAGCTGGAATAGTGACTCATATCTGCAGCATATTTGGGCTCTTCTCAATGGTACAACGGCTGGAGAAACCATTTAGTGGTGGACAAAAAACATCTCATTCACATCGACCTCCCACTGATTCATGAGATGTTCTCACGTCCCAGACCCAGACTATTTCAATGCACTTTTTTCCCACCATGGTTTCTTTTCCAAGCCTGTCATGTTACTCATTAACTCCGCTCGTTTCCACCAACTCTCCACAGCTGCCATTCAGCATCAGGCCAGCCTCACCAGTCTAGTTCCCAGCATCTCGCCATGTTCCAGCTAATGCTCTCGCAAGAGCGTCTGTCCTTAGATATATATGGCCATGACATTCAGCCCAGTGCGGTAGGGGAGCCACAACCCCAGGGTATCCCGATTTCCCCGTTCTGTCTTCATTATAGTATCACACAGGGGCAGTGGCTGGCCATCTCTTTGGCTGTGACAACACAATCTCACTTCTGCCTTCTGTTCATGCTCTTCCCTAAGGGATGAGCACATCTGTTTTCCTGTGCCACATCTACTGGATCATATAAGAGTGACCATTCAGGCATTTAATGTGTGAAGGGAAGCCCCATCAGCTTGGGTTCAATCCCAACTGCCCACAGACTAAGGCCCCACTGAGGTAGGAACCAATATTGGTATTTTCTACATTGGAAAGTTCAATCAACGTCCCTCGGCCAACTAATAGACTAAAGTCCTTGGGGTCTTTGCAAGCTTTTGATTACTCAAGTGTATGCAAGACCAGAAGTGCGTCCATTGATGCCAGTTGTTAGGAAGATTCCCTTGCAGGAGCAAATCAAGGGGCTGTTAACTAGCTTGATTTTTAGAGGTGCTGAACACCACCAGCTGCCAGTGATTTCAGTGGGATTTGGAGCTGACAGCACCTCTGATGATCCGCCCGTTGTTCGTACTGCCACACGCTTTTCCTAACAGAAGCTTGCAGTAAGGGACCGCGGTTCTGATGTATTTCCCCCGGCAAAGCAAATTGTCTGTCATTTGAATTATGATGTGCTTACTTGCTTTGATTTTCTAAGTTTACCCCAATGGGAAAATGTTGCCTGTGATTTAGAGAATATCTTAAAAATGATAATGAACACAGCGTTGCAGTAAGATGCCATGTTGACAGCTATGGCTAGGGCAAGGGGAGGGTTTCTGTGCAATGTGCACCATTGCTCAGAGCAGAGATGAGTGTTAACAGGGAAAGCACAGCCAAGTCTCCAAGCTCATTCTGCCAATGGCCTTCCCGCTAGAACAACTCGAATCCATCCTCTGCCAACTGAAAACACCGGCTCGTTTCCCAGAGATAAACTTGCAACGATATTTGATCACTAGCAACGTGGCCTGGGTTGGAATGGATGGATCAAAGGCCATGTTATCCCACACCTAAGTCCCAGGATTAAAAAGGAGGCCAAAGGTGCAAAAGGGGAGTAATGCTTTCGTGCCATTGATACTATATTCAATATTCTGCAAGCAAAAGGAATCTTTTCCATTGTCAGCCAGCTCCAACCATAGAAAAGTCATGATCTGAGTCCCAAAAGACCAAAGCAATTTTTAAAATGCTTTAATTATGTTTCCTTCTCCCTCTCCTATCTGTTTTAAGGAGTCATATTGTCAAGCATTTCTCTGCCATCACTAGGGCTCCTAGAAGCTTTCAGAGCATTGAAAATTTGAGCCGCACCTAAAAGTGAGAGAGCTGGCAGCAGAAATGCTCTATCTAGCATTCGAAACCTCAGAGCAAATTTTGTACAAGATGCAGCTCCTTCCGTATACAGGTCAAAGAAATAAGTGGCTAAAAATACAGAAGGGAGTCTAGACATTCTTATCAACAGTGCGTTCTTCCTTTGCTCACCTTATATCATGTAAAGACTAGGTATCATCTTCGAAATATTGAGTCTTTAGAAAATTGCAGGGAGGCGCTACCACCATATCATTATCTTCCTCTGAGATGCAATAGTTAAAAATACACTACACCCATATGTATGCTTCCACCTTAGGAGTATAAGGAGACTTTAAAATATACCCAGTATGGTTCAAAGATCTCTTGATTATAAGGAAGGAGTAAAAATCTTCTGCAAAGTTGGGTCTTCCAGTACTGGTTTCTGTTTTTTCTTTAGTTAAGTCCATGAGGTTGATGCAGATCAAATGGACAGACTTGGAGAGTTGGACCCAGGTGCCCATCCTGTATAAGTTAATGTAGCTTTAGACCGAGGGGTGGGCAAAATGCATATGTGGCCCACCAGCCCACTCTATCCAGCCCGCAGGGCTCCTAAAAATGTAAAAAATTAATAGTTATCTGCCCCTGGCTGCCTGTCATGCGGCCCTCGATGGCTTGCCAAACTCAGTAAGTGGCCCTCCGCCCTAAATAATTGCCTGCTCCTGCTCTAGATGGATCAGCTGACAAGAAGAAGGTTTATGAATGGGGGTTTTTTGTGGGGTGGGGATGCTCTTTAGCCAGGATGCTGGCTAGACCATGCCCAAGTCCATCCTCTGTCTGATTCCAAGTGCTCTCTATCAGAAAACAGGGGAACTTGAACCTGTGTCTTCCACATCTGGACCAGCTCCTGAACCACCAAATTAAACATGTGCTCAACTTCCAGCCTGAGAGCTGCCATGTCAAGACTTCTGCTTGCACAATCACGTTGGAAAAGCTTGGATTCCAGCGTGGATCAAAAGCAAATTTGGAAGCTGCAGGAGGAGCCGGCTAGCTCTGAGGCTGGAGGGGAGGGTGCACTTAGTAAATCATGCACGGGTGAAGTACGGATGATAATTGCCTGATGTTTAGGCAAGGAATCCGGTGGCTTCATAGATAACTTGGACCAGTTTGCCACGGAAACATATCTTAATCCCTCTCTGGAGAACACCCAATCCCAGAGTCTATTGGGGTGGGGATTAGAAATAGCTGTTAGTTGCTTGCTGTGTGTAAAACAGTTGTTTTCTTGTGCAAGTAGATGTGCTCTGAAGACATTTCCTGCGGGTTAGGAATGTCCAAGTGAAACGGGACACTACACAGTAATATTTTCTATTTCTAGCCAGCTTCAACTTGCTTCTGCTTCTGCTCCTTTCTGGAGCCTCAGACCATGAGCTAATTTGGCTTCTGGGAGCAGAGTCAGGAGCCAAGTCGAAAGAGGAGGGCGTGGGGGAAAGCAAACAAACCTCACCAAGGCAATGGCTTCTGGTGGCATCCGTCCTTTCTTTCCATCCATTCCCAAAGCAATCCAATCCTCCTCGTTTACTGCGATTATCCTCATTCTCAAATACTACACAAGGCTCGCAAGGGACTGAAGCGATAGGTTGTGGTTAACCGCATTCAAGACAGTGTTTTCATGTGGTCTTGGTACCTCCTGAAGGGTATGATGCTCAGGAATGAGTTTATTACAGTTTACTGGAGCCATTGCTTCCCCTCTCCCCAGTGGAAAATTGCACTGAAGTGACGTTATGGGGGTTCTACAACGCAACCAGCTAGCGCTAGTACCAGGACGCATTGCAATGCATCATCAAAGTCTTTCCTCAACTCTTTCTCATCCAGCCTTCCTATGGAGCAGACCTCATCAAGTGTGCACATGCCTCAGCCAAGCTACTTGGGTGAACGTTCAACACCACATCTGGTGGAAAGGCTCCCATGGCACTGATGGCCAAGAGCAAATTTCAGCTGAGGACATGGAGTACATACATTTTCCCAGAATTGATAAGAAGATGGAAACAAAGGTCTGGACTGAGATGAAAACCCAAAATTGTATCAGATCCCTGGAGCAACAGGAGTCACATTTTTAAGCCATGTTTCTAGGCCAGTTGACCTAACTGGGAGCCATATTATTCCTGATAAAGTTTCCAGGCAGCAAGCATGGAAATCCATAGGACATATCACTGAGAGAAGTTAATATTCCCACTCCAGTCCAACCCTGTGATGCCATTTATTGCTCCATCTCGGGGGAGGCCACAGGGTTGCAGTAAGGGTAGGCTGATGCTACAGCAGACTCCATGCAGTGACTGGAGTTTGCAGCAAAGCAGAAGGGACCATCCAGCTCATAGCGTATGGAGAATAAATTACCCCAGGAGGAAAGCAGCTTTGACATGGCTGTGCTACTTCTAGTGCCCAAGGAAGCTCTTGCTCAGGTTTCCCAATGAATCATGGCAGGAGCGCGTGAACTATCAGTTCCTGCAGGAACTTGGCTGCAAGGTTATGCTGTTAGCAGGCCACTATTTTTTAAAAGCACAAAAAAAGTTAATTTATAGAGCAACACTTTACCTTATCTTGCCTTCTGCTTTGCTTGACTCAGAAGGACAGGTTATATCCCAGCCATCAGGAAAGAGCTACAAGATCAGTAGAAATTTGTTCAAATAATGGAGCAAGCAAATACCCTGATTAGGGCTAGTCGGGGGCTGAAATGGGAATTGTATTTTTTGGTTGGAAAATGCTGATTTGTGGAAATGAACTTTTTTTCAGGAAAGGCTTCAATTTAACAAGTATCCCCAGTTGGAAGGAGAGGGGAATCTGCCATATTGTCATTTTCTAAAGGAAAAGTTTGGTGGTTTTTTGGTTCAAAACAAACTTCATTTTTAATAAAGAGGGAAAAACCTGAAAATGTCAGAAACATCCAAAGGTTCAAAGGTATCGAACAAAACATTTGATTAATATAATTTGACATTGGCATGGGTCGGGGATTTTCAGCTACTAAAATGTTTGTGATCACGTTTTTTTCATTCCAAGCTGGGATAGGAAAAGTGTTTCAAATCCCAAATTCTCATGCGACAGGAAACACATTTGCTACCTGGCCCTAGGCTTGCATGCTATCCAGGACCTTCATCCGAAGGACCTGTTTCATTGCGAAGGAAAAATGCAAAAGCTACATCAAGGAAACCCTTCACGATACAACCACACATTTGTTCACGGGTGATGAGGAATTCACGTGGCCTCTTTTGAGGCCAACGGGACCATTACCACTCCCACAGTCCCAACCAAGTCTTAAGTGCTCTTCAGCTCAAGGTTTGCTCAAGGAGAAATGTGCTAAAAAACACAGCTGAAAAAAAGAAAAAAAAAAGCAGCGATCATAGAGATACCGGTATTGCAACGTGACCCATATAGGCAGACTCCAGCAGCCATGCAAAACCCAATGCCGTCAATTCATCCTCAGCAGGTTTAGGGCCATAATGTGAAAAACAGAGCAGAGAGTGGGTGGATTTCAAAATGAATAACAAATGAAAAGATGGGATGAGAAAAAGCAAAATGAAGACATGGATTTGAGCAGCTTATATACCCTGTAAAATCCGGTGAGTTTTCTGTACCCCAAGAGCTGCTACAACACTGATGAAACATCAGGCCCCATGTGGTTTGTCCATCAGGGATCTGTGTCTTGACTTCCAGCAGTTTGAGTGTTAAAAGCCATTCGTGGACCTGGGCGCTGCAACAGGATCTTTCTCCAGAATGGCTTGCAGAGGAAAAAGAAATAAAAAAGTCTTTATAGTAAAGAAATATAAACAATTCCTTTAATGGCTGTATAAACAGGAACAAAATCAAACAGCAATTAGCTATAATTACGTGTTCGCCTAAAAAAAACGTACCCATGTGAAATGATTACCATAGCAATTACCAAGGGCTCGCGTACACAGTTGGCTGGCATAATTATGCAGAGTGTGCCCTTCAGAAGAGAGAAAATTCCTTCCCCTAGTCGTTGCTAGGCTTTCCCTTTCTTCCCAGAGTATCTGTCTCCACTGATGACGATTGTGACATCTGGATTCGAAAGCCGCTGCTTGGGTAAAAGGCAGAGGCTTTTCCCAGTTATTTTCCAGCAAGCCAAAATATCAACTGCAGATCCAAATGACCCTCCAGGGGGAGAACAGAGACAACTTTAGGAAAGAGCCACTTGAAGCACTCTATTTAATGGTCATGCTGTTTCTGCAGTAGGCTGGGAGAAACCCAGGTACAGATATAGGCAGACAGATTTCAGGAAGAAGTCCTGGGGACTGTTAATGCCAATAGAACTGTCGTTTCTGACTCACGGGGCATGTCTACACGTGCATTTACACCAGCTTAAATTTACTGCGCAGTAAATTACTGTGCAGTAAGCAGGAATAGGTCGGCATCTACACGTGCAGGCATTAAAGCGCATTGATGCTCAAGTTAGTCCCAAGTCAGTCCACACACACAGTGTTACTGCATAGTAAGGCATCTACATGTGCGTTACTGTGCAGTAACTAATTGGGTGTAAATTTGGTACCTGTGTGGTGCAGGTATCAAATTTACACTCAAGTTGGCATAAATCACCAACCTATTTACTATGCGACATGGACACAATACATGTGCCTGTATTGTGCAGTCATTTTGGTTTTAAGGCACACGAGTAGACACTCTCACTCACTCCTGGATACTCCATTTAAAGGAAAACTAATGAAGAGAAGGAGATGGCTTACAAGATCCTGTAAGCTTCTCCCATGGAAGCTCGGTGGACTATGATGGGATCTGAGTGCATGGGAGCGACAAAAAGGCTCTGAAGTGGGTGGTTCAGGGAGGTTTGCATTTCCACCCCACCTTCCCGTGCTGCTCTTGAGACATCAGTAAACAGTTCTTCCAAAGCTCACAGGCTCAAACAGCAAACCTCAGTCGTGGAGCGTGTTGTTGTAGTCGTGTTGGTCTAAGGACACCGGCAGACAAGGTCCTTTGGGGTAGACGTGATATCTTTTATTAGACCAACTAAATATTTGGAAAAATTGCTCTTTGCAAGCTTTCAGGTACAAACACCCTCAATCTGCAATCCAGATCCCAGTTCTAAATATCCAAAGCTGGCAGATGTTTCGTACTAGGGGTTTTGCTCGCTGTGAAGATAGAGGCTGTTTGCAGCTTAGTTCTCCAAAGGCCCCATTGCCATACATGCCAACCTCTTTCTATCCCTCGGGAACCCATATATCATTCATATCCAAGACCCAGCAGTCAGGGGGAATGGAACCACCCTTCCATAAGCCACCAACAAGGACAGGCAGAAACACAAGCAGCAAAAGGACAAGATGCTGCCGAGAGATGGAGAATCTTATTTTCCTCTGCAGAAACAATACGATGCATGCATGCCAGTCTAAGGGACAACCTTCACGCTGACAGTCACTTCCTTCAAGTTACTGCACAAACTTGGGCAGCCCAATATTTAAGAGGAATACCAAGGTGGGTAGCCAGCAGCCTATACAACGCTTTGGAAATGTATCTTTAAAACAACCGAGAAACCCGCCGACTTGAACAAGAAAGGCAAATCTTGCCTAAGTTGTAGCCTTCCCCTAGAAAGCAGCAGAGCACTCAGCAGGCCAATTGCTATTCTCACCACCACCACTGCTTTGTTATGGAAGGGACATATGGAAAAAATTGGGGGGAAAAATTGCTATAATCTCTACAGTTCCCTGCTCGCTCTCTGTCTGTCTCCTGTACAGGGAATAGAAATATTAAACATCTGTGATGCTTTAGGGATGAGTGACTGGCAGGGATGAACTCTCAGCCCTTGCACCATCATTGAATCCACCCTCCAGAGCACACGGAGGACAGCAGAGTCAAATGAATTTGCCCAAGATCAGCCCACTCCCCAGGCGCCCGTTGTGCATGTCACAGAGGCAGAAGCCGCTGCCTGCGACTTGGCAGCCCGCGCAGGCTCTGCACCACGGAGCAGGGAGAACAAATGCAACTTAATTCCTCTCCTGCTGCATGCAGGCCAAACGGCTCGACAGAAGAATGGAGGAGCTCTAACCCAACCCCTTGAGCCTTCCCAAAACACACAAGTTTCAGCTCTATTAAACCCAGAGGCCATGGGATTAACTGGTCCATCAATCAATGGAGCAGCATCAGTCTTTGTGTTACAAACTATTTTGAGAACAGTATTTCTTTAACGCCTATTTATTACACGCAGTTTTCTTTAAAATAAATAAAAAGCAAACACTGCTGTCCCACCTATATCATCTCTTTGACTGACTTCAAAGGCGTTTGTGCATAATTATGACTGCAGTTTGAATTACTTCTCAAGGGACTATATTCCGAGAGTATGGGATGAAACCCAGCCCTGTGAAGGGGGTACTCGGCACTAGTTCTTTCCTAATTTGAAGGATGAAGTGGGTTTCAATGCTGCAGAAACCCTGTTCTGTATTGAGTGGATTGGATTTTCTGCAGGGTTATCGGTACTTAGACTGTGGGGTTACATACTATGGATAGACCAAATATTTCATGGAAAACAGAGCCTTCCCTGAGTACCAAGTAGCACTGCTTGTTGCCATAAAGGCCACACATTGCACAGAGCATGCACCTCCGGGCCTCCAGCATGCATGCCATGATGTGTCTGTTTATGTACGGATGGTTTAAACCAGTGGTTTTCAACCTGTGGTCCACGGACCCCTGGGGGTCTGCCGACTATGTCTAAGGCATCCGCAAAAGATGACTGATCGATCAAAAGTATGCGAATACCCACACTGACCATTCAAAAGGGTCTGCGCGTCCATTAGAAATTTCCAAACTCCATACCTACCTTCAAATTTTTTTAGGGGTCCACAATTGAAAAAAGGTTGAAAACCACTGGTAACCCATGGAGCATAGCTCCACCCTTTCACCTATCATTGGATTTGCTTAAGAGATCTCGCAGGGGAGAAGTCGAGGTACCATTGACAAAAAGCACGTATTCTCTGGATGGTTTTGAATTTTAATCCTGTCCTCAAAAGTGTGCACATCCGCTGGGTGTTTTGACACGTTTTGCAAGTGTACTATCATCCAAATCTTCATTAAAAGTACGGACTTGCACCAAACCCAGCAGGGACCCTGCAGGACCCCACCTGAAACACTCTCACAATCTGACAGCAAACCGGTTTGATAACTCCCCTTTTAGTTCTTGGAGCTGGTTCCGGCGCCGGGGAGCGTTCTTCCTGTATATTTCCTGCACTCCTGGTATTTGTCTATAGACATCTCAGATGTTTGGCAGGTTGCCCCATTACTCCCTCTTGCCTCTCCTATAACCCCATTAACCATCCACTGGTTGTGCTTAGCTTGTTCAATGGAGAGCCAGATCTTCAGCTGGTGTCCATCAGCGCTGACATGAACTGAGCTGTGCAACGGAGGTGCTGACCCTTTTGTGTTCAAGGCAACGTGTGCGTTTGCAAGAACGCATCTCTGCCAGTATAATTGAATGGACCACAGGCACAAAGGTGCAACAACAGCACCATGAAAGACAAACTCACTCTTAACTGCTCACACGGTAGTAGTGCATCCGGCTAATACGTTACCTTTCCACCTGATGGGCCACGTCCATGCATTAGGAAGTGATGTGGCAGGAAAGACGGGGCAGACTTTTTGGTTTCTCTGTGTGTGCATTTTATAAAGAGCTGTAAGTTCTGGGAAAGTTGCACAAACAAGACACACACAAAATTAAAAATGAAAAACTCCTCCAATGTAGGAAGAGCCTCAGCAAGCAGATAGTGCCCTTGCTCCACTGAGTCACTGGCCATGGAAGAAGATCTTGTAATACCCAATCGAGATTGGCTCAGGGGAACAAGGACCCTTCTTCTTTTGCTGGTGCGCTTAGGTTGCTTACATTGTTTGATTGCTTTCCTGGCCCTTCTTTCGCGTCAGCTGTGCCAAACGTTGAGTGGAACCATCTGATTTAAGCTGGAAATGTATCAAAGTTGTGATGTGAACACAGTAATTTAGCTCTCATCTGCAGTCCAGAATCACCATCTGCTCAATATGTCCTGTCCTGGTTCTTTACAACCTCTCAGCAAGACACGGCAAAGCATCCTCCATCTTTGGAAGTTGCTGCAGTAATTAATTGAACCCAGGGACAAGATTTTTTTCCCTTGCACTGGGGTAACTCCCCTGACTTGAAGGGGCTTGACTTGTGCTCATGTCACTAAGAGAAGAATCAAACCCCAAAAGAATTGAACAGTTCATGAAAGGACCAAATATATATATGATCAGGGACCTGGGGCTTGATTTAGGAGGGAGGATTAATACAACTGAAATGTATAGCTTGGCTCAGAAAGACAAGTAAGCAGGGAGAGAGTACATGATAACAGGCTACAAATATTTAAAGGGTGTAAACATTGGAGGAGGTGGAATAAATATGTTAGATGGTAACCAGGTGTGACCAGGAACAGTGGAATAAAATCTGTGGGGGGAAAGGCTGGAGATTTTTACTGTAAAACGGGGTGAATTCATCAGTGCAATGGTCTCACTGGGGCATCCAAGCAAAATCTCATCACTTGGGAAGAGAACCGACACAACAGTCTTGCTTAAAACATTTTCAAAGTTGTTACATTTTTCAACACAACTCCTTAACATTACCCCGCCGCCACCGCCACCTTTTTACCTTTTCTCTTTGTCTGCCTTTTTCCTACGTTCTTCCTTTGCTTTTGAACAGGAGGGACAAAAACAAATTAAAAGGGGGAAAAAAAACAGAAAAAGAAAATAAGGAGACACATTATGATTTTTCGTTGGGACACACAACAATTCTCAGGCAATTTTGTTGAAAAACTGGGACTATCATATTTTTTCTGTGGACATTTTTGAGGATTTATTCTTTTAAACAAATCTTTTTCTCACTCATATTTGGCATTTTTCAGCCAGCTGTATTGACGAGATTTAGAATGAGTTTGTCTTAAATGGTAAGGACGTTGGGACGGGCACTGCATTTTGGTTCTGTGTTCGTACCCATAACCTCTACCCACAAGGGGATTTTATTTCAGAAGTGGGACTCCCAGTCCCCACTGCAATAAAATAAATATTACAGTTATTAATATTTCATATTTATTTATATATAAACAAATGTTTATTAATTTTGCCTAACGAGAGACAAAGCACTGGAAACAATAGTGAGAAGGGCTCGGTATCCTAATTGAGTGGGATCTTATTCACTCTCCATCTCCAAGCACACAACCCTGTGCCGGGCTTTCATGAGAATGATCAGAGAGACCCCTGAAATGGCTATAGTTTATCTTAACTAGGATTTATTTGTTTAAAAAAAAAAATAAAAGCTCACATTACAATAATATCATGGCATATGGTAGGAAGCTAGTTCTAATTAGGGACAGATGAATCAGTGCAGAATAACTCGGATTCCTTTGCAACTTCTTGCCTCAAGCTCAAAGCAAGGCTCTTTTTGCACTTTTAAGAAGCTTGGTGAACTTGCCTGTCTTGTTCGTGGGCTGCTTGTTTGGCGTGGGGGTGGCAGCTGCTTGCATACCCCAAACCCCACCAGCTCTAGCCAACAGAAATGCCAGGCCACCACGTTTTTCCAACTCACGTGGAAGCAGAAAGAAGAATTGTGCAGACTGCTGTGCACTGAAACCACACGTTCTGAGTAAGCCTCAAGGGGATGTGAGCGCAAACCAAAATGACCCAATTTGCTTTGCTGAAAGAAGTGGAATTTAGAAATGCATGAAAGGCACTACTAGGAATTTCATCTGAAAAAAAAAAACCTTCCTCTTGCGAGACTTCCTAGTGTTACAGACTCAAAAAGCTTTATTTACCGAGGATCCACGCTCTACTCGAGTGGGCCAAATGATCTCCCTTCAATTGATTTTAAGACCAGGAGGCAATGTTATGTTCCTCTCACCTGACCTGCAGTAGAACAGGTGATCGCATCTCGCCCAACGATTTGTGCAGTAGCTACCAGCTTGTGACTGAAGGACCACGTGTCATTTAGGAGGATGTTTATAACGGTCCAAAGACTTCAGTGCATTTAATCCTTACAGTCATGTATAGGAAAGAAAAATCAAATTCCAGAAGTCCAAAGGGACCTCAAAATATTGAGGAAGGAAAGGAAGGAAAATTCAATGCAGGGTTGCTTTTTCATTAAAACTTGAGTAATCAGATATATTTCTGATTCGCTATTCACCAGAAATCGGACTCATCAGTTCTTTTGCATAATATGCCCCGTTTTCTTGACTTCCCCCCATTTTCTTCCCTTCCCTCTGTGAGTGTGAACACCTGGCTCAGGTACTACTAGTAGCTTTATCATTTATATCTTACTATCACTTCACTGCTCCATCTGAGGTCAGGGATGCTTTAGCTCTCATTAGGCAAAAAACCCAGATTATTTTATTTAGATGAGTGATTCGCAACTAGGGTACCGCGGCACCTTGGCGTGCCTTGTGATTCGTTTCAGTGTGCCGATAGATGTTAGCACAGTTAGGTGTGCAGACATCACTCACAAGATAAAACCAGAAGGTATCTATGCATGTGCTCTGGGGTGGAGGGCAGGTGCTTTAATTAAAGCAGCTCTCAGAGCTGCATAACATCTATTTTGTGTCCCAGGCTTCAGACTGGCACCAGAGGCGCTTTAGCTAAAGCTTGTTCGACGAGCTTTAATTAAAGTGACCCCGCCGCAATTTTGAAACATAAGGACACTGAATACACGTGCTAATTACCACGCTCCAGCACACTCGTAGCAGACTCGATTAATCAAATCTACTCCTACGGGTGCTAATTAGCATGCATTGGAGCAAAGGCCCGTCACGTGTATAGGCGCCCAGAGATTTCAAATAGGAAACCAAGGTATTAAAAACACAGGCTTGTCATGGTCTTTCTGAGTTCTTTCCCAGCACAGGATTGTGCGCGTCTGCTCTTTGCAAGAGAAGAATGGCTCTATTATTTTTCTGTAGTCAAAAAAATGAGTGAAAACTAAGAGCTGACATTTTATGAGGGGGGCCTTGAGTCTAAGGAGGTTGAGTGCTACTGCAGACTAAAAGCTCTTTGAGGCAGGGCCAAAAAAAAGAGAAAAGAACCATTATCCCCACCGTCTGCTGATGGGGAACGGGGAGAGGGAAGGCATGCCTAAATCATAAACTTACCACACTGGCAGCAAAGTCCTCAGCCACTGCCTCGTAAACCCCTAAGACGTATAGCTTCATCGACAAAGCAGTTGAACTAGCTTCAGGCAGGCTAATTAGCAGTGATGTATAGCCCATCCTGATGCTAATTAGCCTGCCCATGGCAGCAGGCATGCTGTTCCAGGTATAGCAGGCAGCCAATGCAGAATAGTGCAGCATGCCTTAGGGACTGGAATTGGAAATAGAGATGGGTAGAGAAATTTAGTGACTAGACCGAGACCATGGTAAAACCAGGAACTGGACCAAGAACTCCTCCGTTCCAGCCCAGCACTCCCAGTCCCTTCCAGGCCAGCACTCCCAGTCCCTCCTGCTACATGGCAAGAGCAAGGCGGTCCTCCTGGCTCTACCCATGCTCCTCCACCCTGCATTACAGTATAAGCCGCTGTTTCTGTTCTGGTTACAGCCTCTGCTACGCCTCGTTTCTGCCCTGCTGAGCTCCATGTTGCCCATTCCCAATTGCCTTCCAAGAAGAGACTCCCAGTGTCACCAGTCTAAAGCCAAGACATCATTTTAGGCATAAAGGATCACCGATGTGGTGGTGTGGAGTCACCTCTGCTTCTCCAACCCATAGCCAGGACCTCTTTATCATCCCACGCTGGCTGATGTTCATCTGCCTATTGAATCTCTTCCCTTCAAATCAAGATCTATGACCTCAGCATATTAAAAGCCAAAGTGAATAAACCAAGCATCCTTGCACAATAAACACATCTGTGTTAAAATACATGGTTTGGGGGAGTTTTGTTTGTTTGTTTGTTTGTTTTTGGCCGAAATCTCCAGCTGAGGCAGGCATAAAATCCTCATCTATGCAATGCTCTACCCTGGAGGTGTGAGAAAAACAGCCTTTCCTGACCTCAGCTGGTGATCAGCTTACCCCTTGAAGCATGCAATATTATCTCTTGAAAGGCCTTCTTTCTTAGCCAATTTATTCTGCTTTGCTTTGCTTTGCCTTGGTCTGTGAGTCCAGGAACACAATCAAGAACAGAAGAAATCTCATGCTAAAATTGCGGTGGAGAGAGACCCTCATTGGCGTATCCCAGAGACCATCCATCTCTCTCCCTCATCTGCTGTCCTTGTCCTGTCTCCACCATGACATGCATTGGGTGTGATTGCCTTGACTATTTTTGATATGGCAAGTCCCATGATCCCTGGAGGTTTTTCATAGATTTTAAGAAGCCCACCTTCTCAGACTTCTCCTCCCATCCATATCTTTTCTTCCTGCTTCTTCACCCAAGAGTGCATCATCACTGGAAACAGTAGCTTCTACTTATGAAACCAAGGCAAAATAAAATAAAATAAAATAAAATAAAAAAACCACAGCAGTGTTGTGAGTTAATTAGGACCTCTGTGTGTCCAATCAGTGTAAATCGTTTAATGCAAATTAAACCACAAGTTGTTCCTTTGACTGGCATTTCATGGCCAGTAGCTATTTGTAACACACTGGATAATGTTCAAATTCGTTTTGGAAATCTTCTAGCAAAATGATGAAGAACAACCTCCCTTCCCCCCCCTCCTCCCCCCAAAAAATAGTTGACTGCTGTTGCAAGGTTCTTCTTTGTAAAATCTGCACATTTACTCCACTGTAACAAGCCAGTCAACTGTATATGTTGAGAGCAAGTTTCAGCTCTTCATTTTCAGGCTGTTTGCTTGCTGTCTCAGTGACTGTATCTACTCTATTTATCACTGGGATTTATTCCCTTCTTCATGATGGCCATTCTCTGCAGGGCTATAGAAGAGACTTCAGGCCAGTGGGGGACCGAAGCCAAGACTGCAAACAAATCCAGTTGCAGGATTCAGCTCTGGAAACAACCAGTTCAGAAACTCTCCTTGCAGAAATACTGGTCAAGATATTTTTTTCTATACACTCACTGAGTTGAATCGAGGTGTTGAACTTCACCAGGTCTATGGTAAAAAATCCAGCGATAAATAGAGTTCCATTTTCACCAAGAAATTATTGGGAGTGTCTTCCATGCTACAGCTGGTCTTTTCATTCATTGCCTGGCCTTAGAGACCCCAATGGATACACCCATTGCCTGGGCACCATGCCACATCAGAGAAGGGCTGCAGTCCCAGACACCTTATCACTTAGTTTTATGCAACCACTAATTAAATACATTCCTGGAGAATTGGCCCAGGCATCTGGATTAGAATTTGGGGGGGGTTAGGTATCAGCTGAGAGAATAAACGTGTTGTTTTTTTAAAGGAACAGATCTTAAAGGAAATGTCAGGGCTTCTTTATTGGTTAACCAAATGGGTTCTGAGTATAACTATTATTATATGGCATTTTACTCATGCTGT
The DNA here is from genome assembly GCF_000455745.1 of Alligator sinensis. Classification (NCBI taxonomy): domain Eukaryota; kingdom Metazoa; phylum Chordata; order Crocodylia; family Alligatoridae; genus Alligator; species Alligator sinensis. The sequence goes on along the minus strand of NW_005842332.1, from coordinate 691,668 downwards.
ATTGTGTGGGGAGTCTTCTATATGAAGAGTAAGGGGGCCAGGAGTCACCACTAAGCCAGAAATAACATCTGGGAGTCTTATTATGTCACCTCCTTGTGCCTTAGTTTAGTGGTTCTCAACCAGGGGTGCACAGGCCCCTGGGAGGCTGCAGGCAGGGATCAGGGGGTCCACATTGTCCCACATTTCCCTTCCCCTTGAGGGTAAAGCCATGGCCCGAAGGGAGCAGCAGCAGTGGTGACGGCTGGGCCATGGCAGTGGAGTAGAGCCACGGACTGGTGCACGAGCAGCTGGTGGTGGAAGGAGGTGAGGGCAGAGCAGGGCCCACCCCCTGGGTCCATTACTCCTCGCACTGCTGGCAGCACATCTGGCATGGGGGTCCTGGTGGCAATAGCAATGAGTCTCACTGCTACGCTTCACCTGCTGGGTCATGAGACAGCTCCTGCCCATGCTAGTCCAGGCAGGCTGCAGGCCCGTGCCCGCTGTGGAAGCACGAATCTGGGGGCACATGCCCCCCCATACCTCCCTGATGCATCACTTATGTCCCCATGCATGACCTATGGCCCCCACCCCCACCTCCCTCACCTATGCCCCCCTGCATACTGGATATGCAGAAAAGCAGTTGTTGTGGCACAGATGGGCCGTGGAGTTTTTGAAGTATGCTGGGGGAACCCCTGCCTTGGTTTATCTATCTGTATAAAAGGTGCATTGTGCATTAACTTGTAAAGGCTGTCCATTTGTCCAAGTCATGCAATGGTAAGCTCAACACAAGGGCAATGCGCTATTTTTACAAGCGTTATTAAAATACGTGGCCACATAAGGTCACAGACATTACCCACGGTGGAGTCAAGAACCTCCACTCCTTCCTCCACCGCGTTCTCCTCCTCTGAACATCTGACCTTCCCCTCTTTCTCTCGGTGCAGTTTCAATAAAAAGCTGATAAGAAGCAGATCTGTTCCAACCAGCTCTTCCTTCTGTCTTGCTCCTTTAGTTATTTTTGAAGGTTGGTGTGAGGTTAGCTTATGGCAGGAGTGGGCAGATGGGCTGTTCTTGCTCAGAAGTAGAAATGGCAGCAGCTGTTAAAGTGCTTCCAGCCTATTTTACCAATGTACATCAATCCCATTCACATCTTCCTTCTATTTAACGGCGGTCCTGGGAATTGACTGAGGAAGAGCAATCACAGGTGCTACATTGTTTTTGGGGGGGGGGAGTGCTGACGTTGATGGATAGCACCACACTGCTACATTCTGAACGCAGATCCAGCTTTTCACATCTACCACAGCACCAGCTGTGAAAATCTGCACTATGGACCTGAAGCTCTTCCCCCCTCACCTTTTGGGAGAGAAACATGGATCATCAGTAGATGCCTGAATTGAAAACTATCAGAGTTTCTTTCCAAGGGTGGCTGTATTTGAATAGCGGACAGCGTAAAAAGTGGTACGGACTCGGAGGTATGCCATGTGTAGGCATCACTCTTAGGCCTGAAATCTTGGCCGTGGCCTAAACTGATCTTGGAGTAAATCAAAGCCCCATGTGCAGTCATGGGAGTTGTATCATTAGCTTCAACAGAACCAGGAGATCACCCTTGACTTTTACACCCAGATTTTTTCCAAGGACACCCTGAATGATCTTACAGAAATCACTGTTGCTCGGCTTTCTCTGCTACCCTTTGATTTAGGTGGGCAGCACTTCTAGGCAGCGGCTGTCTGAACTGTATAGCGCCTATCACAGTGGGACCCTGAACATCATTGGGGGCGTCTAAATGCTGATGGCATACAAATAATAGTAGCCATCCGAGTCTGAGATGACTATACTTTTCCAGCTAGGAAACAGAAGCAAACTATATGACATCCAAACAGCTTGTAAACCAGCGAGAGGCCAAGAATTAGTCACAGAAATTATTTCTCGGAGTAACTGGAATCATTAAAAACACGGAGAATAATTTGCAATGACTAATTGACTCACTTACTGCTTGAATTGTTTCTGAAAAGATCCCAATTATCTCAAGCTCCAGTTATTTTGACGGCTGAAGCACTTACAACAATTTCTTCCATGCAGTGCCTCCATTTTTACTCATTTCTGAGTTGCTGTCCTAAGAAACTCAAATGAGTTTCAACCTTAAGGTAACTGTGAAGAACTGCATGGCACAAGACAACAGGGACGGTGAGCTCACACATTTATATGAAATGCATATGCCTTGTGGCAAACAAAACTTCCTGATCTCTGGCCCCGTATAATGACTTTTGCTGAGATTAGATCTTTACTATACCCAGCGATGATTTCCCATCTTTTACTGACCAGTGGCATGACTTTCATTGAAATGCCAGCCCTGCCCCTATTGTCGAGTTCCTCTGTAACAGTAATGGATTTTGGAGCCGAGATGACCACTGAGGTCATGGTGATGAATAGGGTCTGAAGGATTTAGGGCCATATCTGTAAATGTTTCCAGAGGCGGTGATCTTAATTGTGTATGCTGTGTCTGTGGCTTCTCAGTTGAATCCTTAATGGTATTTTGGTTTAATGTTTTTTTTGTCCGAGTGTGTGCTGTATTCTCTGCACTCTGCTTCCTTCTCACGGCTCCCCTCCTTCAGGAAACAAGATGAGGAAAAACGAGATACATGATAAGGAGGATGCTTTTGATGAGTTTGTTACTCTTGGCTTTCTCTCAGCAGACGTGCTGCTTTAACGGCACATTTCACACGCTGTAATCCTCCTGGAAGAGCAGCACGGCGTTCGCCCCGTTTTGGCCGATTTCTTTGTAAAGCTGTTTGGAAGACGGGACTATCAAATGAGTCTGTATCAGCTCCGAGTCACCCCGACCTTTGGGATTCTGCTTCTGCAGACAGCTGTGTGGCTTGGACATAACTCGAATATGAAGTGGCCTTTTACTAAAAGCTAGAAGCTGAGCTCCTGAGCAGTACCTAATAAATGCTGGGCATAAAATTAGAGATGAAGCTGTGCTTTGCTTCCTTATCCTTGGTGCTAAGCATAGTCTAGGTCTGCCTTGTCCCAAATGACACCAGCTAGCCATGGTGTTGCAGCAGTCAGGAATAGCTAGATCATATTCTAGCCATGCAAACTTCCTTCCAGCTATGTCCCTTTATGCTGGAAACCAATAGCCGAGGCAACATAAAGCCGAAGGACTCCTCAAATTATTAGCTCTACCCACTATGATACTATGATACCAGGGTCAAGAGTCTGGCCTCTATCAATATTAGCAGGCACAGTTTCCCCCGCAGAAATGCAAGTTTCCCCAACCCCCATGTGTTTGACAAGCCTGTTCAGGTCTTCAAGTATAGATTTTCTCTCCAAACCAAAAATCTACACTGCCCTTTTTAGTGAAATGTTGTCAATCAGACCAGCCCTGCTGAAAAACCCAGCTCTAACGAAGCAGTCTATATGACCTTAGAGCAGCCCCCAGCACAGAAAAAAAAAAACCCAGGCCAATAACAGCAGGTCAGGATATAGATTTCAGCTGCAAACTTGCAGCCAGGCTGAGTTAAAAAAAATGATCATTTTTAAATAATGAACTGTACCTTGACAGTGTCCTAACAAGGGAGGTTCAGAGGACATTTCCTGGGGATTATAACCAGCTGGAGGAATTAACCCCAGCTGTTTTTCTCATTCCCAGTGATCTGATCTGGGATAACACATCTTTTTGTTGTTCTAACCTGTGTGGATTTTTCTTCTTTGCCCAAACAAAGCTCATTTCCCCGTGGAAACTGGTTTCCGCATAACCCTGCCTTTCCTAACGTATTGCAGAGCTCTTGGATCCTGCTCTGCATACCACTGGCCCAGGTAGGCCTTGCAATGCTGAGCTAAACGACCCATTTTTATTGAGCTAGTCGGGAAGAAATGTTGATCTCTTCTGCAAAGAAAGTATGAAATGTCTTTTCATGGCTTTGGGGCTTGGTGGTTTTTTTCCCCTTGATTTTTCCCCTTGTAGAAAAGGGAGAGTGACAGAGCGAGGAAAGAAACTCCTTAAACCACAGGGGAAAAATAATAGTTCTTCATGGGAAATGCAAGAAAAGAAGCAACCCTCGTAAAAAAAAATTCTGCAAAGATTTTAGCTTAGCGGGTTTCGTGAAATAAATTAGCAAAAAAATGTTAATGAAAATCCTGTGCGCGGGGCAGGAAACCACCAAGAAGGAGCATGAATGCCCCTAGCCCCGTGGATGATATTGGACAAACTATTCCCCACACTTCCTTTTCCCCATCTATAAAACAGGGATACCAATCTCCTTTTAGTGTTTGATAAAAACTAAGTCTGATGGTTTCAGGGATGTATTTGGTAGCTGTGTTGGCCTGTGACAAAAAGAAAGGCAAAACTAAAACTCTTGGTTCAGAGATGATGCCGTTTTTTAGACCCACAAAGAAATCTCAACAAAATTACCTTTCTTTGGAAGTTTTCGGGCACACGCACCATTCTTCAGGCTGAGGGAAAATTAAAGATGGTCAAAGTCCCCATAGGTAGAAAATAAACTTCATTTTGCACAAGGAAGGCTGGTCTGATTGTTAACATGTATTATTTTTTAGGAGCATATGGAGCAGTAAACTGGGAATTGCTATATGTGTCTTTTCTGTAGCGCCCCGCAGAATGACAGGTTTGGAGCTGGCACCGTTCTGGGCATTTCCGGGGTTATACAGTTTACATTAACTATAGAAATCAGCCCGAGTTACAGAGTTTGATCCAAGTCCAGCTTTTCCCAAGTTTTTGAGGACGTTCCAGTTTGTTAATCTGAAGTTTGGATGTATTTTTTTCATGCCAAGTATTACTACTCCTTGGAACTGGTACCTACCTGCAAGGTCTCATAGAGGGAAAGTGCTGACCAAGAGCAGGAAAAATTCAGGCATTTCTGTTGATGATGAGAACATCTACAGTTTTACTACAGTGCAGCTCGGTGGGTTTTTGTGAGACAGAACTGAATGGAAGAGGCAAGAGGATGGAAAAGCCGACACCAATACTGAGATGGAGGCCCTAATGGTAGCATTAAACATTAAACAATGCAAGATTTCCCTGAGGTCTCTTTTGTGGGTACTTGTACAAAGAAACCTTGTTCTAAAAATTGCCAACACGTTCAAAACAACTGAATTGTTGGAAGTTTTTGTCCCGGTGGATTGAGCAAATCAGGTATAGAAAAAGTAACAAACTCAGGGTGGTCAAGTGGGGATCTGTCTCCAAAGAGCTGGAGGGTGTTTTGCAGTGAAAATAACCCCTCTTAACTCCTTCCCAGTTGCACATGGTTGCATTTGGTCCTGTGAAATCACCTCGCTCATTAAAGTTGTTGGCCACTCGCTGGGGCATTTTCCACCGTTGTTATTGTGGTACCAAAAGATGGCATGCCTGGCCTTAGTGCCTTGCTATGGCAAGCTCCATCCACCTGTAAACAGCGGGGCTGGTAGGGCGGCAGGCCGCCTGGCACAGGAGAGGAAAGGATGACCGCTGGTCCCTACGTCTAAAAGGCTGAGACGGGCTGAGCTTGGCAATGGGAGTTTAGAGCCCTGAACGCTGCAGGCCCTTCCTCACTATCCATGGCCTCTGAACCCAAGGGACACTCGGAGAGATGGGGAAGAAATACAGCACCCTGGACCATTAAAGCTGCCATTACCACGAGCCGCTGCCCCTGCCACGTCCTCACTCTGAGAAATGAGGAGCCAGCAGATGAGTAGAGCAAGCTGCCCTTGGGTCCCAGCACCGAGCCCTCTAGCTGGGCTTTGTAGCACTCAGTTTAAATGGGTCTTCCCCTAAGCTGGCTCCAAGGAACAATACTGGATGAGAGGCAAGCATAGGCCCTCCTTGACCAGAAGGAAGAAATCAAGATTTGTCCTGTGATGCATTAGCAAATAGGACTCGGTGTGTATTCACTGATGGCACGGCACTGCTGACGCCAGGGACTCTACACTGACTTACACCAGGTGTGGTGTGCTAGGGAGCGGCTCAAGACGTCAGACAGGAGTCTGAGCGACCCCTTAACTATTTAAAGCACTTGTCAGCACGCTGAGTCACAGGGGAGGACAAGTAATAACGGGGACAAACTGACTGAGCATTGCTTCAGGCTAGACTAAGGAAAAACTTCTTTACCAGTCGAGTGCCGAGGGTCTGGAACAGGCTCCCATCCTGGTGATCAAAAAACATCTTAATGCCCATCTTGCTGGGGTCATCTGATCCCAGTGGCCTTTCCTGCCCAAGTGCAGGGGGCCGGACCCAATGATCTGTAAGGTCCCTTCCAGCCCCTAACATCTATGAAACTATGATGACCTCCTCTCCTTATCACCCTGCCATCTGCTTTGCAGGAGGAAACTGCTCTCTTCCCTCTTGACATTTGGGTGGCAGGTGAAACAGGTCCCATATCACAATCCACCTGGCCTGAGGTTTCCAAATGTCACTGACTGCAATTGTTCTTGGAAGCGCAAAGCAAGACATCGCTGGTCATTTCCCTTGGTTGTGATCTGACTCTGCTGCCCTGGAAAAGTAGAGAAATGCAAGGGGTGCTAATCCATCCAGTCTGTCCTTTGCTCTTCTGAATTCACTGGTGACTGCCCCTATTATGGACCTTAAGGAGAAACCCAATCCCTGATTTCCTACTCAGTGGAGAAAGCCCAGGAAGGAGGTTACGGCCCTAGATTACATCTCAGAAGACTTGAATGCCCTTTACAGCTCTGCCCCAAGACTCACTGTGGCCACGTCTCTATGTAGCTGAGCTCGCCATCCTGGCCTTCATCTCACTGCAGCACTGCCTTTCTGCACCCCATCCTCTGCACTGCGGGTAGGCACTGTATCTTACTACAGGTTTCTCCAGCACCTAGCACAGTGCGGGTAGGAACATCCAAGTGCTTCTGCAGTGCAACCTTGAAATAAGACCAAGAGCTAGTCTGTACAGGGATGCTCAGGAGATCCATCTGCATTAGCTCATAGTGCGGCCAGATTATATTATATGCAATTATACGCGTATTCAGAATCAAAGTGGCTGCAACTGGGAGGGAAGTAAGCAGGGTTCAAAGCGAGCAGTCACGTCTTCAGCTAATTCAGATGAACTGCTCTGCGTGCCCCTGTCTAAACCAGCTCCCGGGATCAGAACCTGCCCTTTCTCCCCGTTGCAGCGAGGCATCCCCGCTACTGCGCCGCGCCATCTAACTCAGTAACGGCTCCAGGGTTTCTGGATTCTGATCTGCGTGCGCCTACGGCTGCAGACGAGGCCTGTGTGAGCAAAGGAAAAATCAACAAGCCTTCCCCCAAAAGTAAGTTCCCATATTCGGTGTCTCGGACATCCACGCAGCCCGTAGGAGGATAAAGGCAGAGAGAGAGATAAACAATTTCCTACACGGAGCGGCGGCCCAAACCCGTCTTACAAGAAACACATGGTCTCTGACACAATATTTAGCTCTACTGTAACATGGTCCATTTGGAGGCTGGTGGTTGTGTGGAGCGCTGTAGTAAAACATTCTTTCCTGGTAACAAAAAAATAAAAACTCTTAATAATAATAATTGTGGTTAACTCCATAAGGCCTGGAGAGCAAGACCGAAGCAATCCCTTATAGGGCAATGATTTGCTTCAGTCTCTTGGCAAAGTGCAAAGAAACCACGCCCTTGGGCTGGCTTGAAACAGTTTTCCCCTGGCAGGCTTTGAACCCTCGACTCCAGCCTGTTTGGCCCAGAGAAGAGGATGTGGGGTGTTTTTTATTGGGGTGGGGGATGTAGGGTTTTCCACTCTATGCGTGGCTCCTTTGGTATTAAAACAGTTAAGCAGCACAGCAAGGATTGCGACGTTTGGCCAGGGAGAAACGGCTCGCTTGCCTTTTTTACTTTTTTTGTTCAGCTTTTCTGCTCGTTAGCTCGGGAGCTTACAGTTGGAGCTGTCACTTGGCTCCGTCTGCCAACATATTGCAGGGGTTAGCAAGAGTTACATCATTTGGCCTCGAAGGACGCGCTAAGTGAAACCACATTGAGTTCCCTCCCGTTGCTGGGGCTTTTTCTCCCTCCTCCCATCCCTCTCCCTTTCCACGGGACCGGCGGATTGCATGAGGTCAGCCGGGCCGCGGCGTGGATGTGTGCGAGGCCCCTGGTCTGGACAGCACTGTGCCCAGACCCCCGAATGATTGCACAGGCAATCCCCGGCCATTGCCGAGAGCTGTTTTGCTTGCCTTTCCTCGGCTTTTCACTTAAAAGACCCCGGTTGACAGGACTATCTGCAGTGTTTTCCTGAACGGTGCTCGTCGTTGCCACCCAGGGCGCGAATGGACCAGATGTGCTGTTTGCACGGGCATGCCGGCTCACTTCCAACCTGGTAGGACCGCCATGTGTCTCCCAGGAAATTCGCTTGGATATGGTATTCTCTACTTCCTTCCCTCACCCAGGAGGGAACACGAGTTTCTGCTGTAATGAAATGAGAGCAACAGGAACATAGACTCCTCTGACCACTAGGGAGTGCCTCAGTTTACCCATCTGCAACCTGGGCTTAGCAATGCCTCTCTCAAAGCTGTGCTCTGAGGCTTGAATCATAATTTGTGATGGCTCTTAGCATTTTGAGACCCTTGGAAGACAGCCAGTGTGTTCCACTGCAAGATACTCTCATGGACCCAGAGGAACAGACCTCTATCTTCAGCTTCCTCTGAGCAAAAATGAAATTTGTATTTCCTGCCTATGGGGACTTTTTACCATCTCGCATTTCCCATGAGCCTGATGAAGGGCGTGAGAGCCCGAAAGCTTGCAGAAAAAGATGGTTTCTTTTGCAATGTCTCAGTTGGTTTAATAAAAGGTATCATCTCCGAACCAAGAGTCGAAGAGTTTTGCATTTCCACCGCAATGGTAATTGCACTTTAGCACTGATGAAGAACTCCCTGTTTATCTGGCAAAGCACTTGCACCCTGGGTTACAGGCAAAACTGAGTTTCCAGAAAACCCCCATCCTAATGACATTTCTGCGACCAGTAAAACAGGAGAGAAACAAATCATAGGCGTGCTCATGGTTCTCTCTTTTCCATTCCCCCCATGTGAATAAATCAAAGTAGGGGGTTTGCTTTGGTTTTTAATTTGCAAGTAAAATTGCCATATATCTCCCCTTAGACTAACTGCATTTGTGCACAGAGTCGTGCGTGTTTCTCAGCATTCAAACGGATCTATATTCAGGGGACAAGTGAATGATTAACCGTAGCATTCCCCAGGAGAGGGAATCCCACTATATACAGTGTGGGGCTTATTTAGAAATGGGCCTGCACTGCAAAGTGGTAAGTGTATTGGCTATATGGAAAATGCCCTGAATTCGGAGATATAAGGCTCTGCTCCTCTTTTTACTACAGTGTATTGGACACTCCTGGCAGTGACACCAAATATTCCTACATGGAGTTTTTCTTGTGTTTCTGGATGCAGGTTATTTAAGTACCTGGTTATCGGCGTATAAATGGCACACATTTTAACCCCCAGAGTGCCCAGAAGGCTTATAGAGATTGCAATTAAATCAATTTTCTCTGTCCGTGGAATCAGGGAGAAGATAAAACCATCTAGGCCAGGACTTAAGGCACCGGGGTTCCTGTTTCAGCCTGGCCTCTGATGCGGTGCCTCCATTCACAGGTTTTGTCTGTTTAGATTGGAAGCTGTATGGGGCACAGCTGGTCATCGTGTGTTGGGCTGACTCCAGGCTCTGAAGATGACTTTAAATACAAATTATAACAGGGATTGGTCAAAGGCAGACAGTGTGTTTTCTCCTCCAAGAAATAAGCCTGCTGAATTTTAGTCTTGTTCTTGCAGAGGGTGCAACGCCCTCTCAGTGCCCTGGCGCAGCCAGCAATAATTTGGCTCTTTGCTTGCAGACCCAGTGCAAGGCTACGAAGTAGAAAGGCCCCAGAGATTGATCTCCTAGCCTCTCCCTCCCTAGCGGTTCTGCTTCCCGATGTGGGTCGGTTCATGCCAGCAAAGCAGGGAGGCAAAGCGGGAATCACCCCTGCTTGCTACATGAATAAACTCTTTAGTCTCAAGAGCTTGCAATGCAGTCTCTCTCTCCAGTGCTAAATTACACAGAGGCGCACAAAGTCCTGTGTCTTATTGACAACGTAGAGTTTCTGTTTTTAGGATGCTTTCCATATACAGATGCTCAGGAAGAAGGACAATGACCTACCCAGACCCAAAAGTGGTCTATTAATATCTCAGGTCATCTTCTCTCCAACCCCAGCTTCTTTCATTTCAAATGCTTCCTTCCTGGTCCCTCTATACCATTCCGGCTCCATTGTCCAACTTCTCTAGGTCTGGGGAATCAGGACCAATGAAGCAAGGTTGCCATCCTAGTCTGGGAGCCAGAAATTAAAGCATCCAAAGCTGAGTACTGAAGTGAGAAGCTTTACTTGGAGATGTGCAGTAAGCTAAGATGCTATAGAGCAGGGGCGGGCAATTATTGCAGGCAGAGGGCTGCTTACTGAGTTTTGGCAAGCCATCGAGGACCACATGACAGGCAGCCAGGGGCAGATAAATATGAATTTTCTAAATTTTTTAGGGGCCCCGTGGGCCAGAAAGAATGGCCTGGTGAGCCGCATTTTGCCCACCCTTGCTATAGAGGGTCTCTAGGAATCAAAACTCGTGGTAGAGGTGATATCTTTTATTGGACCAACTAGATTTTTGCAACATAAAAAAATGTCTTTAACGGCAAGCTTTTGGGCACAAGCTCATAGAGGGTCTCTTTTACTTGTTTTGAAGCCTTAGGAGCAAGATGAGAGGACCTTTCCAGATTACTATGCATGGGGTGCTCAAAATCCTGGTCCTGCAGACCCATTAGAGAGGACTAGAAGTCAAAAGTAATAATAAAAGAACAGAGAGACCCTATGAGGGGCAGATTGCAACCCACAACACAGCCTGTCCCTCTCCCTCATACCACACCGTGCAGCTACCATCTCTGCGCAGATCAAGTCACCTCTCTCTCATATTTGCATGCTCTTATATTACACATCTTGCAGCACAGAGAAACACTTTGCTTCACTTCTGTCCTGCTAAGGCATACCAGGAGCTCAAGTGATGCTTGGGGCTTGCGGCGTGAAGGTGAATTCCACCCACGATGTATTGCAAATTCCTTCTCTCCACCCTCTTTGCTGCAGCAGGGTGTCCCACATCCTTCCTCAGAGACAGAGGGGAAGGGACTGCAGAGGAAATCCCAGCTAACACAAGTGATGGAGAAATTACAGGAAACAGAATAATATCAAGGTCCTTCCCTGCTGGAATGTGGTTATTTGCTTTAGCAGAGCTTACCTCATCTCCTGAGGGCACCTCTGCTAAAGCCATTCTTCTACTGTGCAAGCTATTTGCGTTCGAATGCCTCTGTGCAGATTTCCCGCTACCTGCGTGTGCGGGACGCGTTGGAGGCCCAGGTTTCAAAGAGGGGCAGATGTCATAGGATGCATAGATCCTGCATTTGATAGTCCTCTGCACTCTTATATTTCAGATAAGCATGGGTCAAAATTTGAAAACCTGAGTGCCAAAACTGAGACACTTCGGGGCAGACTCTCTGCTGGTATAAACTGATGGAGTTCCACTAAAGTTAATGCACCAGCTTTAGGTTACCCCAGAAATGGATTCAGTCCCTAAGGCTGTGTTAAGAGCCTAAATAAATGGCCTGACCTTCAGAGATGCAGAGAAGCGATCATTTCTTTGGATGCACCCCTGAATTCATCCGATCTTCTGTGCAAATCAGTGGCTGTTGTCGGATGTCCAAGCCTTAAAACTAATCCTTTTCAGAGTCCTTTTCAAAAGTCCACTAAAAAGTCAACAAGGGACTTCCTACTGATTTTGGTGGGCTTTGCAAAAGGCCCCAAGTTAGTTCCTTTGTACCAAATTGCATGAAAATAGCAAGGCAAAGAGCAAGGGGAACCCCAGTAATTAGAGCTGACTGAAAAATGGCATTTCTGTTTCATGCAATTTTTTTCCTTTTGCTTCATAGCAAAACCAATCCTTCCAGTATCTTTGGAATTTCTGGTCAATGAGCCATTTCAAAAAGCTTGGTTTAGAAATCATCAAAATGCCCTAGTTTGCCATTTTTTTGACACCTTTCAGGTTGTAAAGTTTGAAATACTTTGTTAGCTGACACTGCAGGAAGCAACATGCGGTAGAGGTAACATGTGCTGAGCACATATAACAATGCGCTAAGTAACATGTACTAAGCACACAGGAATACATGTGATTGAGTTGGAAACAAAGCATGAAATAGAAAACTTCAACCAGAACATAAAAAAAAAAAACCTTATTTTTCTTAGGTTCTGGAAACCTTCCAGTCCAAAAAAGAAAAGAAAAAAAAAAAAAGTTTGCCAAAGATATTTCAACCAGCTTTACCAGGAACTCAAAACCAACAATTTGAGGAAATTACAAAGGAACAAAAATATGGTGTCAAATGTTGGCATTGCACAAATGAATAAATAATTCCTTGGGAGAAAATCCATCTTCAGGTTTTTTTCAAGCAAAAACACAGTGTTTTAGGAACGGTATGTAACAGCTGGACTGGGGAGCAATTAGCCCATATTAACTCTTTAGTCTGGGTAGTGTGTTCACTGGGGCCTGGTTCACTCAGCTGCATGAGGACTGGGAAGGACTGTGTGTTCCTTACAGAGCAGAGCACTAGACATTTCAGAAGGTGTAAGTAGAGGTAACCTAAAGATGAATATGAGCGTTGCATAGAAATTAAGGCCTAACCGTTTCATCAGATCCTCTAGTCCAGGGGCAGGCAATTATTCCGGGCGGAGGGCCACTTACTGAGTTTTGGCAAGCCATTGAGGGCTGCATGAAAGGCAGCAAGGAGTGGATAAATATTAATTTTCTACATTTTTTAGGGGCCCCGCAGGCCGGATAGAATGGCCTGGCGGGTCGCGTCTGGCTCCTGGGCCACGTTTTGCCCACCCCTGCTCTAGTCTCTCCTTCTGGATGTCACAGGCCATAAAGTATGTCACAGCTACCTCTGTATCAAGTCCAGAGACATTAGTCAAGTCAGTCCCAAGGCCGCTGCAACTGTTGGGGCACCTTAGATGCTGTGCATCATTGGTGATTCTTCAGCCCCAAAGACATTAGCTGAGGCCAAATACTTCAGTTTGAGGAAACTGAAATGTGTGCCCCAGGTACAGGATGGAAAAGACCAAGGTGCCACCAACTTGTCCCCCAAAGCTTCTACAATAGGTAAGCTAGCCAAAACCACTTAATTTTCCACATGGACTAGGGGTCAGTGTGTCATATTCAGAAGCTCTAAGATGCTGTTACTGTTGCAGGGCCAGACGTTTCTGGCTTCAGAAACCTAAGTGTGTGTTTAGGGTCTGCTCTTTGCCCTGCTGAAATCAGCATAAATTGGATCAGGCCCATTTGAAATCAACACCCAAAGGGTTAAACACCGACGGCAATTAGGGCTGTTAATGCAGGACGTAATCCTCCAGGTATTATATACATGAATAAAGTCTTTTGTCTTATTTTGAATAAGCCTGGCAGGTTCTGACCTCAAATGTGCTGCTTTATTTTTGCATAGATATATTAGATACATTCACATAGGTTGGGGAGAAGTAGAGTCTGAAACTATGGTGCTGCTCTCCTGGCACAAAAGCATATATGAGAAACCTCTAAAGAGCTGCCATCTAAGGGCGCCTGTACACACCATGGGATTTAATCCTCATTAAATTAAATGGGTTTATAAAATGTAAACTTGTTTATTTTGGAGCATCACATCAGTGTTTGCATGCACTAGGTTTTCAAATGAATTAAGCTTTGGAGCATTGCATCAGTGTTTGCATACACTAGGTTTTCAAACAAATTAAGCCCAGTCTCTGGCCAGCGCTGCAGGAGAACAGGATGGTCCAGAGCTGCTTCCCCCCGACACCGACCCCCTGGCCCAGGGCCCTGTGTCCTGCCACGCAGCAGTGGAAGCAGGGAGCCAGCACACGGTACAAGAAAAGAAAAAAAGCGTGAGCAATTCGAAGGGGTAAACTACAAAAAAGTTGCAATGCCATCTGGTGCACAAAGAGCCTCTTTACATGTCTTTGAGTGCCTTTGTGTTTGCACGCAACAAATCCATGGACGCAACGCTTTAATTCACGGTGAGCCAAACTAAACTGTGTCCAAGGAGTTTTACTCTAATGCACCAGAAAGACTTGTATAGCATCCAGAAAACCCACTCATGCAAACAGTCACACTGTTGCAGCACAAGAACGGGCAAAAATGTTGTGTGTACAAATGCTCTAAACAGACAAAACAAAACAGGAGGAGAAGGGAAGAAGGAAGACTGCACAGGAGGGATGTGGCAGAGGCCAGGGTCTCCCAAGTCACAGAGCAAATTGCTGTTCCCTGGACCATGCTGCCTCTCTGGTCTATCTAGTTATGAGTATCTGTATCGGCTGATTCTTTAACATTATTTTAACTCACTGCCAGCAAACTTAAAAAGCTTGTTAATACAAGTAGATCAACCCATGAAAAATTAAGTCAACTAAACCATGACTACCCAAAGAGATCTGACAGTTGCAATATGTGCAGGAAAACATTTCTAATGGACTGGAGGACTATAAAACATGTAGGTCTAGAGAAAACATGTTGTAGTGAGACCTGGGACTGCGCAGAGTTAATATGGCATCGAACTCTGTAATTTGCTCTTCCATCAGGTACCAGGACGATAGGCTTTCCTGGCACCCAGCCATTCCTGTAATAACTCTGTACTTCGTGTGTCTCTTGCACTTCTCCAACCACCCCCAAATGCAGAGAAAAGAGAAGTATTAAAGAAAAAGACAAAGGCACCTGATGACAGGCTGGAGGGATTTTAAATTGGTTGCAGAAAGGTCCCAGAGACCCAGCATTTCAGAGTACTCGCCTGGCAGTGATTAACAGCCGGGTTGTGTGCAATCCATGTACCTCATTAAGTGCTTTGCCCGAAAGGACCCAGCCATTTCAGTGGGTTTTACTTACAAGCCACCTGTGAAGATTCCTACTTACTGAGGTCTCAGGTTTACAGAGGAGGAAAACCAGCCTGCATAAAATGAGAACAGGCTTTGAAATCAGCCAGAAGATGAGTGAAATGGCCTCCAATTACTTTTTTCATGCCTGTATTACCCCCTGGTTCAGGAGTGACCTATATCGCCCGCCTGTCTCTGCTGCTTGAGGAGCAGGGGGAAGATCTGTGATGGGATGTAATCCTACCCGCTCTGTGTCAGCCCAGAGAGTAGAGAAAAGGCAGAACTTGGTTTCAGGGAATACAAGGAGAGCTTTCTTTGTGGAGGCTGCTGGACACAAACAGACCCTTTGGTTCTCCCGGCTCGCCGACTCCTAGACTGATTAACGCAGCGCTTCACATGCGCGCTGAGAAATAGTATTTGAAAGGTGCTCCCTGTTGTTGTGCCAGTTTGCACATGAGAGCATACCGCCGCTGCCCCACCATGCACTAAGGAAGACTAGTGCACTATGCACTAAGGAAGAAAGTCCTTTTAAAAGCCATCTTGTGTGCAGAAAACAAGGAATCAGCAACCCCAAAGAGCACAGTAGCCATTTTATAGGAGGATCAGAAGGGCAGTGAAGGTGAATCCCATATCCAAGGGAAATCTGGAATGAGATCCATAGTACTGCAACCTGCAGAAATCAGCACTGATACCTATGGCGCTGCACTAATTCACTCCAGCTCTCCTGTATGCTATGGTAAAGGGGGCAGAGGCCTACCTATGCCCTTGTGAGGTAGAGTGCTATTACCCCCATATAGTATTTGGGCACTGAAGCATAAGGACTAACTTGCCCAAGGTCTGTGGCACAGAAGAGAACTGAACTCATGTTCCTAGAGTCCTCGGCTAGGGACAGAAGTTACACATAAACCAGTTTAAAATCATCAGAAACTGGTTTAAACCTGGAACAGAACAGAAGTTCCGTGCATATAAACCAGTTGCAAAATGCCTGAAACTGGTTTAAAATAAACCTGGTTGAATGTAGTATCAGACTTCACTGATTCAGGTCAAACCGGTTCATGAAACTTCTGTCCCAGACCCTCATGACCGCCCTGCCTGCTGCTGTCTTCTCTCCCTCCGACTGCAACACAAATCCTCCCCTTCTTTATACCAGTGCCTTTGGCCATCACACTGTTAATTCCTGTAAACGGTAAACGCTAGCTGCTGGGAAGCAATTTTTTTGCTGAGACTACAGTCCCTAGTCATCCTGACCTCTGATCCTTCTCTACTGCAGGAAGTGGGTCAGGGAAAGTTTTGCATGATTTCATAGCCAGGGTCGACACCCCCTGGGAGAAGAAGTAACCGCAGGGAAAAGAGCCCTGCATTTCAACGCTAAGTTGTAGTAGCAAGTTGAAGATGCCCGTCATTCTTACTACCAATCATGCAGCCGCTGAGCCATGAGTTTTTCCCCCCGTCCTTCCCTTTCCTCTTTGAACACAGTGTGAAAGATAACTCTTTTGATTAAAGACGTCAGGGGTTTATTTGCTGAACCTGATACGATCACATTTTAAAACTCAAGGATTTCATTATTCCCACGTGTTGGATCAAAGAGTCAAGCAATCCTCCCAGGCATCTCTAACCTTCCCCAGCAAAGCGGTGTCAGTTGCCGAGGCTCACGTGTGCCCTTCCTCCACCCCCGCCACCGCCACAGGGAAAGCCATGGGAGCATTTCTCCAGATCTGATAGCACAGAGCAAAATTACTGGGAAGCCAGCTGTGCTGGTGTGCTGAGCAAAGAAGGGGGCAGCTGGATTGTCCGTCTGCATCTGCCACCGATTCCCTCCAGAGCCTTGTGCAAGGCTCTGTATCTCGCTGTCCCCACTGGCAAAACAGACCAAAATATCCACCCCTTAGAGACGCCGTAAACATAATTCAGTATTATTTGAGAGTGAAAAAAGGTAATAAGGTGGAATAAGCCCCCAAGGAACAAGTCTGGGAATAAAAAGGTAGGGTGAGCTAATGGATTGGAGACTGGACAAGGAGTTGGAAACACCCGTTCTAGTCTCATTGACTTTCCGCAGGGCCTTGGGGCTCATGACCCTCTCGGCGACTGTGTTTCCATCCAAGCCATCTACCTGCCTTGCTCCTTTCAGCTGCAAGTCCATTAAGAGGCACGCAATCCAGATCTCCATCCTTGCTGTAACACTGGAAGCATCCAGCCTGGATTAAGCAACCATAAATGCAGCTCTTGCCCCTAAGCTCAATGGCACCCGGATCCAGAGGTTTGCTCCATGCACGTTATTCATTTCATTGCCAAATCTAATTCCTTATAAAAATCTCTCATGAAAACATCCTGGGGAAACCTGCCCAGGGAGTTTGGGTCAGCTGATGCGGACTTGGAAAACATGCTAGCGAGGGTAGACGAGAGATGGAGAAGACAGTGGTACATGGGGAAACTGCAAGCATGTAATCTAGAGGGGTGCCCTTCCCTTTCTGCTGTCTTCCTGTGGGAAATGTGGAGGAGATGGGCTAGCAGCTGGTTTTTAGGGGTCATGTGTGTGAGGGCCCAGGGTGGATGTGATTGGACAGATGTTCATTATAGAGATGCCTTCACTCTCAAGGGATTGGAGACAGTGCCCTGCCAACCTTTTCCACTCCTCTGTTCCTAAAGCCTTTCTGTGACTCTAGCACCCCGTTTCTGCCCTCCCTTTTCAAGAGGGGCTGCTGGAAGGTGTGAAACGTCCATCATATTCTCATGTACCTACCGTTTGCTTTGAACACGGGGGAAAAAAAATCACCTTAGGTAAGCTACTCTGCACAGTTCATGCCTCTTGGGCTCCCTGTGTTGGGAGGAAGTATGGATGAAAGGATACACGTAGATCTTGGCTTCTCAATGAAAGACTCAGGTGAGTTCAGGGCTCTTTCTCATCTTTCTTCCCTGTTTTCAAGTTAAGGAAAGCTTTTTTATTAGGCCTTTCAAAGCCTGAGCAGGGGGTGGGTTTGTATATGCTGGCTGCTATTGCTATAATATTATATACACTGCACCACGGTTCCTTATATTGCTTAAAAAAGAAGCTGATTGCACCCAAACCGACTCCCTCCACGAGACAGGTGAATGTGTGGAATCTGCAGGTATGAATCTGAAGTTCCTTCCTGTTGAATCTGCTAATGCCAATGCACATATAGTTTTACTTTATCCATATAGTTTTATCAGTATCATTTTAATTTATCACTATATTCAGTGCCTGCCAGTCTGCAGCGCTCTTTTCCACACTTGTGGCTGGAGTCATTTATTTATGAATGCTGCAGACAAGCATCACGCCCCTAGAGACCCAAGCCTCATGTCAGGCCTTGTAGGTCTGCTTGTGATGGCTTTCTCTGCTGAAGCAGGACACAGTTTGTTCCCTTCCCCTTGTAAAAGAGTTATTCCCAGGTCTGTCCCTATCCTTTGGAGCCCCAGACCTCCTGTTAAGTCTCATGGCGTGTCTTGGGCCATGCTAGGAAATGTTTGGATGCTCGACACCCTCTCACCAGCTTGCAGCCAGGAAGGGCTTTTTAACAGCCAAGACATAGAGAAAAAGCAGATTTCCCAGGACTGACTGAACATGCCCCTGACTCTCCCTGTCAGCATCCGTGGTCTGAGCATGCCAGGGGGTTAGGATGACTACCCCGTCTGAGCATGGATGCAGGGATGTTTGCTGATGCAAAGGGAGAAGAGGTGTGGTGTGGAGGTGGGGATTCCTTCCATTGTAATTGGAGACTTGGCTCTCTCAACAAGGGACAAGAGACTCATCGCAGTTTGCTGGCCACCCACGACATTCACCGTCTGCTTTCTGGCCTTGAACACAGCTTGCGAAAAGCCACGTGTAACCCCACCAAATGTGCTCTGAGCTCTGCCAGCTGGTCTGCAGGGTGATGCCATTCACTTCCCACGATATGCAAGGGCTCCGTTCTTTGATCACATCATTGCAACTCCTCTAGGTATATTTGAAGGCCTCCCATTAGCAGAAATACAACATTCCCAGACAAGTTTGTTTAATGTCTGGCTGTGAGTGCTTATCAGCACTGAGTCAGCCGTCTGGGCCATCCTTCTGGCTTTCCCCCTTGGCCCTCAGCACCTCCACAGCACCCTTAATGTAGGCAGTGGGGCTGATATTAAGCTCAGGGCATGTGCTAATTGCAAAGTTTGTTGGAACAGTTGTATCGAGAGCAAATGTTGTGCTGCTAAGGTCTACCCACCAGAAAGCCCCCCAACCCAAGGAGGTCCTCCTTGAACACCTGCCTCAGTCAGAGGGAAAGCACTATAAGCTGACATGGAGGAGCTCCAAGGGGGCTTTCCAATGGAGAAGTGAGCTTTTGAGTCCTGCGCGCAATAAACTCTGTGCAGGGACTGGGCGTCTCCGGTGAGAGTCAAATAACGCCTCTTGTCTACGTGGTTTGAACCGTAATGCATGGCTGTTTCTGAACCACTACAGGCAACTGAAAACCTCAGACCCAAAACATCCAGAAAGAGAGAGAGAGGCAATAGGATAGATAAAATGGGGTATAAATAATCAGGAGAGGCATCTGAACAGATGCACGAGGGTCCCGGCACAACAGGGGCTGAGTGTGCATGGTAAGAAATTGCCCCTGTCCTGAAGAGCTGGCAGTCTAAACTGGCAAGAGAGGGAGAAAAGTAATCACCTCCTTCCAGCTGTGGGGATTATGACCCTTATTGAACAGATGGGACTCAGAGGCATAGGAGCCGACTTTTATTTTTGCCAGGTGGGGAAGCTAAAGATGATGGACCCGTGGCAGGTTTGATGCATTGCAGGTGAGAGCCCTCTTGCCAGAGCCCTCGGGCCCGCATGTACTGGGCACCTCTGCTTAGAGATGAAGCAGCTGGTCTGAGATCAGACAAAAAGTCGGAGGCAGCATGGGGACGAGTGAAGCCTAATCCCACATCTTGCCCACCAGCCCAGCCCCTGTCCCACATACCCCTCCACTTGGATGATGTGCACTTGTGCTGCCTGGGCTTTTAGGACATAGGAGGTCAACACTGAGGGTAAGGGAGTCTCAGGGTGTCAGGCTTTCTTCTCCTGTAGCAGAAAAAGATCCAGCCTTCGCTGCTCTGGCCTGCTCCTGTTTACCAAGGAGTGCTTTGTGGTTTTGCTCCTGAGGGAAGATGCAGGCCAGGAGCCAGACTGCTTGATACTACATCATGCTTGACAAGAAGGGAATCTATGGAGGCTGCCCCTGCTTCAAACCACGCTAATGAAAGGTTAGCCGGGCTTTTGGAGCTGTCATCCGTCTGGCACATTTCAGCCCCTGGCGCAGTCTGATTTTTTTTCTGGGTTCGGTCATTCTTTTGTGCAAAATTAGTACTGAGAAGGGCCAGGTGGACAGCTCTTGGCATGACGTCCCTCTGGGAAGGGATGCAACAGGTAAGGCAAGTGTGGTCTTCCATTGTGCGCTGCTCCATCAGACTTGAAGGAGGCTTGGCTTTGGTTAAGCAAGGCACATGTTCTTCAAGGAGCTGTAGGGACGTCTGGCAGGGAATCCGGTTGTCTGGCAGCTAGATGGAGACTAGCAAACTCTTCTCACGTGGGCTGCATGCGATGAGAGCACGGGTGGTATTGCATCGTTATCATCTAACAGTGTCGTCCACATCCGTTAGATCAGACCCTGCCCCGTCCTGCTGCCCTGTTTATTCTCTCATCACAGATGACGTACGTATTCTGCGGCAGCTGCCAAAGGAGAGTATCCCATTCGGTGAGGCCACCCCACTGACTTTTCTGTATTATGGTAGATGCCACCATCTCTATTATCCCAGGTAGTATCAGTGGAGCGGTGTCACGTTCTGTCTTGTCACCCGCGCTGGTTTAGGATGGGAGGTGACGGTGTTTCTTCCAAGGCAGTCACAGAAGTTTGTCCTGTAGGAAACTCATGGGGTAGCAAAAATCAGGGGTGTCATTTCAGGAGGTGTTTGCCCCTTGCTCTTGGTCACCATCCCATGGGCAACCGAGGGATGAGCTGTACCATCTCAGGCTGGGATCTCCTAAGCTAGAGGAGCAACACACGTCCTGACTAGCACCTAGAGGGACGAGCTTGAAGACATGCAGCAAGCAGTAGTGTGAGTGTCTCTGTAGTCGCACCCATTTGAGTCACTATCAAACCAACCGTCAGCTCTCCGATCAGCTCAGACATACGGCGTCCATTGGCCTTGACCATCTGCAGGCATCAAAAGCACTGCCTGCATATTTGGTCCATCGTGTGAATGATAGTGCTGGTGCCCTGGCCAAATCTCTATTATATTTGCTGCTCCTCCAAAAGGGAGCCCGAATGGGACCCAGGAGACCTGGTTCTGTTCTCGGCTTGTTGGGTAACAACAGGCACATCAGTATGCCTCTCTGTGACTCAGTTTCCCTATTGTGGAAAGGGGAATGATACTACCCACTTCTTGAAAGCACTTTGAGAACCGCTGCTGAGCTGTACTATATACGAGTGTCAGGTATTGTTATGACAACAACCTAATTGCACTTCATTGCTCATCGAGAGAGCTGGTGTAGTATAGCTTCTGTCTTCTGCCTCAAAGACGGCTGCATTTCAGTCAAGACTCGTAGTAGAGATGTTATCTTTTATTAGACCAACAAGATTTTTGCAAAAAATAAAGTCTTTAATTGCAAGCCATTAGGGACAAACGCCCTTCATCAGGCAGCGGAGGAAAGATTGTAGAAGTTCTCCTGGGTAGAAATGCAAGTTCATATCTCATAGAGATATCCATATCTCTATGAGATATCCTCACAGAGGAGTCAATAGATGCCAAACTCCTCTGGGCAGGCAGTTCATAGCTGGTAGGGAGCCTCTTGCCTCCTGCAAGTATCTGTGATGATGCAAAATTACCTTGAAACAAAGGCAGGATCTCAGGTTTCAGGTGGTCACAGTTGCTTCCTGCTTGGGAAAATAGGAAGACTTCATTTCATTTCAATGCATGGGAGACGTGGATCGGAGCCGAGAGAGCTGGACTGTGCATCTAACTCTGCATTTGATTTGCTGGGTGACCTCAGCCAAGCCAGTTAGCTTCCCCGTGCCTCAGTTTCCCTGTCGGCACAGTAATGATCCCCCCTCGGGGAAGAGAGCCTGCAAGACTTAATTTGTTCAGGTTCACAAAGTGATTTGAAAGGTCCCTGAAAAAGGGGCAGCATATTATACACCCAGCTGAAAAAACCCTGGGGATCTGATGCAGGGAAATACAACTGCCATACATTTTAAAGGGAAACTCTGTGCGCTAAGGTTTTCTGAAGGTGAAAGCACTGATCCCTTGCACCTTTCCCCGTCTCTGGGTTTGACTTGCCTGTCACATGCTGTCAGTTGAGCAGCTTGGCTCCTAATCACCATGGGGCTTATCTCCCTTCCCCGAGCTGTGTGCATGCCAGTGCTCTGGAAAACGAAAGCATTAGCACCATCTAGTGAAGCAAGGCCTCATGCTCGCCTAGGAGCTCTTGCAGGGCAATTTGGCAGCTGTCCGGGCAGCTGGGAGGTGGATGTGGTAGGAATCCTAAAACTACCTGTTCACAAAAATCAGCCATTGAGTCCATTTGCAACTGCTCCAGCAAGGGGAGAAATGCATTTGAACAGGGCCGAGTCGGCGGTGTGCAGTGAGTTGGAGCGGGGGGCAGAGGAGTGGAAACAGCATTGGGAAAGATCCCAGCTAGACTACATTAAGATAGTATAACATTAGTCATCCAGCCATCCCGCCCACACAGTTCATCTCTTTGCTTTTCCTTCTTTCAGTCATTAACCTATGACTTATTCATGGAGAAAGACTGTCTGGGAGACCCCTGTAAAGTTTGCTTAAGCAGAAGGGCTGTTCTTTCAACCAGCCTGGCTCTGAGGACTATCAGCACCAGCACTCAGCTCAGCTGACATCCCCTCCCTCAGGCTTCTGGGGATGCCTAGTCCATGTTATGCAGACCCAGAAGCTTAATGCAGGCATTAGCAGAGCCATATCCATACTAACAGTCAGATTATGTAGCATGCATAATAGCTCCCATGGTTAAAAGGATGACGCGTGGAAGCATGGCGTATAAATCTCTTGGCGGTAGCTGTTTCTTTTCTAAAATGGAAGCCGGGATTGTCACGTATTTGCATGACTCTGGAGCTGAGACTTTGCAGGACAAAAAAAAAAAAGTGTGATTTTTTAAAAAGCTTGGAAAATAAGGCCTGAGTGCACAACCATCAGACAAGGTGGCCCATTGGGATATTGCGGTTAAGGTTTCTGTGATCATTGATACACAGGGGAGCGATGGGGGTGTCATCATCACATCAGCCACCTTTGACTGGTCAACCTGAATGGCCAGGTACCTACGTACACCCGGCTTCACCGCGATGTGTACAGCACAAGTCTAGAGAGAGGCATGAGCTCAGCCTTTTGATCCATAACAGGACACCAGAACTGCTCTGTCACTGCACCCCCTTCTCCCCCCACCATGCAATTTAAAACTCAACCTCTCTCCCCAAATAAAAATAACCCCCAATTCGTTCACTTTTAAGCCAGAGATGGGCAGTTCTGTTTGGTGAAAATATTCATGGCATCAAACTCTGCTTGGGTTCTGGGGAAAAAAACCCTCCAAAGGTTTCATCACACATTGACTTGTCCTGTAGCCGTCCTTGACCGCTGGAACAACTCAGGCTTCTCCTTTAGGTCCACCCGGGGCAGACTGGAAAGCCCACCCCACATCAGAGAAACTTTCCAGCAGGCGCTTTCATTAAAAAACACGTTCGTGCTTCAGGTTCAATGAAAAGGCATTTTCCAACACCAGCAACAGCAACAGCGGCTGCCAGTTTCTCGGACCAGAGCTGCTTTCTAAAACTCCTGGGATGTGTGTTTGAACCTCACAGTGCTTTAGGGACCAGGATTTTTTGAATGCAGAGGGTCAGAAAAGCCTCCTATCAGTAACACAACTCTGCCCCCCCATTCACAGCCTCCTGTACCCCATGCCCAGTTACAATCTGAACATCCCCCATGTGATGGAGCATGCACCGTTTCCCCGTGAGAGGCTTCTCCAGAGCTCAATGGAGTTGGGGGTACAGACATATTTTGTGGCTACCAAAGGAGAAACATTGCAAAGCATCTCATACTGGAATGGTTTTAGATCCCAGAGCAAACATTTGGGATGGGACTGTAAACCTCATGCTTCAGAGCTTAAGCTGATCTTGCATGATGAGAAAGCAAAATGAGATCCAATTTATGGCTTATTCCCCACCATCTGCTCCTTGGAGGTTCAAATCTGCTCCTGTGAGTTTTCAAATCTGCCTCTGAAGCATCTAGGATTTGGCTGTTGTCAGAGATGGATTGCAGTTTGTATCCAGCCTGGCACCTGTGAGCAAGGTTTGACCATGCAACCAGCTCCGCCTGCCACGCCGTCCTCCCACCTTTAGCTTGCATCTGAAACCACCCCCATGTATCATTTCGCTGACGCCGCTGGTTGTACAAAAGGAAAGGCTTTGCTTCCAGTGATAACTCCCCGAGAGATCGCGGACAGCTGCAAAGCTCTCAGCCGCCCGGAGGGGAAGCCGGAGGTGATTAACAGTCGAACGGTTGGCGGCGGAACTGCAGCAACAACACGCTCGCAGGGGCTTAGCCCTGCTCCAAACCATGATGCAGGCACCATTTGGGCAGGTGAAAATACAACGAAGGAAGTCGGGTAGGGGTACTGAGTTATCCCAGGGCGCCGAGCTGTGACCGGTGTTGCAAAAAAGCCAAATCCCAGCTATGTGCTTCCTGCTAGAGAGGCCTGCAGGGTTTTTTTCAAGGAATGTATAGAGCATTCCCAGGCTGGATTGACAACATGGAAGCTTTTCCCTTCCCCGCAGTGCCGGTGTCAAGGGCCTGCTGGCTGTTTCGTAGGTGAGCTAAGCAGGCGCAAATGTCTTCTCTAAACAACAACAGAAAGAAGACAGCTGGCTTATTTTTTTCCCCCTTCCGAATGCATGGTTCCTATGCAGGCTCTTTTCAAATGAGTCATAAAAGTTCCTTGGCAGCTGCGCCTGTGTATCTAATTGGGATCAGGTTAGGGGCACTGTGGATAGCTGAGAATGGAAAATACGTGTCAGATTTACTCCTCTGTCCTACTGCTAATTCGATGGCTTGGGAAAGCTCCTGCTGGTGCCCTGTCGGAGGAGCCAGCTCTGTCCCGTCAGACTCCAGACAGGTCCACATTGTTCGGGGTTCAGGGTCCTTGCACTAATTTCTCATTTCCTGCCGAAGGATGTTCTTTGGTCTTTCCCTGTGGGCTCCTCCTCCCCCTTCCCTCCCTCTGGATATCAAGCAGGAGCATTTCCCTGCCACGTCGGCTGGGCAAAGATATGCAATGCCACAAGGAGGGGGGAGGCTGGCCGTGGGCCCTGATGAGCCACAAAAGAGAAGGGAAGTGGGGGCATGGGAGGATGTCTTTGCCCGTCTCCGTTTCATCTCCGAAACATTGCAGCAGCCCTAGCACAGGACAACGCTAAAACAGGATGGGAAGGGATGGGCAGGTACCCCACTGCTCCCCAAAACCCCACACTAGTGCAAGTGCTCCAACCTCCTCCACCACCACCGGGGCCACAACCTAAACCCTGCGTGAGTCAATGCGCAGTAAAACTGGGAGCGGAGTTGCATGACGACTCTTTTCCAAATCCGTCTGACAACGTTTTTACAATGGAAATTCGGCGTGAGCACTTCCAGCCCGGCCAGGCTGCACGGATGAGGCAATGGAGAGCGGGGCTGGTGAGATTCCCTTCCCCGCGCTCAGGAGTCGCTTTGCAGAGCCGTGAAATAAGCTGCCTTCTGCAGGCGCCTCTTGCCAAATCAGGTGCAACGGCTCTGTGGAGGAGGTGGCTCCTGGAGACTCGGCTTTGCCGTCCAACGGGCTGCCTCACACCGGCCTCCTGGGAGCGCAGCAGCAGGAGCCGTCTGTCAAAGCTTCCCTCCGTACGGATGGTTTTGAAGGCCAAGCCGTGCACATGCGGGTCCCTCCTTCTTGAGGTCATCGGGAAACGATGTTTCTCCTGACAGCATTTGGATTCCCTCTCGGCAGCTATGCAAGCCCCACTCCTCAATCCCGTTTTGGAGGTTTGAGACAACCTGGCGCGGCGCCCTATGAAGTCATGGTTTTAATGGACCATGTATAAGGTTCTAAGAGGTTGGCCTGGGATCCTGGAAGAAGTGCTTCGTTTTGTAAAGCGAGAGGCCTGGCTAGGGAGCCGTCTCCAGCGTCTCATTCCTCACGTCACTGGAGCTTGAAGGAGCCTCGCAGTTTGACCTGTTGGGACTCCAGGTGGTCAGGGCTGAGCACCGAACGTGCCTGGGCCGACCACACGTCAGCATAGGCCTGTCAATCCCATCGGAGAAGAAAGTCACCGCAACCCCATCTACGACGGAGTTCTCTCCGTAAAAGGGAGAACTAGACCTGGGCAGAACAAAAGGCTGGGAGATCCTATCAAACCCACCAGGACCCCAGCTAAGACACAATTAGCCTCTTGGATCTGTGCTTTGCAATGGTACTTTTTATCGCCTAACTAACATCCGTCACTGGAGGTCCCCGCATCAGAATAAAGCACCTCAATTGCTTTTTTCACGTGGCTTTAGCCTCAAGAGGGTTTTGCAAAGCAATGAGCCCGTGTTCTTCTTTCAGCTTTCTAATACATTCAGAAAGTTCAGCAATAAAATCCATACACAGACCCTGGGCTGGCTCTTTGTCGTATACACTCTACCCAGCGCTCTGAAGCACGAGATATTTTGAGTAAACTTTAAGGGAGATTGCCAGAAAAAAGATGGTTCAGGGTTCATGAGACAGTATCCCAACACTAAACACGGGCCTGGGAAAGTGGACCGTTGTCAGCATTGCAATATATTTCTTTGGATGGGGGGAAAAAAATCCATACGCACATAAATCCCCCTCGTGGCTTGTTATATCCAAGTATTGGGCTTTTCGGAGTTCCCTGCAATTTTCTCACCTTTGGGCTACTAAGCTGCAGGGGAGAAAGTGTCGGACATGTGCCTCCCCCCACCTTTTTTTGGTCTTAAGTATATTTTTAAAAACTGCCAGTGCAAAACAGTGGCTCAGATTCTGGGGTCTGAGGGAGAAATGCACATTGAATTCCCTGGTGAGTTCAGAAGTAAGGTCACCGGACAAGCATTTTATTAGTGCACAAACACCTAGAACATGGAGCCTAATGAGACTCAGATGGCTCAGGGATGCGTTCCATATGTCTGTGTTATTACTATTATGTAAGAAACAGTTTCAACAGGCCTTTATTATAGCTGGCACATTTTGTGCTTTCTACATAGCTGTTCTTTGCCCTGCTTTCCAACTGAAATAGGGCATGATAATTACAGAACCAGCAAAAGGGCTTAAGCAAAAATAAGAGCTAATCCAAAACTTCACCCCAAACTTGAACTGAGCCTGGATATAGTTTAAAAATTGGAAAAGAAATTCAGATAACACTTTCCACCCTCTGCTTTCAGTTTGTTTTCCTGCTCTTGGCTGCCTCCATACGGCCTGGCTCTGGCCAGAACTAGTAATACCAAATTACCACGAGAGACATTGTTCCTGGGTCACATATAACCTCAACTGGTTGTGGGAATAAGCTAGCCTCTTGGTGCCCTGTTTTCCCCATCTGTAACATGGGGTGAAAGAGTCTTAGGTTGCTTTCTAAAGCACACTGAGATCTGGAGATGAAAAATCCCCGAGAGGAACAGCTGTTTTCCTCAAGAAAGTGCAACGAGTCAGGGGCAGAAGTGGGAATATGGCCATCATGCCTTGACTTCCCCTCCGGTGTCCCAGTTCACTGGCCTATGCTCCTTGTTCAGGCCCATAAATATCACAAGATCATAAGGAGTTTAGAAATATTTCTCTGGGTTGGAAGAAATAGAAAATATCTTGGCTGCCCCACTACAGAAAGGATGTGAACAACCTGGAGAGAGTCCAGCAGAGGGCAAGGAAAATGGTTCTGGGGCACATGGCTTGTAAGAGGCTGATGGAAATGGGCTTATTGAGTCTAGAGAATAGAGACTGAGGGGGATTTAATAGCAGCCTTCAACTCCCTGAAGGGGGGCTCGAAAGAGGATGGAGCTGGGCTGTTCTCAGCGGTGGCAGATGGCCGAACAAGGAGCAATGGGCTCAAGTTGCAGCAAGGGAGGCTTAGGTTGGATATTAGGAAAATTTTGCTCACTAGGAGGGTAGTAAAACATGGGAATAGATTACCTAGGGTGGCATCTCCATCCTTGGAGGTTTTTAAGACCCAGCTAGACAAAGCCTTGGCTGGGATGATGTAGTTGGGGCTGGTCCTGCTTGGAGCAGGGGGTTGCACTAGATGTGACCTGAGCTCCCTTCAACCCTCATTTTTTATTACTCTATTTGAATCTTTCCAGGGCAGAGGTTGGCAACCTGTAGCCTAAGGACTAGATTGGTGGTGGGATGCATCCATAGCATGTGCCATGAGGTAGCAAGGGAAATCAGTGGTATTTGGCAGCGGCTGCGGTGCAGGCAGTGGCTAGGTGGCAGGTGGTGGTCCACATTAGATCTAGGTCTGTTGATCTGGCTCGCTGCTAATCGAGGGGAGGGATGATCCCTGTTCTCGGAGGTCCTCTCAAGAAGATATTTGGGCAGGGTGCCTCAGAACGGAGGAATTCGTCTCCCCATTGCAGAGCAATGAATCAGTAACTTGCATCCGAAACCATATTGCAGAAATGACTGGACCGTCGAACTAGATGATGAGTTTTTCATAGAAACTCCTTTCTAAACCCTGGGCTCTGAGCTCTCTGAAATGTATAGCTGTTTGTTTTCTTTGATACAAGGCTCCCACTAACCCATCCAAGTACACGTTTCAACTGTGAGCATAAAAACCCAACATCCCCACCCCCAACCACCTCTTCCTAGCTCATATGCTTTAAAAGAAATCCTGTCTCCCCAACAACTTTCCAGGAAAGACCTCTATCAGCATATGCTACTGATTGAAGTCATTTTTTGGCTAAAAACAAAGGATGTTTAAAGACGCATGGACTTCCATGATTTTGAAAGAGATTCCAAGGAGCTAAGGAGGGAACATAGTTATCAGATGCATTGCGTGTTGCCACTAGCCATCAGAGAGGATGGGAGATGGTACCAAGTACTCTATCTCCCATAAAGCTCCTCATCCAGATCCTTTCCTGAAGTTGCCTCCTACTCTGAAACCTGCAGGAAATCAGGAGGAAGGGAATGGCCAATCTAGACCAAAGCGGGTGTTCCTCAATAATGCAGGCAGGTCCCTGCAGGACGTAGATCAAGACTTTTCCCAAGGAAAGTCTCTCATTCACCAGAGGTCAATGTGCATATCCCTTCCATCACCACTGTATTGGTTTCAAGCCTCCCTGCTGTACATCAGATTATATCATAAGTTTCCTCCATGCAAAATACCACACAAAAATCCCAGAATAATTTTTTATGATGTCGAAAGTTTTTTTGTTTTTCCTCTGAAGAAAAAGAAGATATTCCAATCCCTGAAATTTGAACTGCAAACCACAAACCACTGTATATTTTGGATTTGCAATGAAATGCAAATGTTTTTTTGACAACAATGGAAAACTTCTTGGAGGAAATGCCCATTTTGTGAACAAAAATAAAAAGGATGGATATTTTTTGACCAGCCCCATTTAGTCACACTGGGATTGCTTCCCCTCCTTTCTAGTAGTAGTATATCCTCTCCCCTGATAATTTCATCGTTTCTGAAGTCGGATGACAAACTCCTTAGAGAAGACACTGTGCCTGGTGACTGGCTTTATGGATCTTGGTTCTCTGGTTTTTCAGTGTTCACAGCTTCTTAATGCCACTAAGCCCCCTGTGAGGGGAGGCTGGGAGGTGAAAAGAAGGTTAGGATGAGCTTTTAGCAAGTTGGCCTGAACAAGCTGGGGTGTCAGAAGACGACTATTAACATGGAGCACATGCTTCTCTCCTGGACTTCAACACCCCGGTAGGAGGAAAAGAAGAAAGTGTGAATACTTCATGTATTGAACAACCCCCTTGGAGCGCTTGGACAAAAAGTGGATGTCAGAAAAAAGAACCATGCTGGGAGTTTGGCAGGGAAATCATCACGCATCTGGTCTTGCGAGACTATACGTGTCTCCACATTGTGCCTTGCTTCTCCTTCTCCTTTTCTTTTTATGTCCATTCCTCTCTACAAATGCAATCTCACTCTTTCGTTGGCCAGATGCATGGAGTATGACAGTCTTGCTGATGATGTTTATGATGCTGACTGCTGCGAGAAGACCCAGTAAGATCAAATCGTGCGAGGTGCCGCACAATCTTTCATGCATGTTTTATTTGGGGATTATTTTGAAAAGAGGGGTGCAGAGAGTAAGAGGTTAACCTATAATCAGAATCACTGGGCAATTAGAGCAATGGAGAACGAGAACTCCCGGGTTGTCTTTCTGGACTGATGCTTACCCATTGCATCATCTCCCTATAAGTCATTTTCCCTCTTTCCATCACAGTATATCTATGTCATAGGGGAGCTGCAAGGTGCTTTGAACTGAAACAAAACAACAGCTTATAATTGTTAATCAAAAATCTGCAACATGTTCAGGATTTTAAATGGAAGGAAAGAAGTTTAGGGAACGGGAAATACACTGTATTTTCACTGTATTTCCTTTTACTCCCTTTTCTTCACTTTACCCTTCCTTTCCCCCCATGACCAAGAAGTGAGAAGATGCCAACATATCCCCCTCCTTTTGAAACAAGAACATTTTATAGTTCTCCAAAAGAAGCATTATTTTGTGATTGTTTTAAATATTTAAAAGTCACTTATAAAAAGGTTACAAAACAAAAACAGAGATTTGTGATGAAACCTCATTTCCCAACAAAAGAAAATGGTTGCCCCGCCCCATTTTTATTCAAACCAGGAATATTAAAAGATGGTCATTTCTGAACTCAGTCCATGAAGACATGGGCTCTGTCCTAATGACTTATGGGTAATTTTACTACCAGGAGTCAGTCCAGGGAACTCAATGCAACTACCTCCTAGGTCAGTGGTTCTCAACTGTTTTTTAGACTCATGGCAGACCCAGCTAGACTCCCCTCCATAACTTTTCTGAATTGAGTGACACCCTATTTCAAAAGCTATTTCTGACAGTGCTTACCTCCTTGCAGAGGAGCCAGGCAATGAAGCCAGGGGAGCAGCCAGGCAGGAAGAGCCTTATCTGCTCATCTCCTCACACTTCCTGGAGCAACCTTTAAAGGATCTTGCTAGGGAATCCCATTCCTAGCATCTGAGCAAGTTGGCCGTTGCTTACAAAAGCTCATGCCTCAATGAACCAGTTAATCCCTAAGGGGGCATCTACACGTGCGCTTTAATGCGCATTAACCTATTTTAATGCGCATTAAAGCATCACCAAAAACCCACGCGCTTTTGCTAATGCACAGTAAAATAAGCTAATGCGCCTTTTCCTAGTACCTCACAATGGAAGTACTACATTTAATGCACATTAGCAAAAGTGCATTAATGAATGTGTAGACGCACCCATATAAGGTGTTACTCTGCCTTAGGATCAGGGCCTTATGATGAGGGTCTACAATTAGGTGTGCTCAGATCTTTTCCTCTGCAACATGTTCACTTAGCTCCACAATGGAAAGCTCCTGCAAACTAGGTTAATGTCAGCTCGCTAGCACAGATAATAAATGAGCACTGCAGTGCCCCTTAGTATCTAACTCGTTTGTGTTTATATTTCAGCATAGAGGCTGCTGACAAATAGGGAGGAAAAGCAATACAGACTAAATCATAGAAAAACATGCTCATTAGACTGTTATTTAGAAAGGAAAGGCGATATTAAAAATGTTACAGCTGCTACGTTCATCCGTAAATGAAAAATAACATTTGGTCTTAAATAGCCTCTACATCAGAAAACCCCCACAGCAATTTCATTAAGATTTATTTCCTTTTTGTTTCAAGTTTGCTTGGGCTGTGTGACATGTTGGGAAAAGTTTCCAAGAAGCAAAGTGGCCAGAAGGAAACTTTCCTGGACGCTGGGCAAGGTAAGAGGAGACAGAATCATTGTTCGGTGCAACGAAACACGGGATGACTCACTCGGCAGAGCACAAGGCATGTTGTCGGTGGGAGCTTTGTCATTCCAGAGCGATGAACACAAATGGCGATTGGCAAGTCCCAAATCATTCGGCAACTAGGTAGTAAT
This sequence comes from Alligator sinensis, assembly GCF_000455745.1. Classification (NCBI taxonomy): domain Eukaryota; kingdom Metazoa; phylum Chordata; order Crocodylia; family Alligatoridae; genus Alligator; species Alligator sinensis. Next base: position 659,617 of record NW_005842332.1, on the reverse strand, counting down.
AAATAAATACCCAGAACTTAAACAGTCTCTTTCATCTAGGAGAGCCGTATGCCTGTTCTTATGCTTGTATTTGCATATCTCAATATTTATATCCTTCATTGGGGTTTTTTATGTCAAATGGGGGCATGTACAGAACCAGGTCTCCACAAGAGCTGAGGTCTCTATCTCCATTTTTCTCCAGCTGCTTTGGAGCATGCTGATGAAGGATCCATGACCCAACTTCATCTGGCTCATGACAGCTGTATTTCTTTCCACAAGCAAGGTGATCATCTAGGCTATGGTAACACTCAATCATTTCTTCTCCTGATGTCTGGCAAAGTGGTGCCAAGGGTGGTGGGGGAGAGGGCATGGAAAAATGGATGTGGCTGTAGTCCCTGGATCCACAACTTCCAGAGCAGCCGTAAGTGGTTGTGAGTGGCCAGTGAGATTAAACATACTTGTGTTATTCCATTTTACAACTTGAGCGGACTTGAGCCTAGGATGGGGGGATTGAAAGACATATCAAAGTTACCACTGGCCTTCCACTGTGCTGAATGTAGTTCAGCTGGTACAAGTCTCCTCCTGGTGTTTTAGTTGCCAGGAAAGATGCTGCCGACCCTTGGATCAAAGCTTTTCCCTTTAATAAAATGAGGGAACGGTGAATTCTAAATCCAGATCTGGTCTCTGCAGCTTGGGCAATCTTCATTGCTTAAAAGAGGAGACAAGAGAATAAGAGCAGGGTGAAAAATTTTCAACCAAACTTTTCCCCTATTGAAAAATGCTATTTTGTGGAAACCAAAAGGTTTCAGGGCAACTTCTGCCTTTGAACTACATTTTTGCCAAAAAAATATAAAATTCCTTAGAGCAGCAGTTCCCAACGTGGTGCCCACGAGCACCATGGCACCCCCTCCCTTCCAGCTTTATTCAGGTGCCCACGTGCATTTTCAGAATCAGTAAAAATCATTATTCTGACAAAAAAATGCTGTCACCGTCAATTGAACTCAGAACAGCAACACTTCCAAAAAATTTTCTCACACTGTAGGCAACAGCCACCAAAATGAGACTGAGTCAGTCTGACTGACGCAGCGAGGGAGCGGCTCTTACTACTCCATCCCCCAACAAAACAATGCGCACGTGCATATGCAGGATTTGCAATTCTCAACTTTAACCTTCATATTAGTATCCGCTGCTTTTTCTTTTAAATTCGAATGTGCCCTGGGGCACATAAACGTTGGGAACCCCTGCCTTAGAGACACAGGGACCCATCTCATAACAACTGGTTTGTTAAGACAGTGCCTAGACGGTGGGCGCCACAGCAGGGCTCCAAATGTTAAAGCACTTGATCTGTCACATTGCAAGCTAGTGCCTTGATAAACTGTCTCCGTCTCATGTTTCTTCCTGGAAAAAAAGCCCCTTCAAAGTTTCGTTTTCATTCCATATCAGAACAAAATTTAAGTTCAAGCCCCCAAGTGTCTCGTGCAATGGAATTGCTTTCCCCTGGCCTGCCCTGCAAAGCAGCCCAAATATACTGCAAAGCAGCCTAAATCTCTCATTGTCCCCAGTATAGAAAGGCTCCTGAAAGGCAAACGGGGGACAAACAACAGGCGGTTACCCAGATTCGGAGGTTGGCGTGGAGCCGTTACATGGCACCAGCCTCACCTCTGTGCCCTCTGGTTCGCCCCCTCAGCAAAGCTGCTATTGAAGCTGTTGGATGCAAGAGCAGCGTTGGCCGATTGTTGGCGTTGCAGTGTATAGACATCGAATGACTTCAGCAGATTGGAACACGCCTCGTACAGGAAATGCCATCCCGTCTACAAGCCCCTCCGGGAGGGTTGAATTATACCGTGAAGTTG
>NW_005842332.1:657218-657775 GCF_000455745.1 Alligator sinensis | reverse complement strand
CCATCCAGGGTGGCAGGAGACAGGCCTCATTCGTATCAGAAATAACAAGCACCGGCAGCTTTGGCTGAGCGAGAGGATTACACCCTGGCCCGCACTGCATTAGACGGCCTTCAACAGCTTGGTGTTTTCCAGGACACTTTCGAGGAAATTTTACCCCCTTGGTAATCAGAACTGGGACTTGGTTAAGGAACAATTGAGTAATGTTCCTTATGTGATGTCTTTCACCTGGAGGGCTCTTCCACTTGACTGAGGGAGATGCAATATATTAAAACCGGAGGAGTCGGTAATTCTTGTGTTTTTTAATGGAATGGAAAATTTTAAAAATAATACCATTTGGAGAATGTTTGTGGAATGAAAAACCATTGCTCAGCCAGTTCTAACCACGGTCTCTATTTCATTGGTGGGGAATCTAAGGCACCAGAGATTTCAAACTGGCTTCTTCATAATTGCTCAGTGGATCAGTAGCAAAGCAAGAAGGAGACTCTAGGTTTCATAGTTGTCGGCCTATTTCTCCACCTATTGGGCTCTCAAGAGACAGAGATACTTAGTGGGATCAG
>NW_005842332.1:602007-657187 GCF_000455745.1 Alligator sinensis | reverse complement strand
AGCAGGACCAAAACAATGAATCAATGGAGTGGATCAGTGGAGCCTTTTGGATGAAAGCAATGGATCAATGGAGCCCCACTGAGCTCAGGAGATGTCCCAAGCATACGCTAGCTGTACTTCTCCGCTGGCTTCCCCACCTGTTTCCAATTCACTATGCAGAGCCTTTCAGGTTCACATCCAGAGCCTCCCTTTGTGGAAGGAGAGGAGAGGTGACCTCAGTGTGGCTATCTCTGAAGAGGCTGGGTTGCACGCTGGGAAAGGTCTCACCTTTCCAGTGCATCCTTGATGAAGGTGGACAATACCCCACCCCCCGTTAAGATGCATTTCCTTAACACTGCAGCTATGGACAGTTAATCTGTGCAGCACAAATATCTGAGTGTGGAAGGACGTGTTCACAGATGTCATCTCTTGAAACAAAGAGGACATACAGGTTACACATTTTGGCTGTGCATTGCCAGCATGGAAGAAGATGATATCTAGACAGGGAAAGTTCCTAGGGCTGATGTTCAATTCATTTCCATGTCATTCATTCCCGCAAGGCCCCCTTCTCCCACTAGTTCAGACACCTCTGTGAAACCCACTTCTTTCGGGGAGCAGAGTGTCCCTCTTGAGGCTATTTTGGCTGGAATTCATATCTCATAGGGTTAAACCCCGTGATGTGTACAGGCGCCCACTGGCTCTTACTTCTTTTGGCTTTGGGCTAAACTGTTTGAACTGGAGCGGGGACTCTACAAAAACTGGCAACTTGGTGAATAAGGCACGTAAGTGTACTGTCCAACTCTACAACCCAAACCCCTGTCCAACTCTAGACAGCTGTCTAGCTAGCCAAGGCCACTTCCATGTTTTTAAAGGCCACCGCCAGAATTTTAGCTTCTTGAAACAAGAGCAAAAGCCGCATGTTGGCAAACAGCTTAAGTGTTCCCTAAATGGCGGGGCTCCAAGGGCAAAGTAACAGAGGCCCCTAAATTTCCACTGCAACCCACCCAAGGCTAATAACATGTTTAATCAGCGCTTTGTTTGATCTTTGCAACCAGAGTCTCTAAAGCCCTGGGCTTGACTTCAGCTTCTGCAAGGTGTTTTACAGTTTCCCATGTGTTTTTTGATGGCAGGGAGGGCTTTTGATCTCTGCCTCCAACTTGCTTTAATATGTATTTTTAAATAACCCAACAGTGAGACTGTTGGGCTGCCTGGTCCAACCAAGCAGTGAGCTGGGTTTTTTAGTGCCCTCATATGTCTGGGGACATTAGCATCAGTGCATATAGCAGTAACACAGAGGAAGCCCCGTTGTGTTGGATAAATACTGGGCTGAGGCATTCGGAGGGGAAGATCCTGTTGCACTACCACTGTACAACAGGAAGCCATGGTGAGGCTGCCTGTGGGAACACAGAGATTTCCCGCTCCCTCCCTGCCAAGTACAACACATCTTGCACCACTGCAAAATAGCGGCTCCAGTTACTGTACAGACGCTTAGTATTAGCACATTTCCATTTAACTCCTTCCCCACTGCCTCCTGCAGCTGCAACAGCTTCTGGACCCCAACAGAAGGCAAAATATAGTGGCTTTCTGCTAAATACCGTGAAAGTCTGATTGAGGGGCAGCACTGGCTGCAGCACACACTGAATGACTGATTGAAGGACATGAACTCACCTTGAGGTTGTTTGAAAAAAATCCCATTCACCTCAATGGACTTTGGCTGCATATAAGAGTTTACAGCATGGTTTACTGCTAGTTGAGTGCCATTGGTTAAGGGAACCCAACCAGAGCCACTGTCAGGGCTGATTTTCAAATGTCTCGTGCCTCCATTCATCCAGCGTCTTTCCTGGGAATTTTGATGGTCTTGGAGGGGGATGCAGCAGGAGAGCCAAGCAGCCAACTTCTTGAGATGCTTTCACTGCCCCTTCCATCAAGTCCCCTTGGTGTTACCAGGTTCATCCTAATCCTTAAGTAAATCCATCTACATGCACTCCAACAAACAGGCTTATGACATGAATGCTCATTCAACTTTCCAGATAACCAACTCAAGAGAGGGGCCTTACTCAAAATCCCAGACAGGACCATCCCTGAACTTCAGGTCCAGATACATGCTTCATGGCTCAGACACATGTCTAGCAACAGGGCATGGAGGATTTCACCTTTTAGGTCCGAGTCCAGCCTAGGTACCCATGGGAGCTAGCACTACTCACTTCATACAGGATTAGCAAAGCATAGCATAGGATCTAGGTAGACAGTACAGCACTCTGGAGAACAGCAATTTGGACCTGGGGATTTCTTCTTTCCCTGTTTTTATGCGGCATTCAATGGGACCTAATAACTGATAAGAGCTTCTATATTTTTTATAGCAGTGATTAAAACCATTTAATAAGGCCATGAGGGAAATACACGGTGGCATTATGCCTCATTGGCTGTTAGTTGGCCTGTGTAAAATGAGTTGAGTGCGTCAGCCCACTTTCTAATGGACAAGAGTCTCTCTCATAAGTTTACTGCCACAGCTGGCATCTGCATTGCCAGCCTCAGCAAAGAACACTTCACAAGGGCCAAGAGGAAAAAAGAGGTCAATCCTATATTCAAGCAGGTCCAGTTCTCATCTGGCTGTAAACAGACACAGATATCCATTTTTTCCTGGCATGGTCATATCTGGGCCTGTTTTGCAGGCAGCCAGGACTGCTCACTGTGGTCACTGGGGGACAGTGAGCTGGACTGGTTATCTGCCCTACCCTACACCTCCCTGGGGCTATTCATTGATGCTCAGCCTGACCCTCTTGGGCAGTCAATGAACGTACATCATGAGCAGGTGACCTCGAGCTACACAGTCCATCCAGGTGTTTCCAGGTAATTAAAAAGGGGAACATTACATAAAGATGCTTTTTTTGGTCACGAACTGTATGTGCTACCAGGCGAGCGGCTGGACGCTCAACAATATCTTCAGATTTGTGACAGCAGAAGCCCTGGCTGGAAAGTTTTGAGTGGCACCAGCTTGGGAGCTCAAGGCTTGGCTCAGATGGAGTTACTCTCTCCTTTCCCTTATTTGCTATCTGACCTGCATCTGGTATGAAATGAAGGGTGCGCACGCATGGGGAGGGGCTTGTTTTCTTAAAGTCGTTTTCTTCTGCCAGTTTAAAAATGAAAAAATAAAGGGGGAAAGCTCTTTCTAGCAAACAACAGGGCCAACGTCTTCCTTTGCTGAACTGTGTGGTGTTCTTGAGACACCCTTGGCCTCGCGTGACCCCACATTTGTGCTTGTTTTATTACCAGATGCCTAATTAAATTAAAAAGTCACTGATCCTGCCAGCACGCAGAATCATAGGCGGGCGGAGGAGAAAAACAAAGGGAGAGCAACCCAAAAGCAAAAACAAGCAGCCCTCGCTCTCCTGCTTTTCCAGACTTTCCAAAAGGCCAGATGAGGTCCTGTCTCGAGCGCTGCCACAGTCCATTCAGTGCCCAGGCGAACCCGCGCCAGGGAAAGGGAATAGCAGATACACTTCATGCCTACGGTCTGGTTCCTCCTGCTAGATTTTGCAAGAACAGCAGCCTTTGGATTTCGAGTTCAAAGCTGGCTGATGGTTTCCTCCCCTTTTTTGGACTTTCTCTCATTTCCATGCTCTCAAGAGCAAATACCCGGCATTTCCGAGTGGTGCCCCTGGGATAGAGCGGGGGTAGCTCCCATCCCATCATCGGCTTGTGGAATCGCTCGCCTTCCAGCGCCTAACCTCCAGCGGGGAAAGAGCCCACAAAGCAGGAAATTAAAAAGACACAGACACACACCCAGCTTGGTCCCAGGGAGGCCGTTGGTCTAGGAAGCCAATTCTTAGTCTTCCGCACACAGAGCACACTCCCATTTTTGGAGTAAGGAAAAAGCCAAAATGTCTAAGGAGGATCTTATTTTTGCCATCTCTTTACCCCCCCAAGTGAGCAGGTGAAACACTGGAAAAATCAGCTTTCTGAAATAATTAAAGAGCAAAGACTAAAATAGCCCCGGAATATAATACGCACGCAGCGCGTAACGTGTACAAGCGCCCCTTGTTTCCGAAAGGCAGAAGGAAGAAAAAAGTAGTAACCGATGGGTGGCAGGAGCTACAGAGCTCAACTGGCTCCTTGTTCTGCTCCATGTTGATCACCGGAGATGTTACTTGCAATTTCAGCCGGTAAGTGCCAGAACCTGCTCTTACCGTATTTCTTGTATATAATGCACACTCCAATTTCCAACAGCCATTTTTGGAGGAAATTGTGTGTGTTGTATGCTAGAAAATATAATGATTCCTCTGGTCAAGTGGGACAACCCATGAGGCAATCTGGGAAGAAGTTGTGATCAACAGAGCAAAGTAACTGCACCCTCTTCAAGGGGAAAAATATTTCTCCCCCTTGTTCTCGGTGCCGTCTCTCCTCCTCACTTGCACTGCCCAACTGAGCTAAGGTCTAACCCATTTTCCACCCCCTCTTTACTCACTCATGCATAGGAAGGATTGAAAGCTGCCTGAAACATGTTCCTGAGCCTTTCCTGCCACACCGCTGGGTCCAATCTCAACCCACACAGGAAGGCAAAGCCTGATACCATTTCTCTTCCGCTCTGCCTCTAATGGAAGTGATCGTTTCACTGGGAAATCAGAGGCTGCAAGCTTGTGCTCCCAACAGTTTGCTGTATGGTGGTGGTGGACAAGCAAGGCTATAAAAGGCCCCGGTGAGGATAATTCAATTTCCATGAACAGTCAGGGGAGGAAAAAAGAGACTATATTCATCAAATCAATTAATTATCCACAATGAATAATTTCACCTCCTCTTGGTTGGAAACAGTTTCCAAAATGAAAACTTGCCCACATCCAGCCTTCCCCGCATGTCCCAGGCCATTTGGTTAATCGAAGATTTGATACTCTTCCATGAAACAAAAGCCAGCATTCTGGTTTCTTTTTCTTTTTGAGCCTTGTAAGATGCAAGCATTGGTTTTCAGGCTCTGTCATCAGTCAGGCTCGCTGCCTTGTCCATGCGCCAACCGCTTTCAGGATTCCCTTTTTTTTTTCCCCACCCAGCCTACAACGCCAAGCCGTTCTGAGCTCCTCCTTTGTAGCCCTCCACGCAAAGGAAAAACCAAGGTGTGAGAGAAGATAAGGTCACTCAAGACTACAGACCTGAGCTGGATGATACGAGTGTAAATCATGAATAACCCCAGCCCATCTAGCAAAATAGGTATAAATTGGGGGTACAAACTGAGGCTTCTCTCTGCATCCAGAATATGGTAAAGGATGGGGCTTCCTTGCCTCTCAAACCCAAGCCCCTGCACTCACAGGGAAGAATTTATCCAAAGAATTGCAAAAATTGTGGCCCGTCACACAGTGCATGGCCACCACGCTACCCCATAGATGTTGTCCACCAAAGAGAAGGGAAATCTCTTGGAGAGTCTGCATCAGGCATCACCTTTAGCTGTGCCACCCTCCGTGGGATCCACTAGCAGAAGGATGAGTTGGATTGGTATATAAAGGAGGAAGAAATATGGCAGGGGAACTCCTCTGCTTGTTTTTTTCCCTAGCTCCTGGAATGACCAGGAAGGGCCATGAGCAACTAAGCCAAAAGCAAGGTAGTCAAGCTGCTCTCAGCTGCACCAACACTGAGAAAGCCTCAAGTTGGCCCAGCCCAGGGGAGATGTAGAGATGGCCACCGCCATGAGAAATGCAGCCCAACAAACCTTATCTATCGGCCCCTGGATTTGTGGGCACGCGCGTGCCCTGCCCAAGCTTCTCTGGAAGCATTTCAGAAGTTAATCACCTCAATTTGATTCTTCTCAAGCAAGACTCCTGAAGTGGTGGGGGTGTGGGTGGGAGCCTTGCTCATCCTCCTCAGGGGATTTGATGTACTTCCAAATGAATGGATGGGTGCCAGGCGCTCCGGTTCAAAGAGGAATAACAACAACTCTCTGCTTTGCACAAACGCATTTCATTTCACGTCACCGAAACCCAGGTGTGGCCTGTTCACGTCCTGAACATCCACCTGCCACCTGACAGCGATGGGAGGATGCCAAGCCCAGCTGATTACCTGAGGCATTCACAAGGAGACACACCGCACAGCTAGCCCTGCTCAAGGTCGAGGTGGAGAGCACACTCGATGGTGCTTTTTGTCACCTTCAGGGTGTTGTGCCAAAACTGGGGGTGAGGCATCTCTCCTGGAAAGGCTTTACTCGGTAGCCAAATCCAGGACTTGCCAGCTATTCCTTTCTACACAAGCACCTGCACTGCCCTTAGCATTATAAGGCGAGCACCTTCCCAAGGAGCAAGTGAGAGCTCCTCATCTGCTGAGGAGGTGCCCAAATCAAGACCCACCTGGATCACAGCCCCCTGTCCTTATTTCCCATTTACGCTCTGGCTTGCTGTGCCTCCCTGAGCCAGCCAGCCTCCAGCCTCTGCTCCTGATCCAGCTCTGAGCTGCCTCTATCCACCCGCTTGCTTTCCTGTCTTCCACCATCTCCCTCCATAATTCATCAAGTGGCTACGAGCAAACAGCAGGGAGTTATTCATAGCCCTGGGCTGCACACATACCGCTCTGCAGCCATGATGGAGCCATACCCGGTGTCTTCTGCATTCTTTAGAGCTGCCTGCACTTCTTAAATATGATATATTTTGAAGGCCAGATAATAAGGCCATTAATTCTTTGGCTCATGCTGTGAACTGTTTAATGGAACATGACAAGAAAACAATGTTTCTTTCCTGGGAGTAATTATTGTTTGACTTTAAGTCTTTACCTATGGCAATAACTATAAGGAGAATAGTCCCATTAAAGGCAAGTGAAGACTCTAAATCCTTAGAAATGAGGGCCATTTTTTAATTTAGAAGACATCATAAATGCCTATAGCTGAGCTGGTTAATTTACAGCTAATTTCAAAGCCTTTAATGATGCTTCTTGTCATCACTAAGGCTCTAATTGTTTCTCTTTTGCTGCATATCACTCTCTCTCCAGAGTTTAGCACTAGTGTGGACTCAGGAGGCTGGAATGAGATTATTTTGCCCGGTGAAACTTCCTGAAAGTTAAAAAGAAATTGTTATTTCACACTGGGAACCCAAGACACAGAGAGAGACAGAAAGTGATAGTTACTGTGCATTAGCCTAATAACACCGCACAGTAGGCTATTAGCATGGTTTTTAATCTCCGCGCTACTGCGCAGTGTTATTAGGCTAATGCGCAGTAAGCATCTCGTGTAGACGTGCCCAGTTAAAGTTAAACACGTTTATACCGTTTTGAGCAGGGTATTCCAAATTGATGCAAAACCCACTGAAATGCCTGGGAAAGACTTTCATTGCCTTCAGCCAGCTTTGCATCAGGCTCTTGCCTGCTATGCTGAACCCTACAGAGAGCAGAGCTGTGTTTCCAGCAGCAGCTCTCCAGCAGCGAGCGCTCCCCGAAGAGCAGGAGCGATGATCTCATCAGCCATGTAAAGCTCATCTTACCCTTTTTTCCTCGGTGGAGAAGCCTGCAACAGTTTCTGCATTTCCTGAATGTGAGGCAAAGACCGACAGGCAGGGGAGGAGCAGGGAGGGCAAGTTCAAAGGATGTCCGTGTGGCAGTCTGCAAATGTCTCCAGACAGACATGAGCCTTTGCCTACAGCTGGCTCTCTGCACAGCACGTTCATGGAAAGGGACTTCACATGAAAGACCTAATAGAGAGGGACAGGGGGTGGAGGTAGGAGGAGAGACAGGAGGCAGGGGAAATGAAGAAAAAAAAAAAGGCAAAGGAGGAGATGAGAGAGGCCAAAGCAAGAAGAGCAGTAACAAAAGGAGAGACCCAGCCTTGCATGCAGACTCCGGCTTGTTTCTGTTCTCCATCTTCCCTCCTTGCTGCCAGATCCTTCAGTCTGGATCCACTCTTCCCACAACCCGCCGGATTCTCCTCCCCTCTCACACACATTTCTACCTCCGGAGGTGACAATCACACTGCTCAAGTTTAATGCCGCCTTGCCTTCAACAGAGAAACCTGCAACAACAGTTAAATAGACGCGGTCCAGTTGCTTGCCATGTGAATGTAGACCCGTGGGAATCTCCGTCGCCTGAGACTGCGTTCTGGTTTTTCAGTTCTTCGTTCCCTCTCAAATGCTCACAGAGCAGTTTGGTTTGGGAAGGGCTGTTTGCAAACTCCAGGCCCTGTGCATTTGGTGTTTGATACCTGGCTCATGGGATGAGGTTGGGGTTGTTCACATCGGTTTGGTTTGGAGGGCTGGGCTCCAAGCACTGATTTTTGCATTTCAGAGTGGGGGTGGGGAAAAAGCAGCGAAACATTTGTTATGGAAAAAGTTTTTAAACTCTGGTCTGAAACAGTTTGGCCTTTTTCCCTGCCAAACCCTGGTAGAAATGGACTTTGGTGGAAGCAAACGGAGACCAAATCAGAAGACATTTTTCATAGCTGAGCATAATAATTAAACCAGAGAGGACAGATAAGAGCAAATCCCTCTGTTCCACAGATCTGGCTCTGTCTCCCCTATGACCACTGGATTACCTAGGGCAGCTTTGTCCTTGTGTTCTGGAATAGCTCCCATTTAACAGCTGAAGCACAGCATTTCAGCATGGATTGTGTGCATATATTGTAAGCATACTCAATGAAAGTGAGGCTTTGGAGCAGGGCCCTGGGTAATTACACTAAACCAACAAAATGGAAAGTGGCTTATGGAAATCACTGCATCAAGCACCAGGCTGTTTAAACTTGCCCCTTTCAGGTTGATTATGTTCATTGCAACCCGTGTAAGGTCTGCAATATTCCACTGCTTTCTCGTTACGTGGCAGGTTTGGAGACCATTTGCTCTTCGGTATTTGATAATAGGCTCGCACATCCAAGAACCATTCGCCTTTCTTAGCTAACGTCCCTGCCAAAACACAGGCTGGGAACCAAACAGAGATGGTAAGTACAAAGGAGAAGACAGGGATATACACGCAAAGAGCTTTTGTCTCTCTCTGAACCAGCAGTGAGAGGTGGCTTACAGACCTTCAAAACTGTGACACCAATGTACACAGCACGAATGTGCAAATAACTTGAGCAGAACATACAGAAATATGGTACTGCCAGTGTACCTGTGTTCAGAAGGAGCATCATTGACCAGATGCAGGTCAAATTTGTTTCTGAGACTAAAATACATAACTGAATATTCCTCAAAGGACTGTTTGCACCTACTTTCCTATATTTCTTCTCCTGCACTCACGTACAGTGACTGCCTCCTTGAAAAATGCAGCCCAAATCCGGTTCATAACTAGGGGTTTGTTATACAGGATTATAAGAGCTGGCAAGCTTATTTCGGTTTGTTATTGTAGGGTTGCTCGTAAATACTAAGCTCTGTTCCATACAAAGGTTTTTTGTTCCTTTTGTGGTTCATGAAATCTGGGCTCTGCACCTCATACAATTTTTAATTTCCCCTTAGAAGACCAGCAGACCAAATTATGAGATCAGTGTCACTGGTGTAAATGTGGAGGAATGCCATAATAGTATTAATCCATTATTGAGCCAGTGAAGTATTATCATTATGGGGGTGGGGCAGATCTTCGGCTTGGGCCAGTCAATGTAGCTCAGCTTCCTCCAGTGGAGTCCTGCTGGCTGAGCTGTGTTGAGGATCTAGTTCTTTATCTCCATCGCCAAAACACCAGCAGGTCCTCGTAGGGATCAAGAGCCCCCAGTGCAGAGACATGAATCAAATTTCTTCCTAGTGCCAGCTCTGAGATGGATTTGGATGTCTACTGTTTCCTAATTTCTACTTCAGTTCTGGTTCTGTTTAAATGTACTCACAGGTCAGTGGAAATGAATCATGTTTTAAGAGCATCTGGGCCCAACCTCATCTCCTACATTCCCACTTTGCACTTAGTACTAAGTAGTGCTACCAAACCACTTGTATAAATCATGCTAACTTCAGACCATCCCTCTCCCATCCCTTTACTCCAATGAAATAAGTCAAGGAAGGATTGAAAGCTAGTTAGTTGTAGGGTTTCAGAACAGGTCTCACTAGGAATTATCGGTTCATTACTTTCTGTCTCCTGCTTCTTACTTACTAATGACAAAGGAAATGGCTGGTCTTTGACCGGCCTGCATTGAACAAGATGCTCATGTTGGCTCTCACTGATTATTTAGATTTCTTTTCCTTTGGTGGATGAGGCCTTCCAGGCACAAATCTGCTATTCTCCGCATATTGTTCTTGGGTGCTGAGAGCCAAGGAACAATGGATAAAGCCTCAAAGAGGACCCAAATGCCTTATGTTGATTGCAGGGGACAAGGATGAGGGGAAGACCTGGTGTTATGCTTACACCATCTCAGTTTGAATCTGGGCTTCAGCTCTGAAAAGCCTGTGGGAGTTCACCTGTTATTTCCACTGATGTGAAATGCCCCAGTTTGCAAAGCTGCCTTGGAGAAGACTGGGTCCTGGTCACTGGCTCCTTAAAAATCAAGTCCCCAGGATCTGAGGCATCACTACGGGCTTACATGACCAGCATAATGTTCCAAACCGCATTGATCCAAATCCCAAAGTCCAGCCCTGGATAGACTGCCCCCAGCACACAATGCCCTCAAGATTTTGCAAATCCTGCTCAGGGATCTAAATGGATTGTATGGACCCACTAGTTGTTTTAGAGACTATGTTTCTTAAAGAATTTAGTAGGCACACTCAGAAATATGCTCCCACATAGCTTGTGTCCCAGCTTTTGTTCTTTACTTGTCAGGACTCAATTCCCAGCCTGGAATTTGGTGACACACAAAGGCCTCTCGTGGTTGAATAATATCCTGCAAAAACAATTATTTATATTCAGAACAGTACAGACATTTGAGGGGAATGGGGTACCTCATACAAATCTCCATATTTCCTGTGAATTGGAACTCTTGGGCTATATACAGACAGTCAAAAATGCAAGGCTGAATTGATTCAGTCTTTGCAGGTTAGTCTAAACTGCAACGATTAAACTGAGAAACAACTGGACACACATTCACTTTTCATTTGGAAAATGCAGCCACATGCCTGCAGTGGCTCAGGCCAGAAGCTGGGGGATGCTAGAGCATGGCTCTCTGGCATGTAGACAGAATGGGCTGTGTGTTCACTTCCTCTCCCTGCTGCCCCCGAGGTCTCTGGGATTTGCAGTCCACAATCACAACAGCAGGACTCTGCAGGGCTGCTCATTACTTCCTCTTCCTGCTTCCAGGTGCCTCTGGGATTTGTAGTCCACAGTCACAGTTGGCAATAAGTTTTTAGTAGGGCAGGACAGCTCTGTATTTAGGGGTAGGGAACTTTAACCCCCCCTCCCAGGCCCCGGACCCCAACTGGGGTTTGCCAGTCCCTGCCTTCTCTGCTGGAGCAGAGAGCCCAGTTCAGCCCAGAGCTGGAAAGCATGCTGGGATGCTGTGGGACTATGATTTAACTTGAACCAGGAAGGGGTCTAGGACAGAAGTTTCATAAACTGGTTTGGCCCAAATCCATTAAGTCTGATACTACATTCAGCCAGGTTTATCTTAACCCAGTTTCAGGGATTTTGAAGCTGGTTTATGTGCACTGAACTTTTGTTCTGTTACAGGCTTAAACCAGTTTCTGATGATTTAAAGCCCATTTATGTATAGCTTCTGTCCCTGGCCTTAAAGGCTTAGGGGAAGTTAGGATTTGGATCTCAAACTAAACCTTCTGTCTCAGACCCACACCCATTATGAAAGCAATTCACTGCATACACTAAATAAAAACTTGAAGGATACCAACTCTGAGCATAGTGCTTGCCACGTCAGTTGACTTGAACAGATGAAGCACTGGAGTATTAACAACACAAGTGGGACTCAAGGAAATTGAAACGCGAGCTGTATTCTCCAAGAGGATGTACTTATCTCGAGTCCCACAGAGCCATCCTTGAGAAATTATTGGAATGTCTATAATCATTCCCTGATGCGCTTGTTGGATCCGTATTTAGCAATAAATATAGGATTCTGGCTTGTACACATTTAATGGAAAGGGAAAAAAATGCAGTTCCTCAAAAGCCCTCTTTTAGCAAACAGTGTTTTGGGAGAAAGCTGAAAAAACCAGCAACGTCCTTCACCAGAACGAACCTCCCAGTCGTGCTCGTGCAAAGGTTGTTTCTTACATTTTGAACTCTGTGGGCAGGGGCTGCTTTCATTTTGTGTTGGTACAGAAGAGGTCAAGGCATACTAGGACCTTAACCCATAACTGGGGTTCCTGGGCACTGCAAAACAGATGTACCAGTATTAATGTGTATCATGTATTGCTAATGGATCAGATTTAAGTGCTTCCCCTCTGTACCCAAGGGCCTTGGGTTCAAATTGTGTCTAAGGGTGTAGACAGATAATCAAATTATACTGAATTAAAAGGAGGTGGAAGAAGGACTGCATGTTCTTGCCTTCGTGGTTGTGCATGTCTGCTCTGTGCTATGGCAGTGGATGGTAACTTGGAGCAGTGTACCTGTGAATGAAAAAAATGCCTGAATTGCCATGGTTTAACTTCCACCTGCCGTGGGATAGAGCAGATATGCAAAGCATGGAGTAGCTCATTTTCATTAAGCCCCTTTCCCAATTTTTAACTCCGGATACTTTGTTCATCTGGCCATACCCTGACATTTTGGACTAAGACAGACAATACACAATTCCAGCATGACCCTGGCACTGCAGCTGCTAAAAGATCAATGCCATTAAATGCAGGTGAAACAGAAATGCCCCTGCAAAGCCATGAGGGCACCAAGAGCTCCTATTCACTCTCATGCAGTGATGGAAGAGTGATTCAGATCAGGGACAGCAAGGGTGTATTGAGTCCCAATACAGCACAGCTGTAGTTGTGCCTGGCTGTGGAATAGACTTAAGTCACCTCTCTTTCTAAGCTGCTTTTAATTTTTCTTTTGAGCACAAAGTCACAGACCAGCATAGCAGGAGTTTTTGCAAGTCTGGGCTAAAGACCGTTATCAGTGGTGGCCTTAGGGTTGTTGGGGCCCTGGGCAAGACAGTCATTTGGGGCCCCTTAGAGACATAAGTCAAAGAGCAAAGTTTTTAATAAGTTGAAGAAAGAAAGAGGGGGGATTAGATAAGTAGCCGAGTGTCAAAATGCAAATAGAGCCACTTCCTTGCAAAAACTTCACCCTCCAAAAATTGTTGCAAAATTTTGGGGCCCCCTAAAGTGTGGGGCCCTGGGAGGTCACCCAGTTTGCCCTCCCCCAAGGCCGCTTCTGCTGTTATCTTTAGCAAAGCAAAAGTGGAATAGCCTGGGTGTGACAAAGGCAGATGATGAATTAATAAAGCTCTATGAGAACAGCCTCCATAGTGTCTGCTTACAACACTGCCTGCCTCCACCTGGGCACACACCAGCTGCTGGTACTTCCTCAGCCCAATGAAGGGTATTTCTACCTGAAAGCTTGCAAAGAAGAATTTTTCCAGCTGTCTGAGTTGATCTAATAAAAGATACCGCATTTCCCCAAAGAACCTTGTCTGCCCATATCCTTAGACCAACACGGCTACAGATGATACCCCTGTACCTCCACCTGCACCTTCCCTCAGGTTCATTAATACCAGATTCTCCATCAGAAGCCTGCAGATTGCTGCAAAGAGATGGGCTGGGCTCTCGGTGCTGAGACCGGCAGGTGGGTCAGTGCCACCTCCCAGGGCACAGCCTGCTTGTGGGGCATGCTCCAGCCCCAGCGCCTGCCCGGTATGACAGGTTGAAAGCAGCAGGGTCCTGTGCTGTGGAGCCCGTGAGCCAGGTGCTCACACACGGGCTGAACCTGCCCCCTAGTGTCTTCATCCCTGTGTGACGAGGAAATCCTGCAGTGCGCAGGGCGATGACAGCCTCCTTTGCTGTCATGCTCTCAGCACATGCCCGGGACCGACCTGGTGCAAATCCCGGCAGCCCGATGCCAGGTGTCCCAGGTGCATCTCAAGTCTGAAGGCAGCGGCAGCGATTGCTTGAAGATGAACTGTGCACCAGCAGAGAAAAATAATAGATCATCACATTTCCCTCCCGCACAGCAGTGGCGTGGGGCTGAATTCAGGAGTGCTGCTCCAGCACTGGAAGTTAAACCGTGGTAATTCAGGCATTTTTTCTTTCACAAGTACGCTGCTGTGATTTCCCATCCACTGCAGAGTGGACATACACAACCATAAGGGCAAGAATATGCAGTCCTTCCTCCGCCTCCTTTGAATTCAGTATAATGTGATTATAATGGGAGAAATGAGTGCTGGTAGACTTCCAGGGGTCCCACAACTCTGGCTGATGGTGCCTTAACCACAAACCACATTGCTGTTCAGCGAGAGCTAGTTACTGTCGTACGCACTTGCAAATCTCCTATCCACAGGGCACTGATATGCTAGGTGGGCCCCACTGCACAATCGGGCTGGAGCTACGGCCCTGAGTCAGTGCCCCTGCATTGCATTTTACGGTGAACTAAAGAGTGGCAGCTTAGTGTGTCCTCCCGATCCCCTCTCAGGGGTTGACATGCCCAGAGCAGGAACAGGAAGGCAGGACTTATTTCCTCGGTGGCACAGACATGCCCTGCTAGGCTGGAGAGTTGCATGGTTTCTCCACATAGTTATGCTAGCAGCCTTCTGCCTGCCTCCTGTCACCTTGCAAGCAACTGGTGGCTATTTGCTGATTGACTCAAAGCACCCGATGTCGCTGAACATCAGCCAGGGAATGGGATGTCTTTAGCAAGGGAGACCGTGGGACTTAATCCAGCCAGTTGTATGGTTTTTATGATGCCGTGCCTGCTGATTGCACCCCATGAAATCCTTTTTCCTGTATACAGAGAGAGATCTCCGGCACCTAGAGCCGAAGCAGAACCAACTCAATGTCTGCATAAAGAGATTCCCACCGTGGGAGTTTGCAGAGATTTACACTCGTTATCTGGAAAGGTGCTTTACAAGCCAGTCTGCAAAATATACTCAGTAATGACTTAATAACTATGAAACCTATGACCTCACCCTCCCCTGAAAAGCAGCGATGCTATGCAATGGTTTAGGACAGGAAGCGAGGAACATCACGGCATCTGTTTAAAGCAACAGGAGCTTGGGGAGAGGATTTAATGTTGCTAACCTTGGTTCTCAGGCAGAAAACTGCCTCCCCTCATTTGAAACAACGCTGTGAGATCATTGTGCCCGTTCTCACGTAATGACAGCACCGTCCAAAAGCACACGGTTCCTCACTGACCCAGAAAGGGAAGCGCCAACTCCTGCAGCATTCGTGAGCGAGTCTCCTAGCTATGACCTGATGGGCCCAAAGTCACGTAGCGCCCAACGTTTAGATCCTCAAGGGAAGGGGCTCAGGGAATCAGACTGTCTTCGTGCCTGCAAGAGGTGAGTGAAACACTTTCTTCCAAGTGAGCCAGTCCCAGAGTTACATATTTCTCTGCCTTGGGCAAGTTTGCAAAATGGAAAAGTCATGATGGCTGCCTGGAGCTGAGTCCCTGGATGACCTCATCAGCGCAACATCTGGAATTGTTTAACAAACCCAGAGCTGCGATTACAGCAACTGCGCTTCGGCAGCGGAGAAGAATCCACAGAAACCTCTTCTCTGCTAGACTGTTTCTCTGGTTTCTTAGCAAACATAGCAAGCAAACCGTGGGGCCGACTGAGACATGAAGGCCAGGGCAGAAGTTCGCAAAGCCGCGGGATTCCCCCCTGCCCCGCTTCCAGACACTCTTATCTGCTGTCTAATGCATGCTCTGTACCATAGACTTATTGCAAACTCCAGGAAATGCAACTTTGGGTTACTCTTCTGGAAACTGGAAAGCACATGCCAGAATGAATCTTCTTATCGCATCCCAGGCTAACGTTGGAGACAAGTTATTTCAGGCCTAGAGATGGATCAGAGGCAGATCAGATGTCTCCCGGCTTACAAAGCGGGAAAAGGCAGCTTTCCAAGTTTGTTTTCCCACCGTCACCTCATAATTCAACTAAACCAGACTCAATGGAGCATCAAGGGTTTTGTCACAACCACTGGCGGTGTTTAGCACGGCTTTACTGCCACGAGATGATCGTGGAGTTCACAGACTACCATGCTGATGGCGTGACTCATCTGTCACCACGATTCTCCCCATGTGTCCCAAAGGTCCTTTAAGCAGCGTACAGCGTTATCCCCGAGTGCTCTCGGACCAACCTTGCCTATCAGCCTGTTATACTACCATCTAGTGGCTGCTGGGAGTGCACGGACTTGGGCCAACCAAGGAATTAATTCATAATTATCCCTCCCCACCCCATGAAAAACAGTTGGCATAGCTGAAAAAAAAAAATCTTTGATTTCTCGAGGGAGTTTCATAGGAAAAGGCCCCAAACTTGCACCAATAGAATAGATTTTTCTTCTATCTCCCATCCCCGCACATTTTTGCTGGGAAAACTATACAACTTCTGGCATTTCTGTAGACTTGTCCCTTTCCCCCTTGCTCCTGTCCCTTTCCGTCACTGATAGCCGTCAGGCGCGACTGAAGGGAGCAAATGCAGAGGACAACAATCACTACATGTTCACATATTGCTTACAGTTTCCCAGGCACCCTCTTCCCAAATGCCCCATAAATCTGTTTTTAGATGCAGTAGAAATACCCTGGGTTTGTGTTTCAGTGCTGGGATCTGTTTTACACTATTAGCCAAGCATGCAAAAGGGGCAGGGTGGAGATGGAGAGGAAAGAAGGGCAGTTTGGGAGTCTGCAAGTGATGAGCAAAAAGAAAGAGTAAGATGGGCCCAAGGAAGGAAGGATTTGGGAGCTTTTTTTTGTTTTGCAGCTCAGGCCACAGCCGAAGATCGGCTAATGGCAGAACGGTCTAGGAGGTATAGCAGGCAAGTGGGAAGTCAGAAATCTTGGGATTTGCTTTAAGTGTGGCGCCAAAAAGTCTGACAGCACCATGTAACACAAGTTTTTTCTACCCAGCCCACCAGCCAGTCCCACCTGGTTCTTCGGAGACCCTTTTCAGGGCAGTTTCCCACACAGCTCTGCCACCGATCCAGCGCACTGTCCTTTGGCATGTCCATCTGACTGTGCCTTTTAGCTGCTTCTCCTCTCTGCAACAGAAATCACCTGCAATGCAAAGCTCTTAAAGGCTCTAAAGGAAAAAAGCATGCACACATGAAATGTAGCTGTGTCAAACTAATGCAATGCTCTCTGACAGGCAAGAGGAAGAAGAACTGGAAGGGTATATTGGCGAGGGGACGTATGAGCAGAGAGCTGATACTAAAAAGCGACAAACTCAGATGTTTTCCATAGGTACCAATTATCACTGACAGTAAATCAAACACGGTATAAGGGTGGGACTGGGCACTGCAAAGACTGCATGCTTTGCAGTTAAGACACCCCAATATCATCCCATTCAAAGCTACCAGCAAACACCCTGTCTTTCTTCAACCAGCAAAAGACAAAGCATTGGTGTGAACCCCTATCACCAGTTTATTCTGTGGCCAGGATAGTCATTCTGACTGCAAACTCTCTCTGCCAAGACTATTTTCCCCTCTTTCACCTTTGGTGCCGTGCGGATCTGTACAGGAGCTGCTGAGAGAGCAGGAGGGATCTCAATGTCCAGTGGTGAAAACAAGCTCCGGGGTACGATGGACCACTAGTCTGACCCGGATGGCAATGCCTATGTTCCTAATGACCCCCTTGGCATTTGGAGCTATTCCCCTAAATGCAGTGAAAGGGTTACCCAGAAGGAGAAAAGACCTATTGCAAAAAGTCTCAGCAAAGGATCCCCATCTCTCAGCCCTCTCAGAGTCGATTTTCTTCCTTTCTGTGAGCTTGGTGATGGTAAAAAGGACGGGCTGACTTCTTTAGAGGCCAGACTCCTTCATCAAGCACAAAACATTGTCTAATGAGAGAAAGGAGCAGACATACAGTGAGTAGTAGGGAAATTTTCTATCAAGGGAATTACATTAGGGGACATAACTCTCCCAGCCTAAAATGACACTACAAAAAAGTATCCCGGGGCAGGGTTCAGTGCAGCTCTAGCAGGGAGCCAAACCAGAGAGAAGATTTATGAGGCCTTTTTCATCTCTAACATATATGTTCTGGGTCTATGATGAAATAGCTCAGCATTCAAACAATGCCAGTAATTTAGTTAGTGCTTGCAAAGGAGTTCAGCCCAGACCACAGCGAACAGATGTCTTTTTTCAGATACTTGTCAAGGATATTATAGTCCTGGGATACGGCCCAATCTGGCTCACTCTGCTGGGGGAAGAAAGAGACAACGAGGAACATTGCAGGGAATCAGTAAGAGGCTATACTGCAAATAAAGAGTAAAAGAGACATGTATATAGCTGCAGGCTTTCGACAGCAGAGACTGCATTTTAGAGGCCAGTCCCCATGTAAATCACTGATGACGACGGAGTCCTATCCTACCTCCAGCGGCTCTAGCAGTCCAAGAGGTGACCCTTCAAAGCGTCAAGGACATTTGGGTTTGGACTACAACTGAGCTGGATTGCTCCATGAGCAGGAGATAAAGACAGGAAGGCATATGCAGAGAATTAGAAAAAGAGTCAAGTCCCAGCAGAGACAAAACGCAGCCCCTCCAGCCCAGCACTGCCTTGGGAAGGTCGCAAGGCTATATGTGATAAGGAAGAAAACCGTAAGTGGGTTCTTCTCTGGGCCCAAATCCCAGTCAAGTGAGTGGGAAGACCCCCTGAGACTATACTGGGAGCTGGACTGGGAGCATGTGATTGATGGCTCTGCTGGTACAGCTTGCCCATGCAGTCAGACCATGCAAATGCTGTAGGTTGTGATTCAAACGGCACAAATGGGCGTTAGTGAAGTGGAGCCTTTGATTAGGATCCATCAGCATGGTTCAAATTCAAGGAAGATCATAAATGCAGAGGCCCACTCGCAACCCCAAAGAAATTGCAAGCTGGTGTGTGACGTCCAATTGATCACGAGGAGACAGATAGGATTCAAGCTGCACACCTTGTCTTGTTTTGTCTTTAAGGGAGCAGGGCCAGGCTCCTACGAGGCTCCGGCCTGTTTGAGGCCAGAGCCTCTGCCATTTCCTAGTGATATTTAATCTATGCAGCCCATCCATCTGCAACTGCTTGACAGCCCTGCATCCAGGGGACATCAAGAAAAGCCCCGTCTCCCTTACCTTATAGCATCCTGCCTCCCTTCCCGCTTTGCGCCCATCAGTTGGGTCTGAGCAGGAAGGCAAGTGCCATTCTCGCAGCAACCTGCCTCAAAATTCAAGCACAACTCTAACCCTTCCTTCACCCCTGAGCATTGCTTGACAGAATAAGAGACTAACTGAATAGCCTGGCTCTAGCACAGGGACTGTGATAGGTTTTGATTAAATCTGTCCTGGAGAACCACTCAAATTCAGGTTCAGAATACAAGGTGCTACCGGTTTCATTCTTTCCTTTTTCATTTTGCTTTCGGAAATCAATCCGCTTCTCGGCAGGGTGACCCAGGCGCTGCCTGGGGGGCATAAAGGAGGGTGGAAAAATATCAGCCGCTGCCACCGCCGCACAATTGTGCTGATAACACAGCAGCAGCTGGACATCACGGCCGCCCCGGGCACCCAGCTGCTTTGTTATGTTGCTTCCAAATTTTGCCGTGAACTTTCTAGTGCAGTGGTTTTCACCCATTTTTCATTTGCAGACCCCTAAATGATTTAAAATGGAGGTGCAGACCCCTCTGAGCCATAAGTGTGGGTATTCATATACTTTTGATTGATTACTGTCATCCTTCGTGGACCCCTTAGACATAGGGGACCACCACTGTTCTAGTACATGTGCCATAGGACTTAGGCTGGGATTTCTGTGCTTCAAAATCTGAACCACATTTAACTTAATGTGAATACATCCTGCTTACCACCGAACAACTTCGAGGTAAACAGTCTATTCCAACGTTTCTCTGTATATAAAATGATTTTTTTCCAAACAGGAGATATTACCGCACCTTCAACTCTCCTATGAAACATGAACTTTCATTTCTACCCAGGAGAACTTTTACCATCTTTTCTCCGGTGCCTGATGAAGGGGGTTTGTGCCTGAAAGCTTGCAATTCAAGATTATTTTTTGTTGTTGTTGTTGCAAAACTCTAGTTCATCTAATAAAAGAGATCACCTCTACCATGAGTTCTGGTTGCTTGAACCAGATTTAAGGGTTTTCTGTTCTCCAAAGACATGCTAACCCCTTTCATTCCCTGAACCCATTGGTTCCATGGAGATTAAGACTACGTGCCATGTTGAAGCTTTTGCCAGAAAGCAGGGAACATTACTGCATTGCCCAGGAGCAGGAGGACATGTCTTCATCTCTCAGTTTTATGCCTTGAGCTCTTATCCAAGTGCAGTGGGAAGAAACACTGTTACCTCCACTCACTCCCTTCTTCCACCCTAACCTTGTGCGCGATTTCCTCCCCTTTGTGTTGCCAGCGCACAGGCTCAGATGCACAATATTCCCAGCTGTCAGAGCTGTTCTCTGAAGCTCAGAAGTCATTCAGCACAAAACAGAGGGTTTCCATCGAGGATCTAATCTAATAAACCCACCCAAATGAAGCTGTAAATCCTGCAGCTGCTTGAAGTTCCTGCCTCAGGTTTCCAAGTTGGGCAATACCCCCAATACTGCCCCCCATCACTACTTTTTTAATGAGAAGATATTTTCCTCCACTGCTGGGTAGTGAACTTGGCAGGTTGCACTCCTGGCAGCTGTGAAGGATCAGCAGGGGAAGCTGAACGTGTGTTTTATGGCTCTGCAGCAAACCCGGGCTGCTCAGTAGACACCTCTGGAGTCTCCCCTTCTCTGAGATGTGACCATTGAAGGTCTTCTGCATAGCGCTCTCGCTAAAAAGACCAAAATAGATTGGAAATGGATTTATCCCAGAGCATGAAAGCCCAACCATGCCCAAAATTTTGGGCAGTTTGTATCTTTTTTTGCTAAATTTCTCCTTTGGAACAACTTGGAGCTGAACAACACCCCCAGCACTTGGGGGAACATTGGGTCCTGTCTTGACCCTCCAGTCCTGGACTCATCTTGGCTTCCCATGACTTCCCCAAAATCAACGTGCACCAAAGCAAATATGTTCAGAGAGTAAAAGGCCCTCAAACAAGCACAAAGAGAAGGAGACATATTTACATGAGAAGCTACAGAGAAGCAGGAGTGGGTAGTGAAAATATGCAGCGACCAGTGACGGAGCAAAAATGCAAAGGGAAACAAATATCATCATCATAAACAGGCGGCAGAGGTCAAGGGGCTGAGGACTGCCTTCCCCTTTCAGTGGAGACATGGTTAGTTTGATTTATCACATAGTGGAGCCCCACTAAGAGGATCTAACCTTGGCTGAGGCTTGCAGGGAGAGCAGCTGTGTTTAAAAGATCCCCGCGCAGCCACTAGCAGGGACAAGTCCTCAGTGGAAACAGAGAGCCCCTGATGGGCACGCTCAGCATAAACCATGCTGCTCTGGGCCTGCTGCCGTTGAAGCCAACGGCAAAATGTCAATGGGAAAAGAAAGGTCTTTAAAAAAGTGAGTCTTGTCTGAGATTAGGTCGCAGATGGGTTGCACGCAGCATCCCTAGAGACAACCCTGGCCATTACTACCTTTACTCCAGCTCCCCCGTTTGATGGCTTGCGGAGTAAGGAGATCTGGATCCTTCCACTAATCCCCTGAACAAGTCAAGTCACCTCTCTGCAGGCCTCATTTTCCTTATCTGCAAAATGGGCACAATCAATGCCCCTTTGTAATGTACGGCGGGTGCTTCCATGGAAACCCCATATGGGGGAAGCGAGAAAAGCCGCTTCAGCAAGGAGGCATGCGGGTCTCTCTCTTCCCTCAGAGATTCAGCTCCCATTTGCAACTCAAGAAAGCCTGGGAGTTGAGTCTCGGGTGGTAAATCATCCCCGGACACGTTGGAACAACAGATGACTTGTGTTTATAGGCTGCAGCAGTTGTTTATTTTGCAGACCGCGGGCCCCCCCCGCTTCTCCGATGCAAGCTTGCTCTCCGCGCTGCCACACAAGATGTCAGCCTTGAACAGAAGAGGTATTCATCCCTCTGCCCAGTCCATTCGAGTGAGTTACAGAAACCCACCCGACCCATTCCCCATATAGCTCCAGCTCAAACACAGCCCCCCAATGCAAAAATCCCTGAGTCCTAATGGCTCATCAAATTATCACGGCGTCCAGCAACCCATGTCACACCTCTGCAGCCGGGGCGCATGGCCCATGTTTCCAACAAAGAGCTCCAGTCACTGCATTGCCCGGGAGTGAGCGAACCCATATGGGTTTAGGGGGCATTTTGGGCCTGCAAACATCTCAGCTAGCTTCCCAACAGCGGCCGTTTAAATGCACTGCTGTAACCACGACAGCTTGCAGCGCGCTCTCCTCCAGCGAGAAATAAGGCAGCTCTGCACAAAGCTTCCTTGTCACAGTTTTCTTCCTCAAGACAGATGGCCGGTCGTGAAGTGGGGCATATCAGTTTTGCAAGAGATGGAAATCAAAACCACCTGGAAGCCTTCCTAATGGGCAGCGTTCCCTTATGAATCATGAAAAGAGAGGGGTTTCTGTGGGGCGTTCCTTGAAACCTTCTGGAGGATTGCAGTGAAAGTAATCCCCCTCCTATAGATTTCCATAGGATGGTTAAATAGGCTACAAGAAAGGACGTTCATGACAAAGGCAAGTAAGCTCTTTGGGACTCTCTTTTACTAAGTATGTATTCAGTGCCAAGTATAATGGAGGCCTAAGGGAATCCTCCATCTCTTAAAAACTTATGACTTCTAAGAGTCATTTCTGCAGCGCCCTATTAAATTTCTGCAGAATATTATCTGTTTACGGTCTATAGGACTTTTCCATGGGGTCAGTGGGTTTTAGGTTATATACGGCATGACTGTATCTGCCCTGCTCATACAAGGTGTTCCCTGTGAAACAAATATATATATATAAAAAGTCGATACTTTGATATTTTACAATGATCAACCGCCATGCTGTGCGATTAATTAGCTGATGCAAAGTCTATACGCAACAGCGTCCTAAATCTGTTCCATATGATTGCAGAGTTTTATCGAGTGGAATCCAGCGTTGCCGGGTCACCGTGGCAACATCTTCATAATAACTTACTTTTTTTTGAGGGGGTACCAAATGAAATCCATACTTGAGCCCCACCAGCTCATTCACAGCCAGCCGGATTTCGAGGTGTCACGTCAGCACTATCCACCTAGCACAAAGGCATTACTCATCCCCTGGGAAGGAAAGGGCAAAGTTGAAATACTTGGGCGGCAGCGTAAGGCTCCTCCACCGTGCAGCACTCATACGCTCGGAGAATAGATCCCATTATGAGATTTGCCAACTGAGAACATCTGAACCACGCAATGAAGGAAGGGGTGGGGGAAAGACCACCCATAACCCAAAGAAAAAGGCTTATTATTTCGGGCCATAAGTCTTCTGAGTATGGGGCTGCCTTAGCAGCATCTCTCTGGTCACCAGCTGACTAAAGCAATCTTAAGGGAAGATGCTGTCCTTTGTGAGCATCGTTAAAACCTATGCACTGTATCAGAGCTGTATGGAGAAGGTAGCACCCACCCCTCCCATTATCCAGATGAGGACCTCATGCACAAAAAGGTGAAGTGCCTTGGCCAAGGTCACCCAGGAAGCAAGTGTCAGAGTGGGAAGAGATTTCTGCTCCTCTGTAGGAAGAGGGTGCTGCAATGCACCCACTAGGCCAGGCTGCTTCCTCCAGTCACTGTTCAGGTTTAGCGGGCCTTGGAGTCCCATTCTAACAGGTGTTTCACCAAATACTACACAAGAGAAACCCCTGCCCCAAGCAGGGGTCTACCCAGGACTGCTCCAGCCCAGGTATGTAGAGCAGCTTGTACTGCCCTTACCTGCCAGCAGCTGCAATGAGCTCACCTGAAAATGCAGCAGGCCACCCAGAGCATGCTTCATGCTTTTGACTTCGTGGCATCTTCTGCAAGAGCGGAGATTTGCCAGGCATGATGCTATGGAGGGGTGTGATACCACTGACGGAAACGGACAAGGACCAAACTTCCAACATGCAGAGCAGAGCTTTCCTTTCAAGCCCTACAACCCCTGGCGATCTTCAAACACCATCTGGATGCCCATCTTGCTGGGGTCATCTGATCCCAGCCGTCTTTCCTGCCCAAGTGCTGGACCCAATGACCTGTAAGGTCCCTTCCAGCCCCTAACAACTATGAAACTATCCTATGAGATGCCAAAGATGCCAATAATGGCTTTAACCTGACCAGCTCCTGTGTGTACACAGGACATAAAGTTATTTTAGCCCCAACTCTGGAGCAGCTTAACCCAATGAGCTGCTCTGCTAAGCAAAGCCAAAGCCCCCTTTTACTGCAGCTTTGCTTGTGGGTGATGAGAGCAGGGAAAAGTCCCCTGCTTGTCTTCCTTGCACCCCAGTGGGGCAGAAGGCATCTCTTGCCTGGCTTACGCAGGCCTCTGGTAGCAAAGGACAAAGATCTGAGGTCACCCCTTTGCAGCAAGGCCCCTCTCCAGGGAAAATTAGCTGGGCATGCTTTAGAGAGCAGGTTACCAAGCACCAAACTGAGCCTTGGCAGTGAAACACTCAGCAATAAATGAGTTGCTCTTCTTGGAACGACGACAAATGAAGAAAATTGCTTGGAGAGCGTCGAAGTTAATGTCACATAAAAGTCAGCCTAGTAACCCTGATTTGTCACCAAGACAGGGAAAGTGTCTATTACCTGGTCAGATAATCACTTTCCTTATTAATAAAAATAATAACTCACAGCCTTGCTTTCCCCTCACTGCTTAGTGCCTGCGCACAATATCACAGCCCAGCGAGATTTACCCTTACCGCCGCCCATAACTCTTCCCGTAAACGCCATATGTCATTTACCTCTCAACCCAACACAATATGTTTTTATGGCTTCTCATAATGGAACGCAATATTATGTCATTTATTTCAGCAGCAGCCGGGTTGCGTAGGAGCACCCGAGAATGAAGTATGGCCTGTAATGAGCCTCTTCTCTTGTTAATAGGGAGATGATGACACTTTTCATTAAGGATCTCAAAACACCGCTCCGGCTCTGGAGGGGTTTGGATTCTCTCCCCTGATCGGGGCGCAGAAGATCTGGGTTCTAGTCCTTGCTCTGCCTGAATAAATGTGTCTCAACCTCTTCAGTGCCTTAACTCCCCTAGCTGTAAAAAGCAAGAAATGCTAACCTATTTTCTGTTGCATTTCTTCCTTTTACCCTATTTGGAGCAGTCTCACCCTTACCACATTTGCACACTACGTAGCAGACTCAAATATTCATCTCAGTTGGGGCCTTTCACTAGTATCGTAATACAAATGCCAAGTCCTTACTGCAAAACTAGGGGGGGAAATTACTTTTCCAAGAAGATGCATGTAATCAGTGGGACAATTTACCGGTAGCACCACCGTCTCCTGGAGGAGTCTTCATTTTGAGGGTTTTGCTCCACCGTGCTGGATAGGCAATGGGCAATCTATATGGGTATTAAAAAAAATAAATTCAAGATTTGAAACTATATGGTCCAACTCACCCTTGTCTTATCCCCTCGGTCAGCTGTTGTGGATGGCTGAGAGGCAACAGGCCAAATCCAGCCCTTGTTTACATCAGTTTAATACCAGGGACATGAGCAGAGATGCAGGAAGGCAGACTTTAGCACTAGACTCTAGACTAGCACCTCCTGCCCCATCCTTTCATTCACAGCTGCATAGCCCCAGGAGCAGAGAATAGAGCTCGGTCCAACTCAGCTAGGGCTGGTCAAAAAAGTTCCCTTACAACGTATTTCAGTTGAAAATTGGGCTTTCGATGAACAACACATTTTTGTTCGCTTTTTCCCCCATTGCGGTTTTTCTCAGTGAAAAATAAAATTGCATTTTTCTTCAGTCAAAACCTCGGCTGCGTAGCATGCGCATGCGTGCCCGCATGTGCATGCACGCACACGTGAGCATGTGTGAGCCAGAGGATTATTGGTTGTGATGGACATTCTCCGTTCTCGGTAAAAACTAGAACCCAGTGTGGTTTGGTCCAAAATGTTTTGCAGGGGAAAACGACATGTTGACCCTCGGCAGTGAGAGGAGCTAGAGCATTTCACCCTTTTTCATGGAGCAACTTGCTCTTCCCACAGCCCTAGCCAGCTAGCAACTGGGCTGAAACCTTTGTAGCTCCCACACTCAAACCCCTCTCCCTCTCCATCCTCCAACTCGGGAAACAAGGTTTTGCTCGTCCAGCCGTGACTGCACGTGCAATCTGAGCAGAGCTATGCATGGACATATAGGGGCCCTGAATGCCTGAGGAAGCACAGTAACAATCTGGCCATAACCGCATGAAAATGTTGATATTATGCAACATTCAAAGCACCCCATGCGGGGTGAATGATGTTTCCATCTTTATGGCAAATTAGCCAATTATAAGGAAGATTTTTACACTTGCTGCCCTTCAGAGGCTTTGTTCTTGGCAGGTTTATCGTGTAATTTTTAGAGCCCCAAAAGCTCATCTCGCTTCTACCCCGTAAAAGTATCTGCCTTAAGTAACAGCACATCCCACCCTGCCTAACTCAGCTGCACTAAGCCATGTGAGCTGGACAGAAATCTGCTCTCTGCCACGACCTAATGCAAACAACTCTCAGAGCAGATGGAAACAGCTGTCTAGGAAAATTTGTACTAACTGTTGTGCTGGAGAATTCACAGCCTCCATGAAGTTTGAATAGCTGCTAAAGCACAAACGCTGTACAAGCCACTATACCCTCAATAATTAGTTATAATTAAAAAAAAAGCTTGGAAAGCATGCTATGCTAGAGCACATCAAAAGCCTGGGTAAGTTGGGATCTTTAAAACCAAGACGGCCACATCATAATCAGCCCCAGTTTTGCCCTCAGGTGCATGAAGCCAATTCTTTTTTAAGTTAACAGGAGTCAGGACAACCAGGTATATCTATCCATCTCTCTAGCTAGCCTCTTATGCAGTGCCCATCAGTATGATAGATGCCAGTAGACGGCAGAATTTGGCCCTATATATTAAAAATCAGACCGGGAATCAGGAAGCCTAAGCTAAAGGGTGTTTGGTAAGTCTTTTTCCCACCTCCCTGTACCTTTGTTTCCCCATCTCTAAAATGGGGATACGTTTTTCTCATTTGCTACCTGGGGATGGTCATGAAGTGTTTTGCAAGCATTGGTTTGAAGAAAAGCTGAACTTGGCTGCTTGGGTTCATCCTGCCAAGAGAAGATCTCATAGATTGGATCCAAGCCTGTTGCAGGAACTGAACGGCTAAAGCTGTTGAGGTTTGTTCTTAAAGAATACTTCCAAAAATGGAGGCTTGCCTAGAGTCACACAGTAAGTACAGGGAAGGATGAAGAACTTAATCCCAGTCTCGCAATCTGATATCCCTACTTTTTAGCACCCCAGTTTCCACTGTCCAACTCAACATCCTTAGTGTACGCTTACGGGGTGATTGCTGTTCATGCTTGTATAGGCTAACACATAGTTCATGAATAAGTGTTTGTTCCTAGCACATGTTTAACCCTAGGATGGACCCAATATGTGTATTACTATAACTCCTTGTGTTGGAATCCAACCTTGAGCAAACAGGACATGAAACCAACTGGTCCATTTTCATTGTCCAGGTTGAGCCAGAGGCAGAACATAAAATACCCTCTCAGTCATGCCTACATCCCCGTAGCACTCAATTGCATTGACTGTGTTGGGATGACTCTTCAATGGGAGTGAGAAAAGAGAACATGGCCCCATGCGAATGGCAAAAAGCAACCTGAAGACTCAAAGCTCTTTCATCTCAAAAGACTGATGAAGCCAGTAACAAATGCTGGGAATTTTTAAATTTTTTTTTGCTTTTCAGATGCATCGATTTGCCCATGTTCCCTTTAGAATTGTAAAATGCCAAGTGATCCTGGAAAAAAAAAGATTGATGGAGCATTTCTTTTCCCTTTTTGATTTATGCTCCTCAAACAATATTGCACGCCGTCGCTGACAAACTCATGCTGTGTTACTAATACGGCCTTCCCTATGTAACGATATCTGCAGATGGCAGTGAGATTTTCAGCACTTCGAAAAGAAAAGGAGATAATATTTATACCTGACAGCTTGTGGGATTTTTTGTTGTTGTTGTTGTCAATGTTTCCAAGGATTTAAGTTGCACTATCTCATATCTAGGCTCAGTTCCAGGACACAAAAATGGGATGACTGAACTAGAAGGGTGACATAGAGACTGAAAGCCCCTAGACAAGAATCCTTCTCTTGTATTGTCTTGAAGTCTCCAGCAAGATGCGGTCTGGGATGCAAAAGTGAGTCAGACACAGAAATGCTCTGAGTGACCTGTATCTAAAGGCATAGCATGAAAATTTTAAATTGGGAAACATAAGCAGATTATTCAGAACGGAGGCATGGAAGAGTGTTTGCTTTTGATGCTCAGATCCAATACTTTGGGTCATCTAAGCTACATTTCGGTGCTGCTTTGGATGCATTATCTGGGTTCTCAGGGAGGTGTTTCAAAAGCATCATCTGTAAAGAGCATCCCATTGAAATGCAGTAAAGAAATGAGGAGGAAATGTTGTTACCAGTTCTCAGCGTGACTTTGAAGACCCACGCTAAGGGCTCAAGGACTACGACGAATTTGATACCAGATTAGAAAAACAAGAGATGCAGATGCTAGGCTTGGCTCCACCCGAGAATGATTGTGTGACCCCGGACGAACATTATACAAGGACCAGCTTGTCGGGAAGAGCGATCCTCCGCATTCAGGGACCAGCACTCATTTGCTCTTCCTTCTTCCAAGGCTCTTCTAGAACTATAGGGATTTCGTGTGGTATAGTGTACGGTGCCCTTGTTTTAACCCTACATGTTTAATATCCATTTGTGATTTAGGAAGATTAGTTCTGGCTGCCAGCGCTGAAGCAAGAGCTGTAATGTGAGCTGAAATAGCACAGAGGTAATAGCCTGTGTAAAGAGAAACTGTAGAGGAATAATATTTTCTTCATCTGGCGATTAGGAAAGCAGAAAGGATTCCAGGGCTTTTTGGTCATCTCCACATAGGTGGCAGTATTGCAAGAAGGATTATTCCGAATTACACTAAAAATGCTTTGATGATGTGATGCGTTACTTTTCATGACATGTGAACTCACAAGCTGCTTTGGACCGGAGGTGTTATAGTTGTCATTGTTTCTTTAGTTTATTAGACCCTTTTAGTTCCTCAGTTCTAAATTGCCAAAACTGTCTAAATGTAGTAAGTTCTTAGTTTAATTTAATAAGAAACTTTTATTTCTTATGTTACAAGGGGCCACCTCCTCGTAGCTCGATCTTCAGCATTATCTTCCTTGTCTACCCATGATCAGACCCTCCTTAGAGCTCCTTTTCAGTACAGAGAGACACCTAGTGAAACTAGAAGTAAAAATACCAATCGCCCCTAGTACAAATAATACTTTATTTTTGGACTCTACATGAAATTACCCCCATGTCTCTGCTGCAACACCCACATTGCATTTTTCTGGAAGGGCAGCGGCTTTGAATTGGGCTCAGGAAAGTTGGAGAGAGGCCTTAAAATAGCTTTGGTAGATAAAATATGACCTAAAACCAGTATTGTCTACTCTAGGGCTGCAACTGAAATAGTAGTAGGCAGCATTGGGAATGCTTGGCGTTTAAGTAATATGCAGATTGGGGCCTTATTCAGACAGCTTCCCGTTGCAGATGCCCATACCATGCCTCAGACCTCACGTGCATGTATGTCT
The DNA here is from genome assembly GCF_000455745.1 of Alligator sinensis. Taxonomy (NCBI): domain Eukaryota; kingdom Metazoa; phylum Chordata; order Crocodylia; family Alligatoridae; genus Alligator; species Alligator sinensis. The sequence continues at coordinate 627,563 of NW_005842332.1, read as the reverse complement.
ATGCCTAACATAAAGCACATGAGTGGTGCTACCCAAACCCACTGCAGTTAAGCACCTGTGTAGGTGTTTTCAGGGCCTTCAATTTTGTGTACAGCTACTTCAAAAACTTCACACTCATTCTCAAGAGACAGCAAATACAATACTAGGATGACAAGCAGTAGGAATTTTTTTTTAATAGGAAAAACCATTTCTATGCATATGTAGTTAAACCCCAAAGGAAATGTTAATGTGCTTAAGTCTGCAACCTTGATGTGTTCACTCCCCAGGAACATTAGAGCTTTTCTTCTGTCAGAGCTCCTGAAAAGCAAGGTTTTATCCTACATATTCCGGAAAAATGGCGTTGAACCTGTTCCTTCAATTGAAGCATGATCAAAAGCCCTTTGGAGCCCATGAAAGACACGTTGACCCCAGCGAGCTTTGAATGACTTGTGCAACACATGCACACTTCACCAAGTGGGAAGTGTATCTTTGAATATGGAGTTTGAAATTCATGCTGCGTAGATCTGTTAAGTTAGGTGCATAGCAGTCTTTAATTGTACCGTTTGCAATTCACAGTCCAAGGACTTGACAAGGCAGAAATCCATGAATAATTATGCCTAAGTCAGCTTGAGAAGACTCCATGCCAACCACAGACACAGCAAAAATATACAAGAAAAGGCAAAGATCATTGCACTAAAATATAAATTGTGAATTGTTAATTAATTGCACAATTATGGACACGGGGCTGTGAATCAGGGAACTTGGAGTCTGCTTCCATCTCTGCCAGTGCCCTGCTGAGTGACCTTGTTAAGTCATTTCCCCTCTCTGTGCCTCAGTTTCCTTTCTCACCTTTGGTTTTACTTTTTCTATTCAAATTTCCAGATAATGGGCCAGAGACTTTCTCTGGCTTCACCCCTGGGGCCTCGATCTTGGCTTTTTGTACTAATAATTCCCAATAAAACCTCATTCTGCACAAGACAGAGAAAAGGCTTGCAAGGTGTCACGGGAACCTTGTTCTGGTTTCATTCCAGTTTGGACATCCAACTCCGGTTTGGTGCATTCAAGTCGCCAAGCAGAAGCCAATCCAAAGTTCCAAGATTTAGCTCAAAACGACAGGAAGCCACTGTATTTTACAGTTTCCACCTGAAACGGTTATTGTGGCGAAGGCGAGGCCAAGCTGTCAGGCTAACCCACCAGGACAATAAATAGGTCTTTAAAACTCTCAAGGTGGACGTCAGCCATGTGAAATACTCGGTGCAGTGAGCAGGGTGTTGTGCAGCTGTGAAATACATAGCTGGGACAGCAGGCACTGCAAGTTCAAGAGGACTGTTTCCAAACGCAGCAGAGAGACATCCAACGCCCCTGCTTGGGTGAAGATTCTTCCCTCAACTCTTTCCAATAAGTCCCTATAAATTAAGCAGATGAAGAAATGACCAAACTTCCCATCTCCCAGTAACCAGCACACCTCACTCACTAGCTTGGGGGAGCTCACCTGGGAATTGCATGTGAAAGGGCATTTTTCCATACGTGGAACATAATTCACAGCCAGACCGACACCTCAGCACAGCCCTGGTTCAGCGGGGAGGGATGGGGTGGGATGTTGGAAGATTCCCAGAGCTTTTTGCAAGGTTAAGCAACAGGAAGCCATGCATTCCTTCAATGCTTGCAGATTAAAGTCTTCTGTGGGATTGCCCTTGGAGAAACCATATCACCAGACTGCTGGTTAAATCAACTGGGCGCATAAGGTAAATGTTTGCAAGTCCCTTCTGGACAACCTTCTGGAAAACCCAGAGGGCAGAAACACCAGCAAAGCAGAGAGATCTTTGCCGCAGAGCAACTTCCAGTGTTAGCCATTCCACTGCAGTCGCAGATAGGCCCCAGCTCTGTTCAGAAGAGCCCTGCACCATGAAGCCCAAATCCAGACCCAAGCATTGCAACCTCAGTCTAGTTTTGCAAACTAGAAGAAGCCAGTGAAATTCTGGCTTTCCCAGTTTTGGGGAAGCTCCTCTAGATCCTTATTTTGCAGCTCCCCCTTCTTTAAACTAAAGCTAACCAAAGGAAATTACTTCTTGTCTCCCTGCTCCTGATATGGGGAAGAGATAGGGCCTTGTCAGACCTTATGCTGTAAGCAGAACAAATGTTAATCAGCTTAGTGCTGTTCAGCTTAGTGGAGCAGTCACACATCAAGGCAAAAAACCTGCTCTGATTGCCCTGCACCTGCACAGCTATATCATGCCACTAAAGGCTTGGTGAGGAAGGGCAGGGCAAGGAGCTAGGGGAAAGGCAGGATTCCTGCTTCCTCAGGTCAGAGTGAATGTTGCAGCCCTAGTGCCTCCCGCCACCGCTGTGACCTGCTCTGTTCCCACAGGAAGCAGAACCACCCAGATCTAACCAGGGGAAGAAACCACGCCACTCAGACCTGGCTCTGCTCCCTGCAGAACCAGCTGCATCTGAGCCGGGGAGGTGGGGGACACACTGCATTGTTGCAGAGAGCGGCCACAAATTAATAAAACAGGAACAAAATTAGGTGGATTTGAGATAAACCTGCCCTGGCATGGGGTACCATTAAGCTGAATAAAGAGTGCTTTAAGCCACTTAAAAAGGTGTTAATAACATGCACCAGGGGTTAAGATCTCCGCAAGCCTCCTAAAGTTACTGTGTAACAAGGCCCATATTTAGCAAGTCAAACACAAACTGAAGGTTCTTTGGGCTAAGAAATACCAGCGTCTTACCATGCAAGAAGAATGTGGATACCATTAGTATCTCACCTGTTGGCTCGAGACAGCGGATCACATAATGGCATGTGGACAAAGGATGCTTATCAGCAGGGTGAAACCAGATAATGGGAATGGAGAAATCTTAGAGACGCCAGTCTGACAGGGCAAAGCTTGGACAGTGTTTACTAAAGTAACCATTAGCTCAGACAAACTCGTATTTGCTAACTTAGGCAAACTATGAATGCAAACAGTGGTCATTAGCAGGGAAGTGCTGTGTAAGATGTTAACAGTTAATGGAGAAGAGGCCAAGGCAAGGCCATGTACCTTTGGAGTTGAGTGCCCATTTCTCTCTCCCTAGGCATGGCACAAACGGGTCACTTTGTGGGAACCTAAGGAAGAGATATACTTGCTTTCAAGCTAAGCCTTGTTGCCTGGTCATTGCAGCAAGGACAGAGGAAAGGACTGAGGGTAGAGGTGCATCACCTCTTCTGACTCTCCAGCCTGAACCACCCACCTGCCTGTTAACATCTGGGTTGACTTGGGGGCAGATGTCAGCATAGGTGCAGAGCCGGGGTCAAACTCATACCTCTAGCTCAGCGGTCCTTAATGTTTTAGGCTTCAAGCACCCCTTATTAGACTGAAGCCTCCCCACCCTCAGAAAATGCCAGCTTTTAACTTTCACTCAATTTTTTTTTTGGCTAGGGAAAAATACCAGAGCAATTCTTCTGCTGCAAAGCACTCAGGAAGACCACAACACGGCAGGATGCTTTTGACACTCTGGATTCCTATTTAAAATCTATAATATTAACATTAACCTTCCTTGATGAAGAAGCTGGTTACACTGAATAATTTAAAAATGTCAGTGGTTGTTACAGTCTTCTAGTGATTGCTCCAGGGCCCAGCTCTCCTCTCACTTAAATACCTTCAGTAGAATGATTCCTGATTAAAAACCCTCAGAGTCGGAGAGGGATGAGGCGTGCCGCTCCTGTCAGCCTGAGAGCAAATCATAATTCAGGGTAGGGACAGACATTACACATAAACCAGTTTAAGTGATCAGAAACTGATTTAAACCTAAAGCAGAACAGATGTTCAGTGCACATAAACTGGTTTGAAAATGGCTGAAACTGGTCTGAGATAAACCTGGTTAAATGTAGTATCAGAGTTAACTGATTTGGCTCAAACTGGTTCTTGCAATGTCTGTCCCAGATGCTTTGCTGGTTTAAGCTAAACCAGACACCCCCAGCATCCCAGCATGCTCTCTGGCTGAGTGGGGCCCTCTGCTCCACTGCAGGGTTGGCCCCTCCTCTCTGCTCTCCCCCGTGCCTCCCCTCCCCCGACCACTCTCTGCTGAAGCAGAGATCCCTTCTTCGTCTCTCCCACAGCATGGACTGTAGCCAACATGTGGTGTGCTAGCTAATGCTGTGTAAGGCAGATAGGGCAGTGTCCACTTAGGGCTTTTTGGAGGTAATCAACAGCTCAGGTGGTAATGTCTCTGCATTCCTTCCTTTGCTAAAAGCTGTTTAAGAAGAGCTTAGGGACCCGTCCCTAATCGCAGTGTCCTGCTGGGGCCTGGCCATGCCCCACTCAGCTCAGCATTATAGAAGGGAAGGGAGGGCTGCTCAAGCACCCCGTTGCTTCTAGCCTGAGCCACTGCAGGCATGTGCCTGCATTTCTGGGATGTCAGTCTGGGTTATGAATTGATTTAGCCTAGCCAGGTTAGACTAACTTGCAAAGATTGAATCAATCCAGGCTCAGGATTTTTGAATGTTTGTCCCTAGCCTCAGTGGCTTGCCTCAAGTGGCGTTCGAAAGGGACAATTTCCCAGCAGCTCTCTCAATTGATCTGCATTAATGTCCAGGAAGTATCTAAGGGGAATCTTCCTCAATGTATGTGGGTATCCACTGAATGCTCTAGAGTTGTGGCAGCTTGCTGGGATACAACACAAAAGCACAGCCCTCTATCCCATGAGCTAAGGGAAAACTCCATAAGCAGGAGAGATGAGCAAGTATGAATTTATGCAATCAAGGCAGACAGGGCACATATAAACCAGTTAGTACAGGACTAGTTAGAGCAGCCAAGGGTGAAGGGAAGCATGAGGAAAACTGCTTATAATATTTCCATGAAAAGCAGATTTTTGGGTGAAACATAACTATATTTAGAAAAGTTTATTTAATGACAAATTATTTGTTTTTCCTGGTGTTTTTCAGGGGAACTAGAAAAAAAATTATAAACCCCAAAGGTCAGAAAAGTGATGAGTTGCAGCTGAATATTATTCAGACACTTGGTGGGGGGGTGCTTTTTTTAAAAGAAAAAACGCAGAAGTTGGTGAATGAATATCATTAACCTCTGGGGAAAACATGGAGGTTCTTTTTTCCTCCCCCACCTCAAGTTTTATTTGGAAATGACTCTTCAAAGAGCTACCCAAGAACATAGAGTGCTTCGGCAGCCACCAGTGACTCAGGAAGCTCTTCATTACCACCAGAGCTTTCCCAGATGCTCAACCTCCCTCAGGGACACATTCCCGTCCATCCCTGTGTGCTCACTCTTCCCCAGGCATAAGGATGTGGAGTATGAATCACCATGCAATCAATGCCACAACCATGCAGGCTATCAGGGAACTTGCAAAGCATGAGGGCTCTGTGCAAAAGAGAAATGAGGGGGAGAAAAGCAGGGGACCACCTTCTAAGCTATTTATATCCCTCAGTTGTGGAACAAGTCAAGTCAAGTCAAGTCAAGTTACTCCTGAGGCTGCTGCGACCATTTGGGCACCTTAGATGCTGTAACAACCCTCCTCCACACTGCCTTTGTGCACACTCTCAGTTGAAACCCCTTCCAGTCCTTGATATTGGCTCTCCAGCTCTTCTTGGGTCTCTCTCTTTTTCTCTTTCCCTCCACAGTGCTCTGCATGATGGTGTTGGCTAGGGTGCCTGGCCTTCTCATGATGTGTCCAAACCATTGTAGCTTCCTTTGTCGCTCAACTTCCAACAGTGGTTCATGGGTTCCAATTTCTTGACCTGCTGCTTGACAGACTTATTGGGCCGGTGCTTAGTGTATGAGACATGCAGCGGTCTCTTAAAGCAGTGCGTGTCAAATGTCTTGGTTCTGTTCTCTAAGGGCATATATACATGTTCATTAATGTGCTTTAGTTAATGCACATTAAATCTAGTACCTCCAGTATGAAGTACTAGAAAAATGTGCGTTAGCCTATTTTAATGCACATTAGCAAAAGAGCATGTTTTTGTGACACTTTAATGCACATTAAAATAGGCTAATGCTCATTAAAGTGCAAGTGTAGATGCTCCCTAACTTCTTATTAATTGTCTAGGCCTCCCAGCCATAAAGCATCGTAGAGATGACCACAGCACGCAGCAGATGTAACTTTATCTGGAGTGTAATATTGCTGCTTGTTCAGATTTTCTTTAGCTTTGTTGGCTGGTGACAATTACTACTCTGGTCTTGACTTTTCAGGTGTTAAGTCTTCTGTGATGGTGTTTCCCGGATACTTAAAAACTTGTTACTCTTTCTAGTTTTTCATTGCTGATCTTCACACCAACATTGCTGTTGGTGATCTTGTAGGTTATCATCACTTTGCTTTTCTCGTGCAATGAGGCTGCAGCTTTATAGCGACTCTGGCCCTCACTCTCCTAGTCTCTGTCCACTGTGGACACTCAAAGGCAGCCTCAGCAGAAAACCCTCACTCTCATTGCATCTAAGGACAAGGTCTTGGTACCTCCACATGTTCATGCTCCATTTCAGCTAGGAGCATTCAGCGAAAAGCCAGCTCTCACTTTTCAGAGGCATGGAGAAAGGCAGACTGGGCAGAGTATCTGCAGTTCTTGGGCTCACGATCCTCTCCTTTGAATAAAGTTCCCAGGGGATTTCCCCACTTCATCTCTGCCCAGCACCACTCTCTTGCTTCCAACATTGGGCTGGAGAAAAGACTCAAGATGGGGCCTTGGAAAGCTCATTGTACGTGCAACTCCACCAAGAAATTTTCTTTATTAGTATGGGCCATGCTAGTGTCTTATGACTGGCTCCAGGCCAACAAGGAAGGACGAGCAAAGCAGGGAAGCTGCTAATAGGCAAAGAGAAACAAGATCTTAGCAGAACAACACATCTGTCTGCAGACAGCTGGGCAGTGACAGATGTTCAGTGCAAGGGAATAGGGATGGTGAGGGGCAGGCTGCCACCGTGGCTGTGCGAAGGGTATGGTTATGAGAATATGCTCTTGCTAGGAATATTTTGCTCAAATTTTGGACTCCGTTCTTGACCCCAGCAAATCTGTTGATGTTCAGCAAAGTGAAAAACCAGGCTCCAAAATAGGAAGGGGAAACAAGAGGAGAAAGACATACAGAGTGTGGTTAGGGATGGCAGGGGGTCTCGTGGGGGGGGGCGGGGTTTCTATTTGTCATGCCTTCTTGCCTGGCTTGGATGGCTATGAGATGTGGATAAATAAAAGCTATGTGGGCGCCCCAGCTGCACCAGCCCTAGTATGTCTCTTCTTCCAGTCCTGGCAGCAAAGCCAGAGAATCTGGGGACTGGATTTTTCCAAGGAGGCGAGATCTGACTCAGGCACAGAAAATGCACTGCATTCCTGAGGTCACCCAGCTCACCACCCATTCATTGTGCAAGGTGGGGAAATGTCAGAGAAGCTCCCTGCCTTTGAATTTGCTCTCTCCACTTTGGCCTCACGCAATCCGAAACTGCCTATTCCCAGAAGAGCCAACCCGCGCCCCTCGTTCCCCATCCATTGGGCTAAATCTCTGTGGCTGTCAGTGACAAAGGTCTGTTTTTCAAGCCATTGAAACCGTGCCCATTGACACCAGCCGAGAATTTGTTTCTCTGCGTTCTGGTGCATTGCCACTGGCCAATTGTATTGCAATGGCCCATTTAACCGCATCTGCTGCCTGGAGATATTTTGGTGTCGAACCAACAGATAAATCACTAGACTGATCACAGCGAGGTTGTTAGGCCATGGAAAAGAGCAAGTCAGCTTGGATGCTTCTCTCTGTATAGAGGGAAGACAGGGGAGGTAGATGGCTCTGATACATGCCAGCTCCTCAGAGCAGGGAGCATTAAAAGCTCTCTGGTTACTGCTAATGTTCAGGCACAGATGCTAAATGAAGCCTCTATTTTGTAGGAGTGGTTTTCGATGGGAGAGTACACACAAGTTCTGTACCCTAATCTGGAGATGCCTGGAAACAAGGATGCTGGTTTTGATGAAATCCTGCAGAAACACTTTTGCAAGACTGCATTTCACTTCAAGTATCCAAACAGGCTTATTCCCATTTACATTTGCAGAACATTTGACCCTCCTTCAAAAGCTTCCGCTCTCTTACAGCTGCTCACAGTTTCTCTTTCCAGTGCAGACATGATGGCTCTTGCTTGAACTGCTCAAGAAAGGGTTGTTTTTTTCCTTCCTGTGGCAATGAAACAAAGGCATTTTTTATTTTTGGCAATATTTTTTTTTATTGGGGTTTTAGAATAAAAACAATTTTTTTTTCCCAATATTCAGCAACAAAAAAATCGAAGTTTCCTCCAAACTCTCCAAGCTTTTCAAGTTTTAGTTGCCAAAATCTGGAAAGCATGAAGTTTTCAGCCCAAAGTGTTCAGGCTTCCCAACACTGAAAAATAAACGCACCTTTGTAGGAAACCCCCACCACCCTGAAGAAATCGTTCACATAACGCGCTTATAGAAATGTCTCTTTTAATAAAAAACACCATGTTTAAATCCAAAATCTTTACACTGAATGAAAAACACCAAGCGGCTCAAGTTCCTCATCCTTTCCATGCCACGTCCCTATGTCACGGCAGGAAACGTTTGGTAGTTTCCATCGAATCCCAAAGAAAGGGACAAGAATGGGCAGCCCATTGTTGCAAATTCCAGAAATCGTAGAAAATACGAACCTTGAGAGATCTTCTAAGTCCACCCATCTGCCTTCAAATAGGATCGAGAGTATCTACCCTTCCTGACTGATGTCGACCTAAACGGTCGTAAAAACCCTCCCATAATGGAGAGCCCACAGCTTCCCTGCGTACTCTGTATCCATGCCCAATTACACTTGAAAGCAGATAGCTTTTCACGGCATCTAATCTGCATCGCCCTTGCTGCGATGCAAGCCCATTGCCTCTGTTGTATCCTCAGTGGATTTAAAGAATGGTTTATTACCTTGCTCTTGGCAAGCCACCTTTTACATATTTGAAGACTTGCGTTATCCCTCCTTCCTCTCTTCTCTAGACTAAACAAACCCCGTTCTTTCAATCTTGCCTCATAGGTCATGCTTTCTAGACCTCCAGTCACCATCCTTGCTTTCCTCTCGACACCCTCCATTTCATCGACACCTTTCTTTAAGCACGGTGCCCAAATTTGTACAGTGTCCAATCCAAGCCCCTTCCAGTACTGACTAAACAGAAGGCACTTTTCCCATCTCTCCATCATGTTAAAAGTCCTTGTGAATTAATCACATTTGTAGCTTGACCTAAAACCAGTCTTACCATTAGCTGCCAGTGGTTTTGGGGAGTTTAATGGGCTAGGGACAGAAATTACACTTAAGTTGGTGTAAGTGACTGGAAGCCGGTTCAAACCTTTAACACAACAGAAGTTCAGTGCACATAAACAGCTTTAAACTGGTTTAAGATGAACCTGGATGGATGTAGTATCAGACTGAACTGATTTAGGTTAAATCAGTTTATTGCACTTCTATTCCCAGACCATGAAGTCTTTACAGATCCCACCTCTGTAACCTCTGAGCAACTTTGCTGCCTTATTATAAAAACAAAGGCAATCTTGCCGTTTGATCATTGCTGCTTTACACGGGAAGAACGGTCTTTCTGAGCTCACATCCCACATATTAGGGTCAGAGAACCAGGCAGCTACACTCATCCTCTCCAGAGCTATTAGTCTAAGTTACTACAGCTTTCTTTAATGACAGTAAGCTGCAGACATGATTGTATCCCTCATGTCAGCCATTTAAATAGATGAGATGCCATTGGTAAAAACAATCACTTCTTTCTTCTGGACAGAAAAAGACCCCAGGAAATTCAGGTTTGTGGTTTCAGGAGCATGTGAGCAAATCCAGATTGCAGCAGAGGATGTACATCATTTTTCTAATACCTGTTATCCTCATAAAGGGTTGCAAAGCATTCTCTAAATGATGGCCTCAACTGTATGTTTGCGGTCCCATTGAGTTTCAGCCCACCACTGAAACACGGCCAATTTTAGGGAACCATGGCTGATGATTAACAGGGCACGTAGCAACACCACAGAGTAGCTTTGAACTACAGTGAAGTGAAGATGAGAACTGCATTGGGTGGCAAAAACAAAAAGAAACTATCCACTCGGGAAGAGAGCCAGAAATCAGAAGTTAACTTCCTTGCAAAGAATCTCTCAAGATACTTAATTATCTGAATTTGTTATATTAATTATTTAGAGTAGGGTTGTGCCTACATGCCCCAAGACAATAGGCATTATGCAAACCAATTGTTTTCTATCCGTTCCACTCACCCACCGTCACTCGAAGATGGCTCGAACGCCATCAAATAAAGCTTCAATTCATCTGCAGTCTCCTGATTTTTTCAATGGAAAACCCTGTTACATATTTCCGACAATACGATTAGTTCCTTATCAGCTCCAAGTCACTCCCTACCCATTGCCGACCCCCTCCGCTCCTGCCCTGGCTCCAGACCAAACCATTACATAGCCAAGACTCCCAAGTGCAAGAAATTGTGCTGGACATCTCCTACGCAGCAACACCAGAAAATGTTAGACAGAGGACACGTTACAAAGGGAATCGCCGCAGCTGTGAAACAGAGCAAGGGAATCACTCAACCTAGAGCCTCAACTGCGTAGCTCATTAAGCGCTTCACAAAAATGGGGAGTATCCAAATTCCCCTGTAGCAGCAAAGGGAAACTGAGGCACGGAGCGATGTTGCACCTAGCCTCGGATCACTGATAGTCTCTCAGCTGAGCCAGGAACAAGATCTAGGCCTCCCAAGTCCCTGACTGGCAAAGGAGATAGATATCGGGGCGTCCTCTCCTGAGCCCCAACCATCCCCTTGCCCACACAGCAGTACAAGGCGGTGATGTTGGGACTAGTTGGGGCTCTGCAAGCCCTCTCGGCATTTTGTTTGCTTGTTTGGTAAAAGGAGCTGGTTTTTCACACGGCGAACCTGTTTCACCTCCTAAACCCCAGACCACATCGTCTGTTGCTGAAAATCTGCATTAGACTTTGACTAAAACCTCTGGCCCCTGAGGACTGAGAGAGAGATGGCCCCGTTTGGAATAAGCCATCCATGTTAAACCTATTTCCCAGCTAGACTCCCAAGCCAGAAGTTCACCTCCTTGCTAATAGTCCTTGCTCGCCTAACAGCCTGTGCCCAACACTAGTGCCTGAAAAATGGTTATTGGTGTTGGGGGGGGACCCAGCAGAATATGACGTTTCTAACCAGCACCATGGTCACCACACTCAGATCCGCCCGTCGGAAGTTTTCACGGGTTGGGAGAGAGGTAATCAGCCCACAATACTCCATAAGAGTCCTCCGAAGGAAGCAGCCGACTCTGACTTCACCCTTCGACAGAGATCAGCCAAAGTCAGAAAAGCAATAAAGAAAAAGCCCATCTGGTCGGTTCTCTTTTCCTGATTCATAAAGTTAAATAAAATGCCAGAAAGTGCCTTTCTTTTTTTTTTTTTTCAACAGCCAGTAGGTCCTTCATATTTTCCCACTTACATCATCCAACATGGTTTGAATCTACAGTGACTGGTAAAGCCTCAAAGGCATAAGTGCAGTTGTCTTAGGAAAGTGAAATCATATGATGTTCCCAAGATTCCCTTCCCCTCCCCCTTTGCTTTTTTTTTTTTCTTTTTAATGTTTCTTGTGCAGCTTCCAGATGTTTCCTGAATTTAAAAAAAAAAAAAAAAGCAAGCATGGATAAGGCTAGCTGAGCAGAAAAGGCTGCGTGGCAGCAGGAACCTGGGGTTTGGGGCTGTGGTAGAATGAGGGCACGCCGGCTGCACTGCATAGCTGAGAAATCCCCGTACTCAGGCAAATTCCTATGCACTGCGATGGGATTTCTACCAGCATAAAGGACTGAAAGGATTCAGCTTCCCCTTTCTGCCCCTCTACCAACCCCTCTGGGACTGGCTAAAGGCTGCACTATGCCTCCACCAAACCTAGGGGCTTCCCAAACATGAGCTGGTTTGCACAGGCTCTGTGTAGGCTGTTAGGTGAGCAAGGACTATTAGCTGAGCTGGGTTTTTTAGGGAAGGTGCAACACTACATGAACACGGCCGGCTATACTGGTTCTGGAGCTAGCTTGTCTCGTGCTATCTCTGCACGGGCCTGTCTTGTGCAATGCAGACAGCAGTACACAGCGAGCGTTGTTGGAGCTAGCGTGGGGAATCTCTGCACAGCACTGCATCGGGCCATGTGGCTTATCCTTCATATGCAGGGCAGGAGTAAGAAAAGCTACCTAAGTTAGCTTCAGAGAAATCCTCTGTGCTGCAAGAGAATCACTGAAATATAGGAAATTAGGGATGGAAGGGACCTCAGGAGGTCACATCTAGTCCAACCTCCCATTCAAGGCAAGACCAGCCCCAACTACATCATCCCAGCCAAGGCTTTGTCTAGTTGGGTCTTCACAACCTCCAAGGATGGAGAGTCCGCCACCTCTCTGGCTAACCTGTTTCAGTGTTTTACTACCCTCCTAGTAAGAAAATGCTTACTAATATCTAACCTAAATTTCCCTTGCTGCAACTGGAGACCGTTGCTCCAGTAGTAGCATGGGGCTTCCCATTTTAGAGTAGATGTAAGTTCCCTGGGTGCCAGTTTGGACCTGCAAATGCACCTCATTCACTGCTAAAATCCATCCCACATGCCCGCCTTGGTGACATCAGTGTGAATCCAGAATAAGTCCATCAACATCAGTGGAATGACTCCAGATTTCCCCGAGTCTAACAGAGCAGCATGCTTGCAATGATCATGAAGATCAACAAAAAGAGAGATGCTCTCCCCTTGCCACTGCTCCAACCACCTATAATCAGGGTTTGGAGACAGCCATTCCCAAACTCTTATTTTAGCCATCTGCTGAATGTGCAGTCTGAGTCACGCCTGTGCTAGTAGTCACCCCCGTCCCAGTGTTACTGCAGCCTTTGCATAAAGCTCCCTGTAAAAGGATGCATTTGCATCTCTTTTTCTGGGAGTTGCAACTTCCCCATGCTTGTCCCTCAGCTTCTCTTGATGCCGGATGAACTAAAGCAGTCCTGAGAGGAAGCTGCCTGTGGTCTGGCACGTGAAGTGCAAAGACAAAAGTTGGGCCTAATGTGTCAGGTACCCTAGGAATTAGAGGCCAAAGAGGGGAGACTTGTTCCTGGATCATCAATGCCGGGTACTGGGAAGCTGTGGCAATGCTGACTGTCAGGACTTGGCAGGACTCTGTATGCAAGGGGAGACCCTATTTTATATCAGATGTCCATGACCCAGTACTGTCTCCTCATAAATCCAAGTGAAAATCCCTTCTCTTATTTATAAACCTTCCACCTCCCCGCCCTTTCCAAGCAAGGAGAGCTTTCCAAAAACACCGTGTTGGACCTGGCTAGATCCCAGTGTACTGCTCCCAGAAGTCCTCTCATTTTTCCCTCAGGCTGAGATTCCCCATCCACAGGGTATGCCCAGCTTCAGATGGTCAAGGATGATCCAGATTCCCTCTCAAATATTCAGATTGGTTTAAACCATATTAATACCCAATGCTGGGGTCGTCTTATTTCCTGGAGGGTTTCCTGAGCCATTAGGGAGCACTTGGTCAACCCTTCTGTGCTGTTTTCTGCAAGCGCCAGGGAAAGAAACTTTCACTTTCTAAATCTAAACTAAGATGAATTTGAATCTGCAAGATATTTATCATGACTCCAGGAGTCCTGAACACTGTCCATGCAGCTATCAAGACCCTCACATGCTGCAACGTGCTAGGGTTACCTCGGCCAAGTGCTGGGACTGACCTTGACATGTATGTATGTTTTATTCTGCATAGTGTCACTCGCTACCGCTTCTAATCCCAGACCGGAGCTCCAGCTGCATGGCCCAAGGTGTCTCATTACCTCCAAGCACCTCCTTTCACTGATATCTGCTTCCTTGCAATGTAGGCTGAGCCTCCCACTCAAAGTGTCTGCCATCTCATTATGGAAATGATTCATTCCTCCTTGGGATATCCCTCTCCAGGCTCAATGAGGCCTTCTGCCAGAAACTCTTAAACCTGCCAGCCTGGTAGAGCTTTCCATTTTGAGAAGCTCTGGTTGGAAAGCTGACTTTGTACACTTTAACATACAGGAGTCACCGGGTAAAACTCACAGCCATCTTTTGGGGAGACCTTATTTAGCATCCAGGAAAGCAACACTTGGAGGCACTGGGGTGCATGTCACTTGTAGCTGAGTGGACTTGCCTTCTGGTCAATGCGCTGGAGATCCCTCAGGGCCTTTGTACATGCCACATTGTTTGCCCTTCCATGTCCTGCAACTGTGTGTCTGTTTGCACAAGCAAGATTTCCAGATGGTTTAAAAGTCTTTCTTGTATATTAAAGTAAAACTCCTCAGAGGTAGTTTAGTTTGGCTCGCTGGAAATTAAAGCATCTTGTCCATGGATTTGTTGTGTGCAAATGCAAAGCCACTCAAAGACGTGTAATGAGCCTCTTTGTCTGCCAGATGGCTGCAACTTTTTATAGTTCACCCCTTCAAATTGCTTTCACTTTTGAATTTCATCTGCTTTTTTGTGTGTGTGGTTTGCCAGTTCCCTGCGGTATGGGGCATGGAGTGTGAGGTGCAAGGCACAGGGTGGGGGGCCCTGGGCCAGGGATGGGGGGACAGGACAGGGGGCGGACACAGCACTGGGCCATCCTGCTGTCCTGCAGTGCTGGCCAGAGACTGGGTTTAATTTGTTTAAAAGCCTAGTACATGCAAACACTGATGCGACGCTCCAAAATAAACAAGTTTAAATTTTATAAACCTATTTAATTTAATGAGGATTAAAACCTGTGATGTGTATAGGCACCCTGTCTTTGCTCCAGAACCAGTTGCCATTTTGGTCTCAGATTAAGCTTCCCATGAAGTTCATACGTGTTTAAAAAAGGGAAGGAGTCAGAATGGGATAACTAGAGACTTAGAACTTGCATGGACTATAAGACATAGTCTTCTCCCAGATTTCCCAACACTATTTCATATTCTAGATGCTTTCAGCTGGGTTGAATCCAGAGTAAATTAGACCCCAGGGAAGTCACTCCAGATTTCCACCCATGTAACCCCAGGAAGAATTTATGGAATGGTTTCTCCTTTCACGTTGGCTCAGGCCTATATTATCCCACTGGTTTCAATGGAGCCACTGTGATTTACATTACTGAGTGGGTGAATCATGCCCTATGATCAAGGTTTGGCCCCTTCACTAGAAACATGAGCACATCATTTCCCAGAGCAAGACAGAGCGTTATGCATCTGGATTCGGGATCATGTTGTGAAGACGGTGAAGATCCAGAGATGGCTCCAGCCTCGAATGGAGTTCCCTGCTCCTCTTGGAAAAGGTTTAAGGAGCAGGCTGAGCCCAAGGATAGCACTGGGGGAAGCCATTTGGCATAGGGAGATGCTTCCCCTGGACAGCAACGTTGGCTGGCTGGCCGTGTCTGTCTAGTGCAATCAAGCACTGATATGGATGTCGGACAGCTACAGGATTACTGTTTATCCTGCAATAAACCCACAGCTTGGAGCCAGGTGAATCCATCTGGTAATGTCATAGAGAACTAATACAACAAGCAGATCTGGCCTGGGATGTGCACAGGCTGAAATGATCCACTGAGAGAGAAAGAAAGGAAAAGAAAAGAAAGCTATGGAACAGGCAACCTCACTCCTGGTTTTAAAAAGCTACTGGGTAGAGCAGTCTCATGGCTTAGTGTTTAACACTTTTCTCTACCTGGTATAAAACTAGGGTTCAACCTGTATATTTTCAACCAAAGGGTGTATATTCACCTGGTACAGTTTTGGGGCCCCCACTACAGAAAGGATGTGGACAAGTTGGAGAGAGGCTAGCAGAGGGCAATGAAAATGGTTGGGGGGGCTGGGGGACATGACTGGTGAGGAGAGGCTGAGGGAAGTGGGCTTGTTGAGTCTGCAGAAGAGAAGACTGAGCGGGGGGATTTGATAGCATCCTTCACCTCCCTGCAGCGGGGTTGCAAAGAGGATGGAGCTGGGCTCTTCTGGGTGGGGGCGGATGGCAGAATAAGGAGCAAGTTGCAGCAAAGGAGGTTTAGGTTGGATATTAGGAAAAACTTTCTGGCTAGAAGGGTGGTGAAGCACTGGGTTACCTAGAGAGGTGGTGGAGTCTCCATCCTTGGAGGTTTTTAAGATTACACAGAAGAATGCACATTAGCAAAAACGCATTAATGAATGTGTAGACATGCCCACCGACTGTCAAACAAGACTGAGGGCAGGATTTTCCAAGGTGCCTAAATTACTTTTGAGCCTGAATAGTAACTCCTCTCCCTGCTATGTTGACCTCATCAGTTATGACAACCTGCCTCTACAGAAATGCTCATCCAGAGGTTTACACTCATTTGGCCCAAGCCAGAGCTGAGAGAAGGTGGTTTCGGTTAAGGCCAAGCTTGCTTGGAGGGGTGTAATGCAGATGCAAAGCTGGTGCCTGTGTCCTGGCCTTCTCCCACTGCTGCAAAGGAGAAAGAAAATGGGTAGCATCCTGCCAGAAATGGCTGTCTCTCTCTGCCATGAGGTTAGCTAACCCTGGCTTGCAGGGCCCCGTCCCTCTGGTTCTCCGGGGGTGAAGTGGCAGGCTGGCAGACTGTTTTAGTGGTCAACAGGGAAATTGCTGCCTTATCCTAAAAATCCACTGATTTCTCCCCGCCCCAGGGACATGGGAGACTCAATGCTGCCAACACATAAGTAAGCAAGGGGTGAACCCTGGGGAGGGGAGGGCAGGAAATGTTCCCTGCTCTAATTAAACAAACCGACGTCCTTGCGGCTTCCCCTCCTCCAGAGAGAAAATCCCATTCCACAAGCTGCTTTCTTAAACTCTTGCAGCACATAGGAGGAGGGAGCGATTCTCCCATGAGCTACCTATTCTCCCTCCCCGACCACTCACCCGGCCTCCTGATACCCAGGGAGAGATGGATGCCACGGACGAGGGCCAAGGTGCGGATGCCATTCCCTGGCAGGCATCCTAATGTTCAATCCCCAGTAGGCAGGCAAGGGAAGGGGAGACATCACTTCATCACTGGGCGAGAAAGTAGTTATAAAGAGAGACGGAGGCAATTTAGCAAGAGTGAAGCAGATGGTTCTTCAAGACCAGAAGAACGAGCGTGGGCTGGAGGTGTGGGCTGGGAGAGGAAGGGCTGACAGAGTCCTACCTCCCACCTACTTCTTGCATAGCCCTCTTGATTCAGGTCTCACAGCACTTGAGAAAAGGTTGGCATCGTTCACCTCTGCTTGTAAGAGCAAAAAACCAGGGTCAGAGAGGCAATGCAATCTGCCCAGAGTCCCCTGCACTGAACAGAACTGATCCTATGGAGCGGACGTGGACGTCAGGAGTTTTGCACCAGGTGTGAATTGGGTGACCCCGATTTTGGAAGTCGCCCGGCAAACAGTCTGAACGCGGCTTGTGGCAAGATGGAGACACCACAGAGTTTGTCAGAGAGGGGAAAAGAGGAAGCAGAAGGATGCGACTATAGCAGGCCCCGTTTCTGAGTCATGCAACAGAAACCTGGAAGCCATGGAGAGGCCAATAAACAAAAGGGAATAAAATATCCTCTTAGGGTGAAATTCATGAGGCCTAGGAATAACTGATATCCTCACAGCGGGTCTCGGGCTAGACCTCTCCATTCAGTCCCATGCCAGAATCTGTCTGTGTTTTCTTTTACAGCCTCATTCCTCGCTGTACATCTCAATCCACACACTATATATTGCATGGTCATTTGTGCAAATACACACATATGCCAACACAGGTTTTTAGATGCCATGGATAGGAAGAATGAGGATAGAAAAAACAAGGAAATCTATGGCATTGCTAGATCTAGGAGCTGTGAGATTGCATTGGATATGCTAGCAACACACCCCAAGTTGCACAATCCGTCTCATCTTACATTTCAACTGCGTTTTGGCAGCACTTCTCCCTGGTTTCCATTCTTCTTTTGTATAAGCAGCTCATGGAAATATGTTGAGATTTGTTTAATTAGAGGTATCATATATGGCAGCAGATTAAATGACTGGAAACCACGTATCACCACCAGGACGTGTCTGCTCCACATGCATTCATCCGTCCCTTGCTCTGTTGATGTGAATTGCAGGGGAGAAGGAAGGCAACGGGTGGGAAAGGCAACTGCAATATCTATCCTCCTTCGCCAAGGCTGAAAGTCTGTTGTATCCACCGAGGCTCTCTCCATTGCTACTTTGCCCATAAGCTCAGTGGGGCTGCAGACGTATGCGTGCGGGGCCTAGCATCATTGTGCTTTGAGGCTTGATTAACTTTTCTCGTTGTAGCGGTAATACAAGCTGACGACGAGGCAACATTTGTATACTGGGTCATGCCACCAAAATGAGTGAAAGCGAACCAACAGACAGGGGAAGCACAAGGGAGAGAGACAGAGGGAAAACCCAGAAGGCAAAGGGCTAAATCTAGCTGAACGTCACATCGACTAGAACCAACGTGACCATTGCACGTGGTTAAAACATGCAAGTCTTCGAGAAGAACTGGGGGGGAAGGAGGGAGTCGGGGTAACCATTGCCAAAAGACGGCGTTACTAAGGAGATGTTCCCTGCCAGCCAATGAGAACAGGGTCCCTCGTTACCTTGGCAGCGGGCTGCATGGTGCAATGGTGCCATCTGCTGGCCGGGTTTCTGTTGAAAGACGGAAGCAAAGTGCACGGCAAGGGTTTGCAAGAATAAAAAAGGGTTTGCAAGAATAAAAAAGGGTTTGCAAGAATAAAAAAACCACGCTGCTGAGCTTTATCCCATTGTGCATTAACAGAGCCTATGGTTTGCATGTGACGGGATTATTTCTGGAGAGGGCAGAAGCATCCGAGTGCGAGGGTCAGATCCTCTGCTGGGTGAATTCAGTGTATTCCTCAGCACCAATGAGCCTGCATCCACTGAGGGCCTCATACATGCACCTATGGAGGGTTACCTGGAGAAGACAAGTTACCGCCAACAAAGAGCAAGCAGGTCTATTGCATTGGAGCCTCAAGTCTGGTTTCATGTGCGTGTCCAGGAGGTCTGTCTTCTTGACAGGTTTATTTATTATTATTTTGCTGGCCCTGTTGGGAAGCTACACTGGAGAAAAAGCATCATTTACAAACAGACACTCATCCCACATTAGCAAGCCACAGGCTTTTATTCCCACCACCACCTCCCGCCTTGAAGACTGTTTCAATACAGCTGTGAACTCTAACTTGTTTACACTAGGAAAAGAGAGCCAGTGAACAACAGATGTGCTGACAAAGTATGCATGAAAAAAGAGTTCTCTAGTACTTCCCGAGAGCTGGCTCCAAAGACCAGTCCATCCTCCCCTCGCTCCATTCGTCCTTTCAAACCATAGGCATCATGAGGTTTTATTTCCATCTCTAACATTTGGATTTTTTTTTTTATATCTTGTGTATAATGTTCCCTAGGAAACTATAAAAAAAAGCTAAGCCTTTCTGCTTATGCAACACTGTCCAGAAAAGCAATAGGTGACTCCGCTCATTGGTGAGACAGTCTACTCAATTCACAATTCTGCAACAAACAGGGACTATGGGATTGTCCATGAAATCACCTTAAAAAAAATAAAAACTTCATAAAAATAAAATTCTGGGTCATCAGTGGGAGCCAGCAGTCCTCATTGCCACTGTAGCCCAGCCTTGCAGCCTGCCCGGGGGGTGGGAGAAGGCACCAGCTAGCAAGGCGGCACGACAGGCACACAAGATGACAGGCCTCATCCCTCCTCTTCTCTGCCAAGGCCTAGATGTCTACCTTAAAGGATTGTTTTTCATTAAGACAAGCATAAATTAGCATTTCTAAACTTTTTGTACCACTCTACATACAATTGTCTACACCAAAGACTGGGCAGGATTAAAACTGACTGATTGTACAAGGATTGCAAAGGACCAGGAAGAATGGAGGAAAGTTATTGCTGCATCGAAGTGGCAGTGAGGACTGCTGGCTCCCATTGGAGAGCCAGCATTTTATTTTTATTAAGTTTTTATTTAAGGCGATTTCCCAGACAATCCCATATTTCACGTTTTCCACAGGCTTGTGAATTGAGTAGACCCTCATCTACAGTTGGTGTGGCCTCAGGACTGACTTGACTACATATAGTTGACTGTGGTGTGTATCGTGTATGAGCACATCCAGGAAATAGCCACGGAATTTGATATTTATGCCGTGACAACCCTGCAAAAATTGTTTCGTTTCTCCGTGATTTAAGTAGACTCCCAACTCATTGGGTTGCTGCAAGCAAAGCTGCAGTGAGACGATGCACCCTGGTTGGCCCGGGTCAGCTCAGTAGCTTGGCAGGGCAGGTATGGGCTCTTGTAGGTGCCCTGAGGGTGACACTGGCTGGTGCCCATCACCGGCATATCCGTGCTCCCTGCTCCTTCACCGGGCTCCCTCCACTTCCTTCATCATTACAGCTAGAAAATGCAAAAAATACCTTGAAGGCCTCACTTCTCCTGACTTTCTCTCTCCTCTTCCAGGTCGGTGCAAGCTCCTTGGCTTTCGGGTGTCTTTCTAGGCCCACCTTACACCAGCTCACACCTCTGTCCACTCTTCATGTTCAACCTGCTTGCTCCTACTGCTCCTCAACAGCCTCTGCCGCTAACATCTCCTGCTCCTGGCTCTCTGCCTTCCACACCTCACATGCGAAGTGCCCTCCAGTCAGAAAAGAGACTCCTGGTTTGATTTACTTGGCTCTTCCCAGCTTTATACATGCCTATTTTATTTGACCTTGTGAAGGCTGAATGCACTCATTTGCAGATTCACCCAAGTTTCGGGCTGGAAGGGACCTCATGAGATCATCGGGTCCAGCCCCCTGCTCGGGGCAGGGAAGACTGCTGGAGTCAAACAACCCCAGCAAGGTGTGCAATGCATCCAGTCTCCTTTTGAAGATCTCCAGGGTAGGTGCCTGTGACACCCCTGTTTAATGATGTTGAGAAGGTTATTCTTATAGCTCCTTTATCCTCTTAAGATTTGCCACGGCATCACCTCTGCTCCTGCACAATGTCAAATCCACAGATGCTGATTTTGGGGATGTAAACAGTCTCTGAAACCCCTGTCTGAACCTCCCTTTCCTCCATGGGTAAGTATGCGAGGAAGGGTTGCAGAAGGGACCCTTAGACAGTACGTTCCTTGGGGCCTGAATCCTGACTTTCAGAGACGTCAACAAAGCTCGGTATACATAATGCTCTTTAGCCTTCATGCACAAGTCCATGTTAACACAAAGAAAGATCCTCCCTATTGCCTGTGCCAGGCAAGAAGGCCTGGCTGGATAAGCCAGAGAGAATGATTTATAAGAGGCACCATATGGGAAGCTTGTATAAGAATTATAATTGATTAGAGAGAGACAGAAATATTGCCTCATTACAGAAGGCAGATTGCTCAAAGGATTAACTCTTAACAGGACCTCCTGTTGCAAAGATCCGGCCATTAATTCCACGCCAGAGCATCTGGTGGTTTGCTCTGCCCTGCCCCCATGCAGCAGCCATCTCTCTTTGGCTCTGGATTTCCCTTTTCCCTGGGGTCAAGTCAGAAGCCACAGCACTGAACACTGGTTCTTCACTGGTCATACAAGGGCAGCTTGGTTCAATGGGAAGAGAAACAGCACTTGTATCTCAACTGTTTGCAAGGAGCTAATATGTGATGGGGAGTCACTGAGAGGGCCACAGAACCTGAGCTGTGCAGGGCGCTGTACAGATGTGCAGTAAGAGACGGCATCTCTTGGCGCTGTACAGATGTGCAGTAAGAGACGGCGTCTCTTGGCGCTATACAGATGTGCAGTAAGAGACGGCATCTCTTGGCGCTGTACAGATGTGCAGTAAGAGACGGCATCTCTCGGCGCTGTACAGATGTGCAGTAAGAGACGGCATCTCTCGGCGCTGTACAGATGTGCAGTAAGAGACAGCGTCTTTTGGCACTGTACAGATGTGCAGTAAGAGACAGCGTATTTTGGCGCTGTACAGCTGTGCAGTAAGAGACAGCGTCTTTTGGCACAGTACAGCTGTGCAGTAAGAGACAGCGTCTTTTGGCACAGTACAGCTGTGCAGTAAGAGACAGCGTCTTTTGGCACAGTACAGCTGTGCAGTAAGAGACAGCGTCTTTTGGCACAGTACAGCTGTGCAGTAAGAGACAGCGTCTTTTGGCACAGTACAGCTGTGCAGTAAGAGACAGCGTCTTTTGGCACAGTACAGCTGTGCAGTAAGAGACAGCGTCTTTTGGCACAGTACAGCTGTGCAGTAAGAGACAGCGTCTTTTGGCACAGTACAGCTGTGCAGTAAGAGACAGCGTCTTTTGGCACAGTACAGCTGTGCAGTAAGAGACAGCGTCTTTTGGCACAGTACAGCTGTGCAGTAAGAGACAGCGTCTTTTGGCACAGTACAGCTGTGCAGTAAGAGACAGCGTCTTTTGGCACAGTACAGCTGTGCAGTAAGAGACAGCGTCTTTTGGCACAGTACAGCTGTGCAGTAAGAGACAGCGTCTTTTGGCACAGTACAGCTGTGCAGTAAGAGACAGCGTCTTTTGGCACAGTACAGCTGTGCAGTAAGAGACAGCGTCTTTTGGCACAGTACAGCTGTGCAGTAAGAGACAGCGTCTTTTGGCACAGTACAGCTGTGCAGTAAGAGACAGCGTCTTTTGGCACAGTACAGCTGTGCAGTAAGAGACAGCGTCTTTTGGCACAGTACAGCTGTGCAGTAAGAGACAGCGTCTTTTGGCACAGTACAGCTGTGCAGTAAGAGACAGCGTCTTTTGGCACAGTACAGCTGTGCAGTAAGAGACAGCGTCTTTTGGCACAGTACAGCTGTGCAGTAAGAGACAGCGTCTTTTGGCACAGTACAGCTGTGCAGTAAGAGACAGCGTCTTTTGGCACAGTACAGCTGTGCAGTAAGAGACAGCGTCTTTTGGCACAGTACAGCTGTGCAGTAAGAGACAGCGTCTTTTGGCACAGTACAGCTGTGCAGTAAGAGACAGCGTCTTTTGGCACAGTACAGCTGTGCAGTAAGAGACAGCGTCTTTTGGCACAGTACAGCTGTGCAGTAAGAGACAGCGTCTTTTGGCACAGTACAGCTGTGCAGTAAGAGACAGCGTCTTTTGGCACAGTACAGCTGTGCAGTAAGAGACAGCGTCTTTTGGCACAGTACAGCTGTGCAGTAAGAGACAGCGTCTTTTGGCACAGTACAGCTGTGCAGTAAGAGACAGCGTCTTTTGGCACTGTACAGCTGTGCAGTAAGAGACAGCGTATTTTGGCGCTGTACAGCTGTGCAGTAAGAGACGGCATCTCTCGGCGCTGTACAGATGTGCAGTAAGAGACGGCATCTCTCGGCGCTGTACAGCTGTGCAGTAAGAGACGGCATCTCTCAGCGCTGTACAGATGTGCAGTAAGAGACAGCGTCTTTTGGCACTGTACAGCTGTGCAGTAAGAGACAGCGTATTTTGGCGCTGTACAGCTGTGCAGTAAGAGACGGCATCTCTCGGCGCTGTACAGATGTGCAGTAAGAGACGGCATCTCTCGGCGCTGTACAGCTGTGCAGTAAGAGACGGCATCTCTCGGCGCTGTACAGATGTGCAGTAAGAGACGGCGTCTGCTGGGTTTACTTTACTATTTATATAGAGAATCCAGACAGCGAGCAGGGGAAATGAAGCCGTTTCCTCCGCTTTAGGTGGGGCATTCAGACAGACTCAGAGTCCAAGTCAACCAGGTGCTGAGGCTAACTCTTAAATGATCTCCCAAGTCCCAGCTACAGAGGTCTAGCTGCTTGGCAATCCTCCCTCACTATGGCCTCAGACCTGCACAGGGAAGTTTGCAGCAGCTTTCTGTGCCCAGGCAGCAATCTGCAGCATCAAGGCCTGAATTCTGTGGGTGACCAAGAAGATACAGAAGAAAGACGCTAAGCAAGAGCAATGGGTCTTCATTAGACCCATACGGATGTTTCCAGCCATTCATGAATTGTGGAGCTAATTAGAACTGTATATTTGATACCCAGCATGAGCAATGCCCCGAACACTTTGAGGGTTTAATAACTGCAATTTGCTTGCACATTAATTGATTTGTAATTTATCTGCACATTAATTCCCCCTCTTCCAGTGCAAAGCCAGGAGCCCCCCACATGCACCCATACATCATGCAGCAGAGCAAACCCTCTGTCTATAGTCAGTTCTCTCACCGATCTGTCTTCAGGGTGACATACTGGGGCAATGCGCAAGCTGTAATTAGTTACTTACTTTATAGGTTTTTTATGGGAGATCATGTGCCTCCAGAGGAAGATTAACAAAGGGCTTATTTCCTCTCCACTCAGGGCAGATGTCAGCAAAACCAAGACTCCAGAAATTATTGATTTGATTTCCATACAGTTTTGCATTCATCGAGGCTGTTATGAGTAATTGTCGTCGTTCCCATTTGTGCCTCATTCCCTACATTGCAGAAATGGCTCTTGCCTAAACATGCTGAGGGGCATCGGGTCGAGCAAGTGACTCGGGCACTTGTGCTGATGCCGTGACCCCATGTTGTAGCAACAAGAGACGCTGTCAGACGTCTGTCGGGTATGTCACCTGTAGGGGACAGTGGCTGTAATACCCCAGATTTAATGGCTGTAATACTCCAGAACCAATACTGATCACATCCACCAGAATGAGAACCCATGGGTTTAGGCATGTCAGTGTGATGAGCAATTCCCATGGGATCTGGAGATTTTCTTGTCAACCAGATGAGTGACAGAGCACCCAAACGGCAAGGACTCTTGTAGCACCTTTGAGCAACAGCCATACTAGCAACCCCAAGCAATCAAAGGCATGAATCAAGCCCCTGAAAAGCATGAGGTTGGCTTAAAAATTATGAAATACTAGAAGAAACCCCATCCATGCTCTTTTTTATTTGCCATCTGGATTCAGAGCCATTAAGGTGCACCCTGGTTACATGCCTGAGTTTTTCCCTCCAGCTATACAGACCAGAATTGCTTTTTCCCCTTTAAAGGAAAGCTGAGATTCTTCTCTAATAAGACTAGAAGAGCAAAACCCCAAACACCACCCGCGCAGACAGAAGTTACAGAAGCCGCTCTGGTTTGAAGCATCTCCGTCTGACCCCTCATGCAACAAGGGTTCAGATTTTCACCCGATCAGCCATTTTGGAAACTGCCTGCAGCCATGCACTTGTGTCTGGTCATGGCTATAGACTGCTTTCTGTGCAGTCAATTGTCTGCGCCCCGTGAGAGTTGGAGACAGTGCAAATGGAGGCCCAGGTAGGGTAAGTGTCTAAGTACCAAGGGTAAAGTCCCGGCCGAGGGAGAATCGCAAGGCCCAAGTAGTGGTGAAGTATTTTGAATGCTGAGTAAGGCAAACACCAGAAATGGTGGTTTATGTTTTACTGGGAAATAAATGGGGCAGCACGGTCTGTCCTGGCCAGTAGAGGAAATGGAAAGTTTTCTTATTCCTCCACATTGATTGCTCTGACCCAATGAAGAGCAGAAATGCTGGGACTCTCCCCTCCTACTGGGTTCCTTCCATTCCTTTTTATGGCCTGAAAAGCCAAGGCCACAAGGAAGATCTCTGAAGCCAGAGGCTGTAAACAAGAGGGAAACGGGAGTGATGTCAACGTGTGGATTCCTCCAGTGGGATCTAATGGGGAAAATGACATAGG
>NW_005842332.1:572694-601976 GCF_000455745.1 Alligator sinensis | reverse complement strand
GTGCATCATGGCTATTCCCCTGGAGCTGAAAGACACATTGGCTAGAGCCCATGGGAAAGGCAGTGAGCGCTACAGACTCATCAGCCCAGCATGGGCTGTGGAGCAGCGGAGCCTGGCATGTGAAAACTCACGTTGCCTTGCTGCTATAAATAAGAGTGAGGAATGAGTTGCCATAAATCACGGCGCTGCTGGCGTCCCCACACAGTTGCCACCAGCAGGGATGTTCATGAGCCTTGCTGCTCTCCCACTGGTCCCAGTTCCTGGCACAGGAAGCGGAGGGATTAGTCATTCCTTGTGTCGACTGACACCATTGCCGTTCCCGAAGAAGCTTCTCTCAGGGAGCTGAAAGCATTAAAGGTCCTTTGGAGGACACCTGTCTGGGGTCATCTGACCCCAGTGCTCTTTCCTACCCAGGGCAGGGGGTCGGACTCGATGATCTAATAGGTCCCTTCCGACCCTAAAATCTATTAAATCTAGGAGATCTATGAAATCTATGAGCTTTCAATGAGAGGCAAAGCAAGCTGTCAGGCCTGGCTGTCCTCTCACATCAGAGTAGATTTGATTGGCTTCAGTGAGGTTATTCCAGTGCAATTATCAGGATATATCCCCAGGGTCATCTTCCTTTGAGCCTCTGGACTATTAACGCGATATTCACCGGGAGGATGGAGTGACGCCACCGGGTGATTTTGACCCTCTGGGCCAACTAGACCCAGGTCTAGGGTTGTGGCACAAGGAGCTTCCAGCCAGACTGGATTGGGCCCCACGACTCCAGCCACTTGGACTTCACTATCACTCCTGGTGCAGGGAGCGCTCCAGCATGGTTAGGGTCTGCCAAGAGTGAGGCTCCTGTACGCCAGATGCTGTCTACACAGGAGACAGTCGCTTTTGGAGGAGTTCACAATCACAGCAAGTTAAAAAAGGTGCAGGAAGGGAAACAGAGACTCAAGGAGTCCCTTGAAGAAGCTCACACAACTACAGGTCCTGATGACAGGCTGGTGCTCTGATCACCCCATTGGTGCAGCGTGCTGCAACTCCAGAAGTGAAAAGGGGCCACATCCCTTTCTTTTACACTGATCCAACTCCCCTGACTTCTAGGATGCGCAGCAGCCTCGGTGAGAGCTCCCAAGACACCACCTTCCTGCCGAGCGTCAACCAGCAAAGCTCCCTGACTCCAGTACAGCTATTTTCAGGGGCGCTGGCTGGAGATCTGGCCTCTTACAGTGCAGCTTGCCCCAGCTGCGAGCACATTCTCCGCTCTTAAGTCCATCTTATAGCTCTGAACATAAATCCCCCTGCTTTCTTCCAAGCTGTTGAAAGTCTGCTCCTGGTTGTATTTTTAGATTTAAAAAATGCAGCCGTCAAAGCCTTTGAAGGCACACAGGTACTTTAAGAAACAAAACATATCACCTCGCTGTCAATCATGCCAGCCACAAATGGACTCCCTGCAGCCCCAAAATACTGCTAAATGATTGCCTTTTACAAAACTGGTGGTTGGCTGCTTATTATTGGCTTTCATCTTTATTGCCTCTTCAGGCAAAATGGCTGGAACGACAACAGCAAATAGCTACCTCCAAGTCATCTGTACCAGCCATAGACTTGTTAACAGACTGGGGTGAACCCCAAAACAAACATGATAGGGCCAGAGAGTAAAATGGGGTTCAGTAGAGAAGCAAGCCAAGCTGTGCAGGATTTCTCCTGCAAGGTTAAAGGCAACACTTGCAATAAGAGAACACATTGCCACTAGAAAATGAATGTCAAGTGCATACTAACAAGCTGATCTGTACAGGTAGGGTCTCAGCAGCTCCCTTCTTGAAGGGCATCATCTGAGGAAGTCCTTTAACTCGACCAAGAGGAATTTTATGCAGCAATCCGGGGAAAAGCACCAAGGTACCAGCCCAAATCTCAACTGTCTGTGTTCACACCAGGTTTTTAAAATGTACCGCGGTCTACAAGTGACTTCAGGGCATGCTTCAGCCTGCCAGCAAACTACTCACACAGCCCTGGGTTGAGCAAAGAGGTGGATAAATCCTCGGCCCAGCTCACCGCTTTCAATGAGGAAGGTCAGTGGCCAGATCTCTATATCCACGCAGGTGGTTATGGGTGACAGGCCACTTATTCAGGGGAGCTGCTCTGCCTTGCTGTTTCCTATCTGCTCTGGTATTTTTAAGTGAGCAAAAATGCTGCAATGCTCAGCAGCTTTGCCAACTCACCACCTTTCTGCAGACCTCCTGCTGTGATTGGTGTTTTCCTAAAAACCCCAGCCCCTGGAGTCCTGTGATTGCCTGAACAAAAAGCAGAGAGTTGTGTGCAAAGAGAGCTTCTAGCCCTCCTGGTAGTGTGGAAAAGCTGGAAAATAAGACCCAGATATAACCCGTGGAAGATGCAATGAAACCTGCATGTACCCCAGATCCGACACGTAGCTTCATGGCTAGCATCACCTAGCAGCAGTGCCACACACAGCTCCCCAAGTCTTATCCTTAGTGGCATCAATGCTTTCGATCTTGAAAGAAAGGCTGTGTAAGGATTAGCTGGGGTATACACCAGTTGGCCCTTTGAGAGGAGCTGTGACAAGCAGGAGAGTCAGGTCGTAAGGACAAAGCCCTGCCAGAGAGGTAGGCAGGGGCACGTGTTTTCTGAGCAAGAGGATTGCCTGCATGCTGCTTGTAACCATCTCTTCTCAAATCGGTATTTTGGGGTCAGTAAGGCACTTGGGATTTTGATAGGTATAATGTTTAAATGTCTCGGCTGGCTGTCGTGCTGCACAGTTAGACCTAGAAAAAGCAACCAGAGGGCTGAACCCATATTGCCTTGATATCCTCTAGTCCTGAAAACACCCTGCAATCCCCTGTACCTTCCTTAGGGATCACCAGGCACTGCATCTCTTCCGGGAGACAGACTAGGTTCAACAGAGCAGGGGTATTTCCCATATAAGACAACAAGGGAACTCACAGTCCCCTTAACATGCCACGAGAGATGACTTTCCAGCAGTGGGAAGTCAGCAGCCCTCAAAACCAGGGTTAATCTGTACCTAGTCCTGGGTGACCCTGCTCCAGGTAGAAGTCGTGCGCATCCTGTTCTTTGCACTAATAAAAGTAAACACGTCTGTGAGCAGGCATAGACAGGCTGAAGCAAGCGTAGCTCGTCCCTCTGGAGTCTGACAGGTGGGTCTTGTTTCAAAAGATTAAGGAACGGCTTCAGCACCGGGAACCTCAAGTCTTTGTCTTGCCTATGCAGCCGGTGAATGAGGGATAGGAAAGAGCCCAGGTGTGTCTGGTTGCAAATGCACTGCAGGTGTCTTGAAAAGGACAGTCTCTGTCCTTGGCTTTGCATTCCTGGTACTACAACTCCAGTAACGGGCACTGGAGAGAGAAATTAGCTAGAACAGATTTGAGGCACACGCAGAGAGAAGCCAGGCAGCCTCCGTCAGAGCATCGATGCCATCCATCCTAAGAAAGTACTCGCAGCTGGTCGCACTGCTTGGTCCTCTGTCCATGAGTGAATAATTGATGAGCTGACTCCAAACCTTGCAACTGTACTCGCTCTTTAGCCATCCGGATCAGAGAAGCCTTACAAAGTTTGCAAACTGTCCGTGGCTACCCAAGCTCTGGAGAGGATTTGCTGCTCCCCTCATTGTATTAGCAAGATTTTTTTTAAATCAGGACGATGCCCAAATAATTCAACAGGGTGCTCTGAGACAAAGATTCAAGAGAAGCAAAGGGTAGGCAGATACTTGCAAAAGCTTCAGGATTCACAAGCAGCTGAACTAGGAAACACCGAGGAAGTGAGTAGGCAGGGCAATAGCCTTAGACAGCGGACGTGGGGACTATCCCCATCTCTGCCACTGACCTTTCTCTATGACCTTGGGCCAGCCCCTTTCACAACCCGGCTTCCTCTCCAGTTCTTTGTCTGCCTCATCTATTTAGACTGCAGCTTTCTGGGGCACAGGCTTTCCGCTAGTCTGTGTATGTAGTTAGGGCCTAACACTGGGAGCGTGATCTAGGTTGGACACTACTGTAATACCAGGAGACCAAATAAAGGGAATAAATAGTACAATCCCAGGAATCAGTGAGTTCACTAGCGTTTAAAAAAAAAAAAAAATCTTGATTCAGGTGTTTTACTCATCCGCTTCACCTTAGCACTAATCCAAGAATGACGCCTGTCTAAACTCTCTGGCATAATGGTTTTGGTATGATTTTTTTTTTTTTTTTTTTTTTTTAAGTAAAGCTCATATATAAAGCTCTTCTGATGACTTTGGTGAATTGCCATTTCACCCTCCCCGTGGGTTTCGGTTTTAGTGTGGAGTGAGCTCGCCTTAAAAGCATCTTTTCACTTCTCCTTCCACAGCAGCAAATCACCGCGCCAAAAATCATACCTCACTTTGTCAGTAGAAAAACAAAATGTGAGCTTAGTGGAAGTGAGCTACTTTGGAGCGCAGGATGGAAAATGTTGCTTATAAGGCTGAACAAGAGTTCGCTGCCAGTTTTGAGAGGGGGGGAGATGCTCAATTTTTATGGCAAATATTTTTCTCCTGCCTTAGGATCTCAAGTCCTTCTGGAATATAGCAAATACACATTTTAGGCAGCACGTAACTTGAAACTCCTTTCTTTAACCCTTTCCCAGATGACATAAATAAGATGACACTCAATCGATGCGAATGATCATACAAGGCTAAAATCAAATCGGGAGTGCTATTTGATAATAGTGGCCGATGGCCTGTGAAACTCATTGCTACAGGAAGCTACTGACTTGCATTCGGGGACTCAGAGGAATAATGGTGAATGTAACCCAAGCACAAGCTGCAGGGAATAAGCTGATCTGTTAGAAAACGTCCTAAATGTAGACACCGTGCTGCAGGGCAGGCAGGTTATCTTGGCGGCTGACAGGAAGGTTGAGGTTTTTGCAGACCGATACAAAGAAAGACGGATAAAATGTTTGCAAACCAAAGCAAGGCAGGGCAGAGGATTGTCGAGACGTTGCATGCCCAGCAAGTGGTGTACGCGGACACCAACGCCCCAAAGACTGACCCCGCAACCCAGCGTGTTTCAGCTCACCCAGGAGCATTTACTAGTTTAAAGCATTTCCCATTTTTTACATTTCTCCCTCTAAAGGCGGTGGCCGACTAGCCCAGAAGGTGGCAGCAACATCTTGCTACTAAAAATGGGGATTTCTCGCCGCCTGAGGTCTCTGTCAGCTGCAGAAACTCACGGCCACTTCCAATTGCAGCATATTTCCCCGATCAAGAGAGAAGTTGCTTTTTCTTTAAGGAGCTCCCCTATCCATTGCCTCCTGTAGAGACAGAAGCAGCTGGATAAGAGCTGGGGGGGCAGAACTGGCCTGATGATTTGGTGACAGCCAGACTATGCAGGTCTCTGGACAGCTGGGCCCTGCTATTAAATGTCTGTCTGCTTTAATGGGTGTGCTAACAAACTCAGGCACTTAGCAAACAAGAGCTTGACACCACTTCTCCCCTTTCAAACAGCAACACAGATTAA
Organism: Alligator sinensis; assembly: GCF_000455745.1. Taxonomy (NCBI): domain Eukaryota; kingdom Metazoa; phylum Chordata; order Crocodylia; family Alligatoridae; genus Alligator; species Alligator sinensis. Next base: position 596,484 of record NW_005842332.1, on the reverse strand, counting down.
GCAGCTTATCGTTTATCCACTGCTATACGTGAGCCAAGCAATGGCTCCGAGCGGGGAGTCCTGTTGAATATGGCTTCACTGATCTGAGCACAGTTATAAAGAGGATAGTAGAGGGCAGAAGAGATTTAATGTATCGGTTCAATCCTGTATGAGTGCTAAACTCCACAGGATGGACAAGGTTCTTGTATTAAACCAACTAAAAAGTTGGAAAAATTGTTCTTGGCAAGCTTTCAGGCACAAACACCCTTCTTCAGGCATAGAGAGTCTGCTAGTGAATTGTGCACTCTCCTGCGTAGAACAGAAGCCAAAATGCAAGTCTGTGAAAATGCAAATGCGTGGCAGTAAGGATCAAAGGTGAGACAGATGGGAAGGGGAAGTGTGGAAGTGGTGATGAATGTAGCTGGTAAAATGCAGACAGGTTATCTGGGGTTATCAGATGGCAGGCAAGTTATAATGTCCCATAAATCCAATGTCTATGTTTAGTCCATGATTTTTCTGTGTCCAGTAGATTTATGAAGTGAAGTTCATGGGTTTATCTACGAAAGGTGTTTTGTAAATTCCCTGCGAGGATTAGATCTGAGAGATGAGAGAGAGAGAGCGGTTTTCTTGTGCAAGCAACAACTCCACGGGGATAATGCAGCTGGCACAACCCAGCCCAATGCTCAGATGTGCTGCAGGCCAAAGCTCCCTTGGCTACCTGTGGACCTCCTCACAACCTAGGGCACAGGGCATCTCATTGTACAGTTCTTCCCCAGTTCAGGTTAGGCCTTTTGGCCCCATTCACTCCGTTTCCAGTCCCCAGTACTGGATATCTCCCTGAAGAGGGATAGTTGGTGGCACTCCAATGGAAGAGAAGCCAGTAGAGTCCTATTAGGAATATGCCTAGGCCCCCATCCTTACAATACCTAATTAGCCCCTGGGATTAGTGTTTAAACTAGTTTAGCTACAGGACTTCAGAAGCAGTGTGCATGGCAGACCCTCCAGGCACTCTTCTACACTTAGTCATAGTCATTCATAGGCGTTAGGGGCTGGAAGGGACCTTACAAGGTCATCGGGTCCAGCCCCCTAACTTGAGTTGTTGCTGGGTAAAAGTTATTTCTGGATATTTGCAACTAATTTTTTTTTTTTAATTATTTAATGCAGTTACCTTAAACTTCACATTTTCACTTCTAATTTAATCTAATGTCTAACAATTTATAATTTGTGGAGCTCCTGGCTGGCCCCAGAAAAAGTTGCTCCCCTATCCCTATCCAATATCTTTTCTATTCATAGCTTTAGTATATTGTGGTAAGTCCAGGAGAACTAGGCTTGCTCGCACAGTCAGGGCAAGACACTTAAGTGCCTATATACTTCTGAGAACTTGAGCCTTTGTCTTTTGAGTCTCAAACCCAGTCTGTAACATGTGGGTAGTAACAGTGACCTGCTTCATGACAGCATTGAGAAGATAAGCCCTCTAGAGACTGGGTGGCTCTGATGCAGCGCTGGTAGGACTCACAAACAGGAGGGATATTGTCAGGGCATCTTTTGCTGCTCATTGATGGACTCAAGTGAAGTTACCAGAGAAAGACTAATTAGGCCTAAGCACTTATGGATCCTTTCCCAGCAAACCTGGCTACTCCAGTGTCTCTGCACCGAGGACAGGAGTCACTTTGGATACCAAAAGAGGTGGTGAGGCCAGCAGGCACGTTTCCTGGCAAGGTGGTGCAGAAGGTGAAGGTCCCCTCTGAGGCCACTGGAGTGGAGCACAGAGCAAGGTCTGCGCCCTCCCAGGCACCATGTGAGCGGGTGATGATGCTGAGGGGGGAAAAGGCCATTCAAGAAGGATCCAAAGGAGGAATTAGCCCATTTCTCCTTGGAGAGGTATCAAGTGACAGATTCTCAAAGAGATAAATGAGCGGTCTCTCTGCACTCGCAAAGTACCCATCACTGTAATCCCGAGGCAGGGGAACAGCGAGCTGTGTCTTCTCTAAGGACCTCAAAGGACTTTCTAAACTTCAGTGACTGATGCCTCGCTTGCCCCTGGGTGCCATGGACATAAATTCACTGACACTTTCCATTACCTTCCATTTTTTATTGCTGCAGGACTCTCTCTGTTTGGGAGAGGAGTGAGTCCTGGGTCAGGACTGTACATGCCAAGATACATCCAACCATTGGCAATGTGTAGGGGGTACACACAGGTGCATGTGCACCCCCCGAGATCGGCCATGCACCCCCTGGAAGTGCCAGCCGTGAAGCCAGAAGTGCACTTCCAGCTTCACCGCTGGCTCGGCAATCGGCCTCCGGGGGACCACCCCCGTCGGCAATCTGGTGCCCCCCCCCAGATTCGGGACGCACCATTCACCCAGGCATCCAACAACACCTGCTCTCACTTGGCCTGTTCTCAGAAGACAGATCAGCATCCTAGATCTGGATGCAGATCTGATTGTAGTGTTGCCAACACTGTGAATTCAAAAACTAGGAGTTAAAACACCAAATCATGAATTGGCTTAAAACTCACAAGAAGGGGCAGAATAATATATCTGGGCTTCTTCTGGCTGCCCCTTTTGAAGTGTTAGGATCCTTCAGGTGACATTTTCATCTGTAGCCACGACCAATAGGAATATCTTTTTGTTTTTAAGTGAAAATCAAAGTTCTTGCCTATTCATATGCCTCCAGGATCTAAGGCTTTAGAGAAAACACCCGATATTCTGAGACACTCAATAAATTTTGCAAGAATTGACCACATTATGAGCTGATATTCAAAGTTATGTTTAGAATCATAGAAAATCATACAAAATGAGGGTTGGAAGGGACCTCAGGAGGTCACATCTAATCCACCCCCTGCTCAAAGCAGCCCCAGCCCCAACTACATCATCCCAGCCAAGGCTCTGTCAAGACAAGTCTTCAAATTCTTCAAGGATTGCTCCGTCCTAAAGTGCAGGACTTTGCACTTATCCTTATTGAATCTCATGAGATTTCTTTTGGTCCAATTGTCCAATTTGTCTAGGTCTCTCTGAATCCTGACCCCACCCTCCAGTGTATCAGGCTCTCCTGATGTTCATCAACACAGAGTATAGCTCCTTGTCACCTGCTACCACCCAGGCATCAGTGCTCCCAGTTCCTCATCTCTAGGCAAAAGGAAGCTTCCACAATGAAATTTAGAAGGACAAGGCCATCATCTCTAGGGCCCAACACCAGAGAGAAGAAAAGCCCCAACACGTGGCATTATGCAACAGATTTTATTACATGAAACAATAATCAACTGATACCAACAAATCGAGAGAAATTCAAACCAGGAGCTTTGATCCCTGCAGAAACCGGAGAAATGCCAATGGATTTTCCAAGCTCCGACACCTCTTGCTCTCGCCATATGCCAAGGCTGTGAGAAAGCAGAAAAGTGAACACAACCCCTCCCCGCTCGGCACTGGGGAAAGGGAAAAAAAAAGAAAAGAGGAGAGTTGGAAAAAATAGAGCAACTTCACAATCGAGATTGCATCACATGTGGTGTTGATCGCCAACAAGCTGTGAATTGTGGGAAGAAAGAAAGAGAGAAAGCAGCAATGGCTGGGTCTGGGTGGGTGGGTGGGTTTCTTTCTTTCTTTCTTTCGAGAATTGCGTGTTATTTTTAAAAAGGAAATGCTTTTTAAAACCAGCGAGCAGCTGTAATCCAGACATTGCCCTGTGTCGCAGGCAAAGAGCAAGCATCGTGTTAAATATCACCCTCCCCGCTCCACCCTGGGAGAGGCAAGACGTACAGGAAGGGGACGTAAATATTTACCCTCCAAACACAAACTGCTGCCGGGAGGTTAACAAGGCAAATAACCAGCCTCTGAGATGGGAGCCAGGAAATTTGTCAATTCAACAGCCTCCGTGCCACACCTGAGATACCGACTGGGTGAATTCCCGCCGGACAGGGAGGCCCCGTACGTGGCCTGGGCACCTCCCACACCGGTGGGATTCAGGTGGTAGAAAGGCCAGGACTCTTGTTATGCAGCATCCCCGTGGCACAGGACAAGTCCCACGTAGCTCTCCAGCCTCTTTGACATGGTCTTAGCGACGGGGGCCAACCTGAAGGTGCATTTCCTTACACCGGCCCTAGGACACTATGGCCACGTCCAGATGAGCGTGGCCGTGCGGTGTGTGGCGCCGCAGGCACGTCTACGGTCCCACTTACTGCACTTACCTGCTGCAAAGCAGCAGTGTGGAGGGGTTTTTTTTACCCCTGCTAGATCAAAGAAAACCATGGGGAAAAAAGCAGAGGGGTGCATGCGACAGCAGCATGCGCCGCCCAAAGCCAGAGCCTGGCCGGCCACAGCTGCGCTCTGCTACCGGACAGGCTGAGCGCGGCAGGATCGCCACTGCTGCAGCCCCGGGAGGCCCCCAGAGCCCCAGGTAAGGCTGCTGGGGTCCCCCACCCCACCGAGGGTAGCTTGCACGTGGCCGGGCATTCCCTGCGGACAACTAGCAGCGGCACAAGGTGCACCAACACTAGTTGTGCACCAACACGCACATCTGGACGCAGCCTATGGTGCAAACTGGCACCAACTCAGAGCCTCCTTTTCATTTCCAGTTTGGATGCAGCCAGCACCTTCCAGGGACAGCCCCACATGGCCAAAATCTCACCCCAGTCTCTGCTCTCTCCAGAATTCCCCTATTCCAGGTGACCGAAACCAGCCACACCTGACACGACCGCCTTTCCCAAGAACAGCTCACAAGGTTTTTGGTTGTCAAAGCTGAAACAGAAACTAAACCTCACCAACCGACCTGCCCTCCGGACCCCATCTCCTGGCATTCATGCTGGTCTCATGATATGGGTATGAGACAGGAGCGTTTCCACTCTCGTCCGTGTGGCTGCAACCGCAGCCTCGAGTCACTTCCAAAGCTCCTTTGGGTCCATTTTTAGCTTTTTCATCTTCTTGCCATGAATTACTACATATCTCCCCATTAATAACCTCATAACTTCAAGATGAGAAGTAATATTGCCACAGGCTCCAGTGGTATGGACTGTTGCGGCAGGCCGTTTTCCTAAAGCCTTGTAGTGGTGAGTACAGGACTGCTAACTCCGTTGAGTTGAAGTTGAGCAGTGCCCCTTTTCCAAGCAGAATGGCCTTTTATATAATAATACAAAAAAAAGTTTGAACCCCCTCCACACGTGCACGCACACAGACATACACACAGATCAGCACTAACTCAATTGAAGCTCTTTCCTGTTCTCCCTTATTTTATCTATCCTGTAGCTGTCAGAGAAAATTGATCTCCGCCCTAAACCCAAGAACTAGTTCAATCTTGTTTGTTCCAGGCAGAAAGCTCAGCTTGGATCCGAGGCTACTGCTAACAGCTTCTGTTAACACACGTGCTGTATTAGAGATGAGTGCCACGTTCCCATCCAGCAATGTTCCCACTTAAGCAGCACACATTTGACACCAGAACAGAAAATAGTTTTAAAGGAACAGACTGTCCCAGCTTCTTAATGCCTACAGCGAATGCAGTGCTTATCGGGAGGACCTCACACACCTACAATGCCTTTGGCGGTGGACTTTGCTTGGCTTTGGATCAGTCCCTTGTTGGTCTGGTCCACACCCAGAGCTCTTGCACTATCGGCTGGGCTCTCGACACTGACACCAAGCCCTAGGACACATTCAGATGTGCTCAGTTGTGATCCCCCTCTGAGAGCTCTTCTGCAGCCTGAGCTGGCTCATGGAGGTGCCCTGATGTGTCCTCTGCTCTAAGGGGGAAAGAGGGTGCCCGTGCAGTGAAGATGTTAGCTAAGGCAACATCGACAAGGTCTGTAGGGTGGATGGACCCTGTGATCTGGCTATGGCATGTAGCACAGTAAGCTGTGCACTGCATCTAAGGCCAGGACTTTCCATGTGACTGCACTCGAGAGATCCAGCTGACTTAGCTGTAGCAGATGGGGAAGAGTCTTTTGTCTTCCTCCACCCAAAGCCAACGCATTTGGAGCCCTCACAATGGTGCGCTGCAGGACATTACACAAACCCATGCCTTATGTCCTGCACCAAGATAATGGCAATGCGGGAGGCACCCAAACATCGTGCGTTATCCCTCCGAGGTGGAGTATGCACAGGGGCGCGGGGCACAGCAGCTCCCTGACCGCCGTGATGCAACAGAGGCTGGCTATTCAAGTGAGTTTTCTCCCCGCGTCCAGCAACAGAGTCAATCCAATAGTCACATTAACTCACCAGGGCTATGGAGTCACGGCCTGCAAGCCAGCAGCTCGTGAGTCACCCAAATAGGAGAAAATATTGAAGCCATTTCTAATAGGAGTCGAATTGCCCACAGGGTGGAGCTCTGCACAATGATTCGGTACCCGTACAAGCGAGGAACGATGTTTGTAAGGATCTCGCCCGTTTGTCCCAAACCCAAGGCTCAGGAAGCTTGGAAATGTTGACTCTGACTTTGGCGGGGACGGGCACCTCCTTAGCGAACAAGTCACAGATCACCCATTCAGAACAAAAGAGGACTTGAACTGTATTATATTTTAAAATGCTCATATATTTTTCTTTTTTTCCCCCTATTTTCTCTCTCTCTCTTTCACTTTTTTTTGTTTTTTGTTTTTTTTTTTTTTACAATTCTAATACAATTGTTCATCAAAATACTGGCGCTTCCAGCAGCAATATTTTTTTTTAAGTGAACAAATAACATACGGTAGTGATTTCACAGTAAAACAGACTTGCGGGAACGCCAGAGAGACATGACAAAAGACCTCCCCCCACCCCATAAAAGAAGATTTCAGATGTGGGAGGAAAAAAATTAAAAGTTCATTCCAAAAAAAAAAAAAAAAAAAGAAAAAAAAAGAAATATTTCCAAAGAGATTTCATATAAAGCCTTTAAAACGCAGTCAAAACATTCTCCCTCTCCTCCAGGTGTCTGTCCCTGTGGTCAAGCATTTACAGAGAGAGACGGTTTATAACACTCTCTATAGAAGAAGAAACAAAACAATCCAAAAAAGAAAAATCTCCAAGAATATGGAAGGGATAAAATTACATTTGTACAAAAATAGATTTTTTTTTTTTAACTTTATTGATGCTTTAGATATTTTTCCTTATCTTTTCTTTTTTTTTTTTTTTTATTTCTTTTCTGGTTTTTATTATTTTTGTAATTCTTGCTGAATTTTATTTTAGCTATGTGTCCCATAGCTAAGGCATCCATCGCTAAGTGTTGGGAACTGCTAAAGCTATTTTATTCAAACCATCTGCTGCTCCAAAAAAAAAAAAGAAAAAAAGAAAAAAGAAAAAGGGCATCTTAAAATAGATGCATTTCCTCTATCTCGAGTTGTAAAAATCATTCAGCACTTGCCGACATGGAAGGGGCTCTGGTACAACGTACTCGCTTACATGAAGCAAAAAGGTATGAGGGGGAAAAAAAAACCCAAAACAAAATAGGAAAAAAAAAATAGAATCAATTTGAACAAAACAAAAGCACAAAAAGTCTGTAATTGCTATGGTTATAATATATGTATATGTGAGTGAAGGTATTTATACAGTGTATATATCTACAGTACATACATGTATACACACGCACATATGTATCAACTTAAAATAGATCATGCACTCTAGTCACTGATGGGGACATCATCAGCTAATTAGCCACTGCTGGGGATTGGCGGGGCCAACTGTGAGTCCACAGGCTACAAGGTCACGTGTCCCCATCCTCAATCCCACTGCTGCCACCACCGTTTCAGGATTGTCCACACAGAGAGAGCCCAAGTGTTGACTGGGAGAGAGGGAGGGTTGGTTCCTTTGGTCCTGCTCTGATGATGAAGACCCCAATGGATGAGCCTTTGCTCATCTTCTGATTGCAAACACAAAAAGTTCCTCTTGCTCGTTAGGGAGAGAGATGACTTGACAACCACAGCGGGTAGAAGGCTGTGCTGCTGCATGTCCCAAAGCTGTCCCCAACGGTTTCAATGCACTGATGGGTGGTGGCAGCAAGAGGAGAGATGAGCAGCCAGAGTCGGCGGACGGGATGACTGAGTATACTCTCAACAGTTATTCAAGTGGGCTGTTGCAAAGAAATATATTGGAGACCAGACCTTACAGTTCATTGGAGGACTCCAGGGGTGAGGGAAGGGCCAATTTCCTTTTCCGATCGTGAATCTTCCTTGGCCTTTCAGACAAAAACCAACCTAGCGTACACTTTTCTCCCCCGGGAGACTTCTCCGGGTTTCAGCTGGAAGGTCCACGCCTGCAGGTGTGACATAGACCGCAGTCCAACCCACCGTCCAAGAGTTGACAAAGTGCAGAAATTAGCTGGGCTTTCGGGAACGAAGGGAAGGGGCGGGGGGAAAGTCCTCTGTGTGTTTCCTCAATGTACAACATTTGTGAGTTTTCAAGGCCTTTCAACCATAGGATCTCCACTGCTAAGGTTCCACCTGAACTCGGTGTCGGAGGTGGATGGACGGGGAGGAAAGGCCTGATGAGCTTCTTGAAGACCATCCTCAAAAGCCTATTTAAGCTCTTGTTGTTGTAGATCCCAATTGAGAACACACGCAGAAAGGCCGCAAGGAGCCTCCAGTGCGGTGGGTGGCTGGCTGAAAAGCTGATGTTTGTGCTATCTTTAGAAAATTAAAGATTGTCCCACCAAAAAGAAAAGAAAAAAAAATAAAATAAAATCACCCTAATCGAACCAGATTTTGCACGAATACTATCATCTGGTTAAATAAAAGTCCTAGCTCTCTAGTGAATAATGTGCCTTTTTCTTTACCCATGTATCACCTCTTCAAACAAGCTTGCAGTATATTTATAATAATTATTATAATGATGAGGGGGGAAAAAATAAAATAAAAAGCCAAAGCGAAAGAAAATAAACCAAAGAGTGAAATCCATGCAAAAGCGGGTCACTTTAAGGTTGCAACAGTGGGTTCTCCACAGCCCGAGTGCGGCTTATGTTTGCTCTAACTGGGCAATTGCACTGGAAAAAAATGAATTTAGGGGATTTGGGGGTGGGGGAGGGATGTTGGTGCCCATCAAGGGCTGACATGGTTCGTTGTTCATGGGTGTTCAGGGTGCAATAAGGATACCCTCGTGGGCCAAAGCTGCAGCTGGTATAAATCAAGGGAGTTTTACTAAGTCAACAAAGACAAGTCAATGTGTTAACAGCATCTCCTGCGACAACCCTACCAATTTAATACAGCACCGTGCACATTGACAGCCTGCTACAATGGGCTGTTTAAAAATGCAAGCTGAACCTCACAATCCATTCCTGGGAGGAATTAGCATCATCCCCAGTGCAACGGGAGACAGAAAAGTGCCCAGGGTCATACCGCCTGCCAACAAAATAAACCCCCGACAGCCAAAACTCCCAGTATAACCGCGACACGGCACTTCATCCTGGGGCTATACTGTATTTGGCAGGGCAGCATTTGGAGCTAACACCGTAGCATGTTTTAATAAGGGCAACACCTTCAATTCCAATGCTAACGCAGACGAGACAAGCTGCACGCTCCTTAGACCTCAGCTCGGCACCCCCCTGCCCAAGAAGCAGCTCCGCGAACGCGGGACCCATCACGGTGGCCTAGAATCGGCCCCGACTTCCTCCGGCGGCTGAGGAGGAGCTGGCAGGGAGCACACGCTCGCAGCCTAGAAAAACAAATAGCCGCTCAGACTTCCAGCCCCAAACACAGCGCCTTTCAAGCACCCAATAAAATAAAATGAAAAAAAAAAAAAAGCTGGTTCTGCCTGATAGAGATAAACAGTGTTTAGTGTGGGGCCAGGTCAATAGGCTCTTTAATAAAGCCTTTAATATTCTCTAGCAGGCAGGCTAGGCTCAGGGCGTGAATGCAGATGCATTCCAGCTCCTTATTCCCTGGCTAATATTTCCACGCACCGAGTTGCAGTGGCAATGTATGGAGGGAAGAGGTTCAAAGCTGGTGAGCTCAGATCCAAGGGGCCAGCCGAGATGGGACGTTCCCACCTTGGCCTGCGACCACGATGCCTGCGTGAGGACGGGGCTGGGAATGAACAGCCTCTGCTTGCATTTCCTGGCAACCTCTATGCAGCTCATTTCTCCTGCCTTGTTTTCTTGGCAAATTCTTCCAGGGTGAAGCTGTTTAATAATATTTTCAGCAGCACACAGCCTACGGAAGAAACGCCGCCAAAGCGCCGCTCCTGCCTCTACGGGTTTGTCACTTCGGGGAGACCCGGGAGTGGGGTGGAGGGGGGGAGTTATGACCTGAAATCTTTGGTATTTGTTTAGCAGCGAGAGAGGTGTATTAGAAAAGGGGAGAGAAGGGGGAAGGATTTGAACCAGCAGCCTGTTTGGAAAGTGGGCAACACCTGTAAGGAGGGACGTGGAGTAACAGCTGCATCTCTTAAAGGACCAAAGGTGAGAGCTCGGGGTGGGACTGCTTGCTCTCCCTTCACCCAGGCACAAAGCAGCTATATAAAGGGCCAGCTGTAGCTGACAGGGAAAGGCGGGGGAGAAGAAATATTTTTGGAATCTAATCCTCGGTCATTTTTGAGCACAAATCAAATAGAAGTGGCGGGGAAGCCCTTGGTTGGGAGCCAACCGCAGGCACCTCATTCCTGGCGCAGCCTGCAAGGTCCCCCGGTGGGTTAAGAATGGTTACTTTCTTCTGGGGGAAAAAAATAAATCAACAAGCTCCTTCATTGTTTGCTCTCCTATTTCTTTCCATTGGTTTTCTAACTTGGGCTCTTGAGACACCTGCTCGGAGCGAAGCTGGGACCCGAAAGCAAAGGCGCTCCCTTGCCGCCCGACTCCATCCCCCAAGAAACCCCCTCCCGAGATGCTCCTGGAAATGTGCAGGGCGCCGTGTTTTGGCAAGCGGACCGGGATGAAGTCAAAAGGCAGCGGTGTGTAAAAGCAAAACAAACCGTCTTCCCGCCTCTCCCCGCAGAAAAATGTAAGAGCAGCTCCCGCAGCCCAAGCCAGTCGGTGGAAACTTCGGCTGCACATTAAACAGAGGGAGAGTCAGGCTGAAGGGCTGGAAAACTTCCTAAGCATGAGATTCACCAGACTGTGAAATAGCCTCCCTTCTTCTCCAGGAACAACTGGAGAGCCGGTCGCTTGGGTCATTTTAAAATGGGTCTGGACACAGCCCTGGAGAATACACCGGAGGGAACGCTCCTGCCTGGGGTTTTCTTATGGATAAAACATTGCTGCTCGAGTCAACGCTCATAGGGAAGCTCCTGAAACCCTGTAGCCTCCCCTCGGTGGAGCTGACATGGGTTTCCTAGAGAAACAAGCTGCAATGTGTGCATTTTAATTTTGCTTTTCGGGATTCCCACAGGAACACAGAACAGCAGCCAAAGCCACAGGGAAAGGGCAGTCCCTTCAGTGCCCCCTCCTACCTGGGTCTGGCCAAGGCCCGGCACGATGACCCCTCCAGAAAGGAGGTGCCCGTGAGCAAGCACCACGCTTGGCTCTAGCGCAGCAGTTTGAGAGTCTCTGGGAGGGGGGAAAAAAGGCAGGGGGTATGAATACTGTTATTTCTGCTTTGCAATCTCCATTCTTCATCGGTAATTTAAGATGCAACAAGCATTTCTTAATGCAACACGGCCCTGCTGGCTGATACAGCCTCTTGCTTTCCTGATCCTTGTTGGGACACTCATGCTGCATCATTTCTACGTTGGGAAGATGGGGGAATATTCTGGGGGTAGAGGTGACCCTCTCTTTTCCACCAACGAATGCACAACGCAGGCTCAGTCGATCGCAGCCTTGCTCCACAAGCTGTCATGGCCCAGGCCACCCTAATCTAGAGAGACCCACCAACGGGGTGCGAGTTCAGGCTGTCACAACCGAGGTCACCCTAATCTGGAGAGACCCACCGATGGGGTGCGAGCTGCTGTAGACCTACAAATGCCTCCCCGAGCAGCCAGCCCCTGCTCCTACAATGCAAAGTTGCCCTTAAAAGAAACTGTTGACCCAGGTTAGCATCCACCAGTTGGCAGGGCCAGCTGAGAGCACACGTGTGTGCACGTTCCACCATGTTCAACGCACCTCGTGTTGTACATGTGTGTGCTAAGGGAGAGGCCAGGACAAACCGGAAGGAGGGAGGGATATGAGTGATTGCAACCTTAAAGCAACTGCTTCCAGACCTGCATGTTCCAGTTGGCTTGTGTATGGGTTGGCGAGCTCCAGAACGGAGAGAAGAGTCATCTTTGGGGTGGGGGGGGGGGGGACAAAAAAAATCTGTGATGCTCCATCGCTTTTTCCCCGAAGGAAAGCAAGACTATTCGGGCGACCGCCGCCTGCGCTGCCCTCCACACACAGAGGGGGGCTCAGTCTCTCAGTGCGACCGGTCATCTCTCCGTTTGGGGAACAAGGTGGAAGAGGGAGGCGAGATCCATCCCGCCATCCCCTGCTCTGAATGAAAAGGAGAGGGCTCCGTGCAGAGCCAAGGTGACTCGGTCAGGGGACAGCAGGGGCCCACTCCTTTCGAGAAGTAAAAGCGAATACGAAGAGTAACAGTTAGAAAGCAAAAAAATAGATTTCTTTTTTTTCTTCTCTTTCCAAAACGCCATCCTCTGAAAATATCCAGCTGCGAGCAAGCAAGAATTAACCACTCCCCCGAGCTCATCCAGCCCCAGCAGCCTCGCGCTCTTATGAGCAAGACCATCCCCACTTCCCACCAAGCGGCTGGGCTCCAGGGTGAGAAGCCAGACCCAACATCAAGGGCGGGCAGGGGAACGTCACCCCCGGCCTTCGGCTTGGGCTGATGCCCGTCGGTGACAGGGAGAGAGGAGCGCTGGCATCTGAAACACTCTGCCCCGCTTCTCTACATCTAACATTTTAGAAGAGCCCTCCTTATCCTTAGACGCCGCGACGACAAGATGAGCAAGGATCCACGTGACGAGAAGGCGAGGACGTCGGGGTGTTGCCCGGGGTCAGACGGAGAAGAGCAGACAGTGTTTCTGGCATTAGGGGGCAGGAGGAAGAGAAGGAGGAAAGGTGGAGGCGGAAGGAGGCTGCAAAGGCCCCTGCTGGGTGAAAGGACGGACCCAGAAGAGGTTATCTTAAGTCATTTGGTGGGGCGCTTCCAGCATTTCCATCAAGAAGGTGTCGATGGGTGTATCTCCTATTAGCTTGAAGAAGAACAGGTGCTCCAGGCATTTCAGGCCGATGGATCGGAGGGCAGGGAGACGGAGCAAGAGCTTTGCAAACCTGCAGGGTGGGACAAAAACAGGAGAGGAGAACGTGGTTAGACGCCACAGACTTAGCTGGAATTTGCCTACAGGACTTTGAGGTGGGACAAGCAACCCCGAACCCTACTGATGCCCGTGCGCCTACTCCAAACCCTATGGTTAAACCCTCCCCATCCAGCCATTGAAGAAGTACCATCTGGCTCTCTGCTCTCCAGTTTTACAAGTACATGCAATCAATGAGAACATCACTAGCTAACTTCAGTGAAAGGTTTGTGCAACTTCCTCCCCTGCTTAGGCATTTGGTTTCCAGTGGTGCAGGTTTGGGTCCTTCACACCGTAGCAAAGGAGAGAAGAAAGACCATAAGCAAGCTCTCTTGTTTGGGGCATCAACACTATTTCACACCAGCTCCTGTTGGACACTGGAACTAGGAAAGCGGCATTGTAACCCCCTGCCTCGCCAAAAAAAATCCCATCAGCCACTTTTAATGCATTTCATGAGACTCACTAGGTGCCGAGTGCCTTCAGTGAAGTAATTCAGCATCTCAAAATAGGCAGCATGTCATAGCTCTGCACAGATGCCACCAGAGGTTAGCACATACAGCACACACACCTCCCTCCTCCTCCTCCTCCTCCTCTCACTGGCTTGGATAAGCACGGCTCCCTCCCCGCTTGGCTGGTGGGATGGGACCGCCTCCATCTGTACACACTGGCTGAAAGGAGCTCTTTCTCTTCGGTCAACCTGGCCGAGACACTTTTCATGTTGCACTCACAACCTTTAAAGAAGAGCTGGCAAGCCACAAAGGCCGTGCTCAGGTTTGGAGGCTCTCTAGTTTTTTTAAGAACAAGTCAGGAAGTTCTTCTGCAAGGCCCAACCCAGGGCAAGAGGGAAGGGGATTTGGACCAAATAAGTTTGCAACTGCAAAGGGCAGAGAAGCTTTTCCTACCCTGCTTCTCCCCCTCAAGTGGTCCCATCAGCTCTCTTCGCTTTTCTCCTTGCTCAATTTTGGTCTTTGTATAAGTGCTGGGGGGGAAGGGGACACGGACAACCCATCCCTTTAATAATTGAGAATGGCTATAGGTATTTATTTTTATTGTCACTCTGCAATCAGGGCTTTAAAATAAGCTGTGCAACATAATGGCTGGATCTGGGCCGGCAAAGGGGGAAGGATCCTGTGCACTCCCATCATATGCACACACACACACACACATATGCACAAATATATTTTTGCTGAGCTGGCGAGAACAGCGGGACGAGGGCCAGGAAAAACAAATCAGCCCTGCCATCCCATTCAGGAAGTTTCACTTTAAACCAAACCAGATGATGGCTGCAGCTCGCAGATAGGTTTAACCGTGAGATAACCGGCCTGCAGCACAATGCACCGGAGCTGGGATTGGGAAGGGTGAGAATGGGGCTGATTACATGTGGCTGCTTCGTGTCACGTACGCAACCGGCCCTCCCTGCCAAGGGACCCGGGGAAGGGGCCGAGGGGGGGCATACGGCTGGGATGCAGTTTTGTTTGACTTTGGCAGGTTTCCCTGACCCTGGCTGCTGTGTAGGAGGCTTATTTGGCCGGTGAGTGTTTAATCACTGTTCCTGTGAGTCGCTGCTCATGGATTTCCACCATTGCCCATGTTTTGAATGAGTCTGAAATCAAGCCTTCAGGGTATCTAAAATGCCCCGGGGTAGATCTAGTCTTTAGCAAATGCTCTGGAAGGTGCACAACTGCTGAGGATGCACTCGGCTGCGCGTTACGGTGATCACGTTGTGCCACGAAGCACGAAGAAGAATAGCCCTTGTTACTTTGAACCTCACTTAGTGAGTAACTGCAGGTCCTCCATTTAGGTATTGACCCTCTAATCTGTTTTGGTCCCCTGTTTGGCTCCATCCTCTCCATTGCAGAGCCTGGCACAGGAGGGGTGCAGCAGCTCCCCTGGGATTATCTTTAGCGTGGGAAGTTTTAGGCTTATTGGTGTCAGAGCTTCTCGAAAAGGAGGGTCTAATGGTCCCACCCATTCACAGCAGGAGAAACTGAGGCACAAAGGGGTGAGCTGATTTGTTCAAGATGGTGAGGCAGTGGCATTGCTGGGACCAGAATCCACAAGTCCTGCCCAGCAGACCACATCATCCATCACAGGATGCACCGAGTATGTCCTTCCACTTTGGTTTCACTGCAATCACTGATGCAGTCCTCAGGGTCCCGGGAACTTCAGTGACGTCTTGTTGTAGTCTAGGATCATCAAGCCATCTGGGTCTTCACGAGATTTGGGAGGGGTGGCAGGTGAAACACAGTCATGCCCCTTTGCACAGCATTGTGAGAACACGTTTCGGTTTCACCGCGGGGAGGACTGCATTCCCGGTTCCTGCAGCTCACGTTCAAACAAATCCAGAAGTCGCGAGCAAAAGCCGGGTGGTCACCAGGCCTGAGCCCCACCTCGTAGCCACAAAGCTGTCACAGGCAGGTGGTGTGACCCAACGACTAGCAAACCAGCAGAAGCAGGATAGATTCAGGTGCATGTTTTGCACTCCCTTTTCACGCCGGGAGTGTGCACATCAGAGGGGTTTCAAGGAAAGCTCACGGCCAGGTTTTCAAACACAGCTCCCACTGCATGAGATGCAGGGCTGGCCACCTATTCTGAGCTGAAGCAGGCATTGAGCTCTCTTGAAAAGCACTAACAGCAAAAGGCCAGATAAAACTGGGCCCAGCGTGGCTTGAAAACTTCATTATTTTTGCCCCGTCAGATGAATGTGAATTGGGTTTGGAACTGAAGACAGGCTCCACCACTTCAGGGAAGTTCATGTTTTTTGATGGGCTCCAAAAAAACCTTCCCCATTGTTTTCCCCAACATCATCCCACCGAGCCCCGACACCCTCCAAACCTCGTGACTGGCAGGAGTATTCCCCCAACGCTTTCCCCAGTTACCTGCCAAACTGGCAAGGCACACAAAGCCCTGACCCTACACCCCACACAAGTCAGATCATGTACTATTCAGCCAGCCTGCCCCAGTCCAGCAACTCATCACTTCCAAGCAATGACTTTGGCCAGCTTGTCTCCATCCTTGTTCAAAGAAATTACTGTCATAAAGGAATCCATGATTCTGAACATCCAATAAAGCCAGCTGACCTGCGAGTCCCCTTTTCTCAGCCAGTTTGCCTTGTTGATTGACCTACACATCCCTGCGCTGACATCTACTCGCAGGCCGTTTCCAGCTTTTTCCAGCTCTGCAGCGACTGGGAAAATGCACCCACTCAAATCTGGAGAAATGCAGGAAAGCCGTTCCAAATTCCTCCTCCCATTCCCAGCTGTATTGGGAGGAGGTGGGGAGGGCGAGCAGCTTCAATTGAGGCTTTCACTTCCCAGCAGTGATGCTCATCTGCCACTGAAAATTAACTCCGTGTGTGTCTTGTTTTTCTGTGGTTTGCTCTTGGTGGTTTCCAAAAGGGAAACGATACCCCTGTGTGTGCTCGTCCGGCTGCTGTACGTTTCTCCTGCTGCACCAGGGAACCAGAAGAAAGCCAGAGGATCTACTCTGGGTGCAACCCGTGGAGAAACGTAGCGCCCCCGTGATTCAGTTTATGATGGAAGGGGATGAGCAATGATTACCTGTGAGAAAGCTGCTTTCAGGCTTGCAAAGGGCCTGCAATCCCCAGAAGAAAGGTACTGCATGAATAGTACTGGTATTATTTGGCAGAGGGAAGGACAGCATTTGGAAAACCAGCCTTCCTTGTAGCAAAGAAGAAAAAAAACTCTAGACCAGCCCTTTTTGGGGCTGCCACCCCTGTCCGAGTACTCACCTTCCAGGCTGGTCAGGGTATTTGTGTTTGCAGTATGCCTCTAGCGACGCGTATACCTTCTCACGCAAGGCCTCCACCTCGGCGGGGTTGGAGAGACCTTTTGAATCTGAAACACGATAAAGGCCCAGATGAATGCAAGCCCTGGACATTTTCAGGAAGGCAAAAGCCACGAGCATCTCCCAGGAATATCTATTGAGGCACAGGGTGCAGCACAGTCTATCCCAACATGCCTAGCAGAGAGGGCTGGATGGCTCAGGACCCTGGGTCTCAGTTTGGATGCCGGCTTTGTTTTTCGGATAACCAAACAGCATATCAGGGCTCTCAGTAAGGAGGGCTGTAGGGTATCCTCTTTGAAATGAGTCCAGGCTGACTTGGAGGGTGTATGCTCCTGTTCAAAGCCCAGACGGCAGACTATTAGCAGCTACAGCAGGCAGGAGAATAGAAATGGAGACCCAAGTGCTCTCAGCACCCTTAGCGAGGTCCTCTCCAGGTCAGGGCTGCAGTCTGGCATGAAGGTGGAGCTGGGGACTGGCACGGGGGAGGTAGGAAGTTGCATTGGTGGTGTTGTGCCTGCCTTGAGGTCTCACTTACACCTTTGCACTCCACCTTCTTGCAATGAGCATTACTCTTCAAGGCTGAGACTCTACCTCACCTTGGAAAGCCCACCCTTCCTAGGTCCTAGCAAACCACAGGGGAACCAGGGAAGGGAAGGAAACAGCAACCAATTGATTTCAATAGCTGATTAGGCCTGCTTCCACCCTGTGAGCAGGTGGGGGTGGAGAAGCTACAAGGCCAGCTATTGTTTCTACCGTACGGCAGATAATCCTCTTTAAAAGAAAAAAAAGAGAGAGAGGGAGAGTGTGCACGCCAGTAAAAGCGAGGAAGGCGGCTCCCCTGGCAGCTCTGGAGTTAGTGCCAGCATCATTTCCAGGGGAGATGGGCAGCACTGGTATCAACCCCACCGTGCTCGAGGGTCAGGAGTTTGGTCTCTGCTGATTACGTCCCTGGCCTCCCTGCTCAGACGTCTGCTAAGGAGCCAACTGGTATTTTTGGCCCATTGCAAGCTAAACCCTGGCTTGTCCCCCACCCCCTTCAAAATACATTGCACAGAGAACCCTTCCCCTCCTCACCCCCAAGCAGCAATAAGCGCCAGCCCCTCCAGAGCTGCTCTGGGTATCACCTGGCCATCAACAAGGGATGCGTTCTCCAGCCCAGTCCTCAATCCCCTGAGCCACAAGACTCAGCCCTGAAGTTTAAAGACAGTCAAGGAATTGGGACCACGTTAATCCTTCACCTGTTACAGGCTGCTTCATAAAAGGAAAAATGGCACTGGTTGTAGCGGTACCAGTATCCTTGCAAGGAGGATCTGGGCACAAGACGGAGATCACTGAACTGATTTCACACCATGAGGAAGAGTCCCCTCTTACCTGCTGCTCCTCCGTGTTGCCCATATTTTGAGAAGGCTTAAAGCCTAGATGTCCCCCGTTGCACAGTTGCACTTAAAAGATTTCTTAATCTGATCCGTCCTCTCACCCCGAATAATTTCAGATTTGGGTCTGCCCCCTTCAGCGTTTAACCAAACTATTCAGTCCTTCCCAAGAGCCGGACTCCCAGGTACTTTCAGCTTCAGTGCAACGAACAGGGATCTGCATTTTCTCCAATTTTAAAAACTCCCCAATTTTTAGAGTTAAAAAAAAGTCACCCCCGATCCACATTTTTCCATGATTAAAATGAAACACCACTACATCTACATCTAAATATTAGCGGCACTTCATTTTAATCACGGAAAAATGTGGATTTGGGGTTCCTTTTTTTAATCTGAAAATTGGGGAATTTTTTTTTTTTTTTTTTAATGTGAGAAAACCAGGTTCCCTGGTAATGAGTTCTGGGAGAGCTCGAGTACCTGAATGCCCTGAAGATGGCTGTTGGTAGCAGCGACGGGTTCAGTTTGCTTGACTGAAATCCTATCATTCCCCACTCTTAGCATCCCAAATTGACTATGTGTGGGTCACTTAGGAAGTCTTACCAAAGGCTTTCAAGCTCTACTGAAGCCACTGGTTTGTGGTTTTCATCCACAGGAGCCCCTGTGGCACAGCTAAGAGAAAAGTCTGTGTTTTGGCAGATCTCTGGATGACCGGGTAAGGGTTTAGCATTCCCATGCTGTTCTCCTTCCCCAGCCCACACCACCACCCCTAGGTCTCCTGACCATGTCAAAGTAGGGGGAGCATCTTGTCTGTTTTCAGTAGGACAAAAGGACGGCCAGGGGCCTGACATCCCAGAGAAAATGTGCGATGGGAACCTAGCCAAACTTTTTCTCTTTCACCATACATGGTCAGGTTCAAACTATGGATAATGAGTTGCTGAAGATTAATGACAAAAAAAAAAAAAAAAGACAAAACCAAAATGCAAGCTGTCGGCTGTGTTGGAAAAAGCAAGCTAGTAGAGGGCTGGTTACACTTGGAAATCCCACCACTCACTATGACAGTGATGGTTCACGGGGAATGGAGGTGGGACTCATGTCCTCTACTGTCCCTGATCACTGGGCTAAAGCCATGGCTTGCAACCTGCGGTCCATGGACCCTTGGGGGCCCACAGACCATGTCTAAAGGGGTGTGTGAAAAATGACTATGAAAATAAAGTTTCAACTTAAAGAGTTCCACACCGCCATTTGAACTGCAAATGAAAAAGAGATGAAAACCACTGGGCTAAGACATTTTAGACTGCCTTCCAGATATTTCGAGGTCACCGAGACAGACTCTTTCAAGTCTAACCTGGGGTAATAATCCAACCAAAAAAAAAGTCTCTGCCTCTTGTAACCCAACTCAAGGCATTTTGGAGTTCATAAGGCGCTCAGCGCTGAATCCTGGAAGTTACAGCTAGTGCAAGATAGTAACCTATACCCTTATCCAGCTGTTGTGGAAGAGTTCACAGCTGAGGCTGATACTAAATTTCCTCACTTGGTTCCTCATCTTAAAAATCCCTTTTATGGAGGCCAGCTACAGATTTCAGCCGCCTTTGACTCCATGCGGAGATAACAGAACATTTTTGACTTCTAAAAACTGTGTTGCTTTCCCTTAAATGACTCGCTCGTCAGCAAGTTGGCCTGTGAGGGTGGGAGAGTCAAAGGAGGTTGATGCAGATCTGCCCATTAAGCATCAGCCGAGAATCCAGTCCATCAGATGCAAGTGGAAAAAAACTCTGTATCTGAATATGGTGGAAGTAACCTCCAGTTGAAGCAGTATCCACCCATTTTTACACCAAGAGGATTTGTTTAAGCTAGGCAGAATTCCTGCAAGGCTATTTCATCTGTATCTGGCCTGCTCCTCTCTATGCCCCTTAGTTTGAAAGGGAAATACAACATTTGTTTTAGCACCTGAAGAACTAGTGTGCAGTTATGGCTAGTTCCCTTCCTCCATCAGCCCCGGATGCGATGGCGACTGCCCAGAAAGCATGGATCAGGTCAACAGGCATCCCCCATCCTCAGAGCTCCACTTTGCTTCTCATTCTCCTCTCTCACCCTGTTCTCGCTGTGCTTGGTGCCTCGAGTTATTTGCACTTGGATCGTATGGCCAATAAAAGAAAGAGCCAAGCTAACAGCACCAAGCCAAGAGGGTCCTGGAGCACGAATGAGGGATGGGGTGAACATACCTGGGTTGAAGAGAACGATGGCCCGCAGGCAGCCCAGCTCTGTCTTGTCCATCTGCATGTCCCGCATTTTTGACACGAGTTCTGTCAGTACTCTGCAAAGGACACGGGCACACAATGCATCTGCATTTCATAGACATTCGGGCTGGAAGGGATCTCGGAAGATCATCGAGTCCAGCCCCCTGCCCCAAGGGGCAGGAAGAAGAGACCCGCAGTTCACATGCCAGACCCTCTGCTAATGTAAACTCGTGTTACCTCTGCTGAAGTCAATTTTCACCGTGTGATAAATGAATTTAGTCCTCCCCCCACGCTATTATTACACAATTAGGAGCTTCTACAATTCCTATGAGATGCAGTGGGGGCCATAAAGACTGGTTTCGGAGAGATCTGTCGGAGAATGTGACATTGGAGAAGGCCTAAAAATAAAAAGCCAGGTATCCAAAAGCAATTTCCTCTGCCAGTAATTTTTATTGTTCCCTTTGCTCTTACTGCAGGTGTTTGTGTTTAAATGTTTTTCACTTGCTGCCCAACTTTTTCTATTAAATCTTTCAGGGTGGACACAGTCCCAATGCTTGTGACCTCACTGGAAAAGAATAATGTCACCCGGGTTGCAGGGGTGATTCTCTCGCAAACTCAATGAGGCAAACATAGTAGCCTCTTATTTTCGACACAACTATCTCCAATAATTATCCATGTAAATGAGGCCCTCAGAATGAGTGAAGCGTTCAATGAATGAGTGAAGCGGCATGGGAATCTCATTTTGGAACAACTTTTCCGGGGGGACAACATTAAAAAAAAGGAGGACAGGAACGTGGAGCTGGCTGGAAATTTTTGGTGCTTTTATATTATGAAAATAATAGTATTTTGGTTCAGTTAAATAAGAAAAATACGTGAATGGTTTCTTCATGACATTATACCCTCCTGGACCCCTGGAAAGATGCACTGATTTTCACTTCCAAAGCTATCCTGAATTGATCGTGCCTGTGCACTGAGAAGAAAAGCACTGATGTTACTGCCCAGAGCGATGCTTGTTCCCATACTCACAGTGTGGCTATTGCATCTCAGTCCTGGCCTGCAGCTCCATCCCCTTTAGCCGAGTCCCCCCCAACCCAGCACTTTAGATGTAGACCCCCCACTGCTACTCCAGTCTTGGGTCTCTCCTACCAGGAGATGCTCAATCTAGACTTCAAGGAGCCTTACGGTCTGGAGAAACCATCTAGCGGTCACTCAGGGATCACAAAAATACAACAGGAGCACGGCTAGATGGAGTGAAGATGGGCAGCCATCCCCAACCCCACCCAATCTTCATCACACCAGGCCTTGGACCCACCTGTCAAAGATGGCACCGACCCCTGCGCTGTGCGCGCTGTTCCGATGGACGTGGAGGCCGGTAGCTAGGAGGATCCCGTCTTTCACAGCTATCGAACGGTGGGAGAAGGAGGCGATGAGCAGTTCGTTCCAGCCTGGAGAGAGGAGACAAGGAGGGACAAGGGTGAGTACCAATGGGTCCTGCAGGAATCAGTAAGGTCCCATCCCTGACACTAACCCCTTGCCAGAAGGGAAGAAGGATTGCAACGGAGCTCTGCTCTCCCTGCTTCATTCCTGGGTGCCCCTCCCAGGAAACACCAAGCGAGACACCAAATAGTCTCTGGAAAAGCCCCTTCTCCTGCTTGTCTGAAGGGACAGCACTGGATTTGAAACGGGGCACTGGAAATGTATGCAGGGAATAAAGTCCCAAAGAAATGCAAAAAACTCTAGGGTTCAGAGATGATATCTTTTATCAAACCAACTAAGAAATGGCAAAAAAATTACTCTAGGAATAAAGTCCATCTTTTCTAATTGGTCATAAGACATTCCCAACCCCAATTAAGAGGGCATTCCTCTGACTGCCTATAGGCAGGGACCGGGCAGCTGCAATAAGAACAAGGGTCAAGATATAGGGTTGGCTGTAGAAAGTGGATTAACCATTCAAGGTGAGTAGAAAATTGCAGGAATCGTGCTGGCAGGTGGGAATGAGCTTCCTCCACGTGGCTTTATCATATCAACAGTTGGACTCTGCAATTGCAGACCCAGGCCTGGACCTAATGCTACTCAAGGCCAACTTGAGAACTTCCCCTCTTCCAGCATGCAGGCCCTACACAGCTATGACACCGCATCTCGCCCCGACCTGCTTTCCCCTTCTGGTACTTGCTAGTTGCCCACACAGCTTCAAGACCACTTTCTAGTGCCTCTCAAGCTACAACAATCCTGGGCCCTCAAAGTTCGGGGCACAAACTGCATGCGAAAAAGTGCCATGGCTCCGTGATCTCAGCCAACGTGTGCATGAATACAAGTCTTCCAAATAGAGGGACTTTGTGGGTAATCCACATAATCTCCATCATGATTTATTGGTGTTTAGCACCTACAGGACCCAAACAAGATGGGAGACTCACTTATGGGGTGTGCCTGAATACACGAAGACAACGAGAGAGCGTCCCTGGCCCAACAGAGCACGTGATCTAAGCAGATAGGACAATGGATGGGGAAACGAGCCATTGGAAATGGATGCAGGGAATCAAGTCCATCTTTTCTAACCCCATTAAGAGGGCATTTCTCTGACTGCCTACAGAGAGGGACCTGGGGGCTGCAACAAGACCAAGGGTTAGCATTACCCCCATTTTACAGCAGCAATCCGAGACCAGGCTGGTTTACCCAAGCAACCTGTGTTAGAGGTGGGTAGTGAATCCCCTGCAGCTCCAACCCAATGCCCGAACTACAGAAGCATCACTTCCTTTGAAGACCACTAAACCTCTGTGGGGAATGAAAAAAAAAAAGACACCAAGGTTTCACGCATTGGTTTCACTTGTGAAGTGGATGTAGGCAATTATCAGCGAAGCAGTCAGCACCTTCACTCCCAGAACCACCAACCCTTCCTCCTGATAACCGCTCCGTCCTAGTAAACTATCCTCACGCCTCAAATGCCGAGGACAACCCCATTCCCCCATCTTAGACCCCTTGCCAGCCTGCTCTCTCAAGTGTCAGGCCCACCTCTGGTCACTTGAATCATCTCCATTTTAAGCCCAAATTTGAGAAAGGTAGGAAAAAAACTGCCGTGAAAGCAGACTTAACGTGTTGGGTTTTCTTGCCCTTGAGAAAGTCTGAGAAGGAAGGATTTTAAATGATTAAAGATTACGCAAGCAAGGCTGACTGTGGGCCTGTCTCGCTCCTGCTCCTCCAAAGATCTGACTTCTATTTAATTTTGCCTCAGAG
>NW_005842332.1:567110-572663 GCF_000455745.1 Alligator sinensis | reverse complement strand
CGCTCTTAGATAAATTTTAATACTTGAATATTTCATGGGCAGCTGTTCTCAACAGACCGCGCTCTACACTCAATAATAGATAAAGCCACTGGTTAAAAGACTTCAGGGAGG
The DNA here is from genome assembly GCF_000455745.1 of Alligator sinensis. Lineage (NCBI taxonomy): Eukaryota > Metazoa > Chordata > Crocodylia > Alligatoridae > Alligator > Alligator sinensis. Next base: position 572,552 of record NW_005842332.1, on the reverse strand, counting down.
TTATCTGAGGCCCCGCTTGATAGAGACACTTGGAGTTTTGCTTCCGTCGGCGTTAGTCCCGGTGCTGTCTCTTCCAGATCCCAACACTTGGCCTTCCTCGGTAGGACCGGCCTCGTGAGCACGCCATTAGGATACGGTACAGCAATGCCAAAGGTCAGAGCTGTAGCAGAAATAATGATGCTACGGAGATCGCAGCCTGCTTTGGCTTTGCCTCCTGGAGCAGCCCGTGCAAAATTCAACACGTTGGAGCGGACACACTCAACAAGGCTCCCCCAAGGCACTGGGACAGGATGATCGAGGGGAGGCGGGAGGGAAAGGAGATCCACTGCAAATGGACCTGAATCTGGCGTGGCTTGCATTTTAACCCTGAGGACGTCGTTCCTGAATCGCACCAGAATAAATGAGAGAGTCGTGTTTATTGAAAAAGGCAATGCACCAGCAAGGTTAGGGTCACCATCAGGGAACTTGGACCTAATATTTGGGTTCTCTTCCTATCAGGCTGGTTTGACAGAATCTAAAACCATAGTAATGATTTTGTTTTTTTTTTAAATCAATACAACAGTTGTTCCTTGCCTGGATTCAACTCGTCTCCTCTGGGGTATATTTGTACAGAGATCCCATTTTGATCCCATTTGCCTAGTTGTTTTGGGGGTTTGTGGGGTTTTTTTAACCCCAAACGCTTCTCCAGCTTGATGCTTGGGGAGTGCTCTTCAGAAATAACTGTTTGCTGGTTCCATAGAAGGCTTTGCGAACGCGGCTTTATTAAGTCCTCAAACACCCCTGAAAACAAGGGGAAGTATTATCATCACAGCGGCGGTGGCGGCGCAAGGAGAGGTCATGTGATCCGCCCAAGATCAAGAGCAAGTGACGGAGCTAGAAATACAACCCCGGAGTCCTGATTCCCAGACTACAGCTATAACCACCAACAAGGCATGTGACTTGCTGTGACAATGAGAATTAACTTGCAGTGAAAAGAGAGGAAATTCAAAACCGATAGAAGGAAATGCTGTCTCCGCATGCACGAGTAAAACGTGGCGCTTGTTGCTGTAGGGAGTCACGGAAGCCAAGAATTTAGCAGGGTGCCACAGGGGGAGCGGACATGTCTGTGCATCCCCAGAGAGTGCAAGGGCCATCTGCTTTTGTGCATCATGGCTCAAAATGACCTCTCCGAGTTGAGACCTGGATTATCCCGCCCCTGTCTACTCCACGGTGTTTACATCTTTCTCTGGGTTTGGCCGCTGGATGTGGGGCTCAGGTCTGAATAGTTTCTGAGCTCCTAACAGCTAACAAATGCATGCTTGAGCATGGTCCACAACAGCACCAGGGTTGTAGTAGTGCATATTTTGGAGTTGTTGAGAAGTTTTCAAAGTCCTAAGAAATCTGAAATGCGACAGTGAAGACCGATTGCTAACTTGACTTCCCCAACCTAAGCAATGTCCTGTCTATAGTGACCGGGTCCTTTCCAAGTAAGATCAGAAGAATGCAGGGGGGCGGGGGGGACAATCAGGCGCTTAATACTGAGGTTTTTCTACAAAAATACACTTTGGGGAGGTGAAAAAAAGCAGTGGAAAAGAGCTAGAAATGAATGGATGGCTAAAACTCTGGAAACCATCCCTTGTTATAACTATAGAAAAGGATGCCTTCCGTGTAAATTCAACAGCAACTCCCTTCATCGACTTCATTGAGTCTTTGGCTCTTCTCCCTTCTTGGAGATAAAAACTTTCCTGGTATTTCTCTGCATTGCTGTGTATTAATTGTGTCATTCTCCCTTTGGTGAAAGGTTATTTTTTGAGGCAGACAATAATGCAGCATCTCCTGGCGGAGACTGTCGCACTCTGGGACACATCACCTCCTCTGGAAGCCCAGTCCACAGCTGGGTCCCCCTGATTGAGAGAACATTTGTCCTCAGTGCTTGTATGCTTAATCCTGGTCTGTACTCCATGTGACCAGGATGCAGAGCATTGCATAGCTAAGCAAGGACCCCATGCCTTCCAGTTCCCTGGCTTTCCTAGCGACTGCATTTTGAAGACCATGCAAAATTTCTAACTCAGTCCTCCAGATATTATTTGAAGACATTTCTTTGGCAGCTAGAAACCCTAGCTGAGTGGAGGCCCACTATGCAAGGCACTGTTTGTGCACATACAGAGAATTTACAGTCTTAACAGACAAGGCAAAAGAAGCATTATGTCCATTTTACAGATGAGCAACTGAGGTGCAGAGTGACTAAGGTCGCACAACGATCCCAGGCATGGACACCAGGTATCCTGAGTCCCTGCCTTGTGCTGTAACCCCAAGACATCCCCCTGGAGCACTATACCTCACCAGTACACCAGAGCTCTGATTTACCAAGCACTAAAGTGCACAGTGCAGACCTATGAATTATGGCATTCTTCTTCCAAGGTCATCCTTTTCGGGAAGCAGTTTTAATAACGTAACACACTCACAAAGAATCGGGCTTCCACTTTTGTAAGCAGGCAAACTACTCCGGGGGAACGAGCTGAATCCTCTTTGATCGGTTTTCACAAAGTTTCGTACCCAAGCCCACACTCATTCAAGTTCTCACTTCTCGAATCTCGCCCCTTCCACTCTTTTGTGCACAGCTTCTAGCGTTTGGGCTGAAATGTGCTTAATGGAACAAGGCATTTTTCACACCTAGCTGCTTTTGATCCCCTGAAGCCCCTATCGACAGGTCCCCTGTGGCAAAAGGAAATTCAGCGTGAGCCTACAGACTGTTATTTTTTCATCTGGGTGGGTGGGGAAGGAAGGGTCGTATTTTCCCCATTTCTGTTTCTCATTATGACCAAATATACCATTTCATGAAATTTCACAAAAATCCCAAACCCGATCTCTTTCAAGTTGCAGAGCGAGAGGGAAGGTATTATTACACGGTCCCTTCGGATTTTAACAGCCCATCAAACTTCTGCTAGAGTCGCCTCTGCAATTGCCTATCATCACAGATTAAATGGACCGATTTGCAGCTGGCTCAACGTTTTGGACCGTGCTCGGTGATGTGTCTCTTGAGGCTTTTCAAATTCTACCTGGCAACTGAATGATCAGAGGCTATAACTCAGAAGTAACTGGTGACCTTCTAGCTGTATTGTACTTGATAGAAACCTAATACCCATCCCCAGAAGAGGGTACCACCTACCCTGACCTGTCTTGATAAGATCTCCCTCCTATACCTTCCCAGTGAGGACTCACCTGCTCTGAGCAAAATGACCTGGTCATCCAGCGGCAGCTCCGAGAAGTGGGGGATTCTCTTTGCCCATTCCACCAAGGTGAAGAGCTGTTTGTCCGCTGCTTGGCATATGTTGGTTACCGGGTCGTTGGGCTGCAAAGAAAAGAGCACTTAGCTGGAGGCACCATGAAGGAGGAGGTTTAGAGAAGCTTCTGGGATGGATCCCCTCTCTCTGAGAAACTTTAGGAGCAAGATCAACTGTACCATGCACTACCTGGCATTGCCCCCCACCTTTGTGTGACCTTCCCAGGCTAGACATGCATCTTAGGAGACACGGTGCATGGTTGGGGGGACGTTTAGCATGTGCCCACACAAGCAAACTGAGGCCAGGGGTTCGGGCACTAAGGGGAAATGCATTGCTCGTTGCCTCAGAGATATCAGTTCCATCTCTGCTGCTGATGTTTTATCACCCAGGGACCTGGGAACGGAGACGTGGCTAATTAGACCCACCTACAAAGAAACCACCAACTTCTCGCACCAGCCCATCAGGCTCTAAGGCGCTGAGCTTACTGGCTTCTGTGAACTTTTTCAGGAAGCATGGGGGAGAGCTGACAGAGTCCCTCCACATCATTCTGCTCATAATGATCTGTATCAGAGTAGCGTTGAACAGTACTGAGATTACCTAGCCCCAACGCACGAGATGTCCTAGGGAGGGTTTGCCCTGTAGCACTTACAACCAAAGGCAGCACAAGGTGGGAGGAGAAAGGCAGGGAAAGATGTAGTTGCTTGCCCGGTGCAGGTCTGTAGTACCAGAGCTGGGAACGAGCCTCAGTGTCTTAGGGCATGTCTACATGTGCATTAATGCGCTTTAGTTAATGAGCATTAAATCTAGTACCTCCATCGTGAGCTACTAGGAAAATGTGCATTTGCCTGGCGTAAGTAAAGTGCATGCTTTTAAGTGATGCTTAATGTGCATTCGCTTACTTTAATGCTCCTTAAGTAAAAAGCACTTTTTTTACATGATGCTTTAATGAGCATTCAAATAGACTAATGCACATTAAAGTGTACATGTAGACGTGCCCTTAAGACCCAGCCCAGTGCACTGCCCGATAGACCCTTCCATCTGCCAGTGATCCTCAAGCAAGATGCCGTGGCCTCACGTCTCAAATCCTGTGCAATATTAGCACCGTTAGGTGTGAAGTCACCTACGCACGATTCACAAGATAACCCTGAGATTTCAACTAGGAATCCAGAGTCAGCAACCTTCAGACCTCCTGTGGGGTCTTTTTGAGCCCTTTGCAACAGAAGAATTGCTCTGTTGTTTTTCTATAGTCAAAAACCGAGTGGAAGCTAAAAGCTGGCAGTTTGCAAGCGGGGCCAAGTTGAGAACCACTGCTCTGGCCGGTACAAATCTGGACCTTTACCAAGCCAGAACAAAACGAAAGAAAGGGAGGAGTGTGTGTGGAGGAGGAAATCCGCTTTCTCCCAGCCTCCTGCTGCCTGGGAGGGTGCTGTTCACATGTTCAGAGCGCCAGGATCTCGTAATTCAATAAAACACAACAATGGGGGCATTAAAACCGGAGGAAAATCCTTCCCTTTGAAATACGACCCAATAACAAAAACCATCTGCTCTTCAGTAGGACATGCAGCCTAAACAGACAAAATCCCTGTTTAAAGGAGCTGCTAACAGCTCAAGTGGGTTTGTGATTACAGATTGTCCAACCCTGGTGGAAGAAGGGAAGAATTATCGTGTGTGTGTGTGTGTGTGTGTGTGTGTGTATACACACACACACACACACACACACACACAAGAACTTCAGTTCACATCTCTAAAGAGGTATGCATGAGTCTACATGTGTGCGCACAATTATAGACCTCCGTTTCAAAGCAGAAGTGCCGTTCTTGTCCTCCTTACAGCAGTGTTTACAACAAGAACAGAGAATGTGAATTTATTTTACCGGCAGACTGCATGGGGAAATCAGAGTAACCCAGGGAAGCCTGTGTATGAAGATATACTACCTGTGCCAACTGTCCGTTTATGAGCAAACGTTACCACCCTTGCTGACAATGAGCCGTGCGTTATCTATGGACTAGTCCTCATTAAAGCAACGATGCTTTGCAGAGCAAAGCGCCAGTCTCACGGGCGCAAAATGTGATATGCTTATTTGTGCTGAATAGGAATTTACAGGATTAATCCCACCAAAGCCAGTGGGAGCTCATGGTATTGCAGTCGGTCCTATTATGAGTCTATATAGTCTGTATTC
>NW_005842332.1:566396-567100 GCF_000455745.1 Alligator sinensis | reverse complement strand
TTTCCCTGCCTTTTTCACAGCCTCAAGTGCATGATCAGTTTTTAGAACCTGTATCCAGACAGCACACGTATTACTGACCCAGATGCATTCAGGGATGTTCCTGTCTAACAGATGAGGTCTTGAAGGAACAAGACATGCAATGCAGCAAGCTGGACCAATAAGCAGAGTCTCTAACACTGTAGAAATAAAAATCACTCGGGATGTGTCTGAAGTATCTGCAGTCACCTCTTTACCACTGAAAGAGAGAATGGCCATAATAATACCTTCACGGGCCATCCCAAAAGCCCAGGAGACATTGCATCTGGGAATTGATGCAGACCTATGAATGTACTGGGGGCAGGAAGAAATGCAAAAAGCTAGAACTCTTGGTTCAGAAATGATACCTTTTATTAGACCAACTGAGAAATTGCCAAAAAAAATGATCATTTTCTGATCCCTGGGGGCAGGAATGTGGGGGAAGGATGTATAACCAGGTCCTGGCTTTGGTACGGTATGCCCACCTGAATAGGAGGAGAGATGGGGTGAGAGGAGAATTCGGGAAGGAAATGATCAAGTTTTAATGACCACACAACAACTAAGTCCAGAAAGGGGCCACTTACAGAGACGGGATCCTTCGGAAATGCGGTCTACAAGTCAGGACCACAAAAAAACCAGCACAGCGAGCAAGACGGAAAAGGGAAAGTGAGGAAGCAGAAAGGGAGCCG
>NW_005842332.1:542282-566386 GCF_000455745.1 Alligator sinensis | reverse complement strand
AAAGAGTGGTTTCTATAGGAGCGCTGAGGTCCCATAAGCCAAACAGCTCCGTGTTGTTTTTCACCTTGATTCTTCGTGACTCAGAAACTGCTTTAATCATTTGAAAATATGGATCCATTGCAGAGAAAAGTGTTAAAATTTAAATATTGAAAAATATCCACTCTCCCCCAACTTTTTCCAACTAACACACAGGAATCCCAGTCTTTTGACCCCCAGACATCCACGCTCTTAACCTCTTAAAAGAAACCACGATGCCGCTCGCAAAAGTGCCTACCCTAGATTATTCTGCAGCCACATAAAAGTAAATGTTAACTTAGCACCTAGGTGGCCAACAGCTCAAATCCTCGGTACTTAAAAATAACAAGCACTTGGCAAGTGTTAAGTCACCGGAGTATTTTCACCTGTTACTTGTAGAGATGGATGGGTGCAGTCTTGGGTTTAAGGCTAAGTTCAAAGGTGCTGGGAATTTCTGAAGAGTTTTCACCCTTCTTGCTCCTTCCTTGCTTTAAGGGGCACGAGGGAAGCCAGGGAGCAGGCCAACATGGCCTGGAGGCCTGGGGCCACAGAAAGAAGCGCTCTGCTTTGCGGATTTAGGCAGGCGAGGTTATTTGGGTAAATGCGATATCTTTTATTAGACCGATTAAATAGTTGGAAAAGTTGTTCTTTGCGAGCTTTTGGGTACAAACACCCTCCTTCAGGCAGAGGGAGAGTCGCTGTTAGGACGGGCGCTCTTCCTTAGAGGCGTCAGGTTGAAAACAGAGAGTACAGGGCTACCCAAGGGGCGGCAGGAGAAGTCACGAAGCAGATCCCCCTCGTTTTAGCAGCATCCGCATCTAATCACCCCACCTCCCACGCTGGAAGGGAGCTTGAATCCCAACACCAGTTACAACCCCACTCAGCAGAGACTGCAGGATGCACTGCTCGCCTATGCTGCCTTTCACCCAAAGTCCTGAAGTGGTATTAGAAAGGGTTTTTAAACCCAAAAGCTTGCTAAGAATTTTTTTTTTTCCCAGCTATTGAAGTTGGTCTAATAAAAGATATCAGATTCACCCAAAAAACCTTGTCTGCCATTAGGAACGAGGTCAAGCCTTATCATCCTGGTGAAGCAAGGGGAAAAATGGTCCTTGATGTACATGGCTGGGCAGCTGGAGAATAGCGGGTCGCAGAAGCTACCATTTCAGCGGTGGTCAAAGATCTGGGCTGTTCACCTGGAGAAGAAAACGTCTCTCCAAGCTGAACTCCCCACAAAACTCAGACAACTGGAATGACAAGTCACTTCCAAAAAACCTAGACCCTGGCAGCTCGGTCCTTCCTCGCGATACAAGTTGAAGTCAGAGCTGGGAGAAGAGCCCAGCTCTGCTTCTCCGCGTGCAGGAGTGATGGAGACGGCCGTCCAGTTCGCATGTGCACACTCAGCTGGGAGACTATGCGCTCGAGGAGACTCCCACCCACCACCCGACAGGGAAACCCATCGTTTTCAAGCTGCGTGCATTAAAACAGAAAATTCTCATGAAAAAGCTCTCTCAACAAAGGCTTTCATTTTCTTCTGCTTCTGAGAGTTGGGCTTCCTCCATGAGGCTTCCCCTCCAGAGAAGATGTGCAGCGAGTTAAGCAGCCGGGCATGGCTCCATCTTTAAGAGCGCAGAGATTAGCACTGTGGACTCGGGGCTTTGTTTAAACCTCCTCTCCGGGGGCTAATGGGTCCAGGGGTCACGTCCTCGATGACTGGAATGAGTGCTGACGAGGTTGGGAGGCCGTCCCCATCAGCCCATGCCAGGGCCGGAGAGGAGAGACAAGCCCATGTCCGTGTGATAGCCCTTTCCAAGTGCTTTAATTATACCTCACATCTCCATTCTGGGAACAGCCACAGTGTTTACGGGCAGAATTTTAATCACCGTAGCATGAGACGCAGCTAACATTATCGCCCTCGTGAGCTGGAAAAACTCTGCCTGCCTCCAACGAAATCATCTGTTGAGAGCTTTTGGAAACCCTCCTCGGCCCCAGTAAGCAAATCCTTCCTGCGGCAAATGAAATGGGCACGGTGCTGGAGCGTGACAGCGTGAAAAGGACACGCCGGCACCTGATCCTTCTGGAGAAGATGAGCTTGGAGGCATCTTCCAGAAAACGGTGACCTGAAACCCTCCCTGCAAATGCCAATTAAGAGCTAATGGGGATGAGGCCTCTCAGTTACAGGTCGAGGTGATGCTGACGCTGCAGAAGCCCGAGGCTCAGGCCCGCTCCGCTGATCGGGGCAGAACGGCAGGGAGAGGGGTGGATTGGGGGAGGCAAAATTCAGCACTTGCTATGCAGTTCAAGGTAAAGCGACCAGCTTTCATCCAACAAAATCTGGGACACCGCCCCAAATCCGCCATGGGCAGCTGAGAATAGGCCTGAACTTGACCATCAGCAGTTTTGCAGCCAATGTCTCCGTGGGGTTTTTGCATGCTGGCCTTCATCAGGGCACTGCCTGGAGCCAACTTTGGACACAGCTGCTCAAATCTGGGACAGACGTCCCGCTCTTCAAATTCAGTCCCAGATAATCCAGGACGATTGGCTGATTTTTAAATTGTTGGGGTCAATAAATGAAGCCAGCATCTAATCTCAGGGCTGCAGGGGACAGTCAGCTACCTAGAGATGGGCAACTACCTTTCTCCTCCACAGACGCATTGCAAGGAGAGGAGAGTCCCCACAACAGGCATGTGCCAGGGCTGCTCAGCACCGTGGAGGGTTTTCCGATATGGGCTACGTGAAACCAGGACCGTCTGAAGTAGAGGCTGGAGCTACGTGAACTTATTTGACGTATGGTGTCACGACGAGCAACTCCCCAGCTGCCACGGCGCAGAGGTGCAATTGTGCTGCCGGTGGGCGTTTTAATGGAGAGCATTTAAAACTCTGACTCTCAGAGCTGCGGCACGACACGCAGGTCTGCGCAGGCTAGAGACAGGTCTGTACATGACTGCAACGATGTTAGATCGCTTCCACTTGGTTGCCTTCAAAAAAGGCAAGCGGATCATAAGGTAGATGGATTCAGATAGCTACATTTCTTCAGTCAATATACACCCCTCCATCCACACAGACAACCTCTTGCTTGCCCAGCAGGACTGGAGCTGCCAAAATGCTCCAAGCATTGGCACACGTCACTGGGTAAGACATCATCCAGCCTCGTTTTCCTATGCAGAGCTCTGCTCTTCCCTGGGTCTCACTCCAGCATGCTCATAACCAGCCTGAGCAATAGCATCCTTCTCCACAGGGGGATCCTTTTGGGATGGGCATGTCATTGCATGGACCCAATGCTTTATCTGCTTAGAAAGCCAGGCTTATATGCCACCTCCTAGATTTCCTGCTCTCACAGAGGATGGGGGAGTCACTGGAGCTTAGTCTCACAGGCCTGGGAAGAGATTGTCACAGCCCGAGTGGTTGGAAGGCGGGCAGATCAAGTCCCGGGGACTGTGATGGGAAGGGCCCTGGCATCCTCAACCCAAATCTGGCACAACCTCGAAGGAAGTCCCTGCCATCGTGTTTGATACCCAGGTGCCAGAGAACTGCGAGTGGCAGCGCTGAGAGCAGATGCTCTACGGTCCAGGGGCGTTCATGCAAGGGCCCAACATAGCAGGCTAGTGGGAAAGAGCTTGGATTTGACTCTGTCTCTATTAGGCGCTGAATTCGTCTGCCTTTCCATCACAGCGGCTCTCCAGGGAGGCCTGAAAGAAGGGCAGACAGACTTCTCTCTCCATCCTCGTGACCTCATCACTGCTGAGCCACTGATCTTGTACATCTGTTCAACCTGCTACAAATGTCACCTCATTGACAGAAGCCGCTCAACAATAATAGGGCATTTCAACAAGCCTCCCACCTCTATTGAGATGCACTACACATCCTTGTTCGCAGTAATGCGTGTTGAATTATGCAGCAACCGGCTTTCAATTTGCTACGAGAAGCTGGGAGAGACACGATGCCAGATGAAGCCATTTATTTTAGCTCCCTCTCTGGGGTTTGTTTTCACGTCGGCACAACTCGCGCTACAACTCCCCTAAAGAGTTTTTTAATCCTGATCGCCGTCATGGGCTTGTCCAAGCCGAGGCCCCAACACTAACCAAAGCACTGCTCTCCCGTTCCTCCCTCTGGGAAAGCCAACTGCTGCTTGAGGGCGATCAGAAATCTCTGCTGTTTGCTTAACATGGCATCGAATGCCTGCCTGGGAACCACTGAGTGCAATATTAGATGGACCCTTCTTTGCAGCATGCACACATTGCAATGCACCTGGGGATTTCTCTTTAAGGGGGAGAGAGTCATTGCATCCTCAGTCCTCCCATTCCAATGTCCTTTACATTTTGGGGGTTTTTTTGCTAACATTGCTGTACACTGTGAAACCTTTGCTATGCTCCATCCAAAATATCTTCAATTCACTGCTCAGTTCTGAGAAATGCCAACTAGAATGGGGAAGGGAAGGGGAGGCATCCATTGGAAAACAGGCTGCAGACTAATACTGCATTATCCCAAGCCCTGAAACACAGATCTGTCTGAACCCAGATGTCAATGAATTTCAGGTGTGTTTTCAGCTTCACAGACAAATTAAAAGACACCTGGCTCCTTGTATAGAATTGCCAAGCATAATAAGCTAACAAGGGCACCTCTGAAACTTAAGACCTGAGTGACTCTATCTGCCTGTGAGCTCCAGACAAATTAGCATTGTTTGGAGCAAGTTTAAGCAACTCTGGCTTGGAGTATATAATCTGCATGCTTCTTGCAATTAGAAGCAAAGACACGCTGTGGGCAAAGATATCGGGAGATCATTTGCCCAGCATCACCCCTTGCAGAAAAAGACTGAGGCAAAGCAAAGGAGCTTAGAGAAACTGTGCCATCAATTCTAGGTGGAAAAACTACTTTATCAACAGCTTCCCATTGCAGAAGGAAACTATGAACAAGTGGGAGAGAAAATCTAATTAGTGACAGCAGACAGGACTCATTTTTAAATAAAGACCAAGAATTTCTGCAAAAAGCACTGTTATTCGGTATGGGCTCAGCCCTACAACACCTTTTGATATTAGGAATTAGTTCATGGCAGTCTCGGCAGACCTTAACATGTTGCACATTGAATAGGAGACTCTTTATCTTTCAGGCATTGGTGTAACATGCCTCAGCACTGAAGTTACTCACTGTAACTCTGTGGGCAAGCAGCTCGTTGTCATGTGTAATAGGTATTATTCACTTGTGTGATAGGTATTCACCTGCCCTAAATACTGAAGAACCAGCAAAACTTAGCAAGAGTGAAGCTCTGCAAGTCTAGTGGACTTTCTACCCTAGCTTGAAATCATGCACCTTGTTTTCAGACAGATTAAACATGGGGCTCTCTTCTCCAAAGGGGCTGAATAAATTAAAATAAAGCAAACAGAAGTAGGAGGGAATACACCAGTTTCCCAGGTAAGGGTCAGTCTGTGCTCTCCATTGTGAGATGGAGAAACATGCTCTTTTAAGGTTAGACTAGTGCAAAAGGGTCTAATAGAGATGTACTGGTAGAAAACAATTCTTCCTTTATCCTCAATACTTCTCACCGCTCCCAAGGCCTCTGCCTTCATTCTACCTGCAGCCCTAGCTCTTCTCCTCCCCTCTATTTTATCCTGCAGTTTCTTATATGGTCTCTTAAGTAAGGTACCCACAAGTTAGACTAAACCTTTATGAATGCATGATGAGCTGCAAAGCTAGATAACATGGGCTTTCCCCACCACCAAACCTGCTACAATACATGGATTCTGAATGCATGCAGTTGACCATCTCACACTTGCAGTCTATTGTTTCAGAGACCTTTTATTTCTTGTCCAAATTGAACATTAACCCTCTTTATCAGCTACAACCGGTCCTACAAGCCTGACCATGAAGAGTCCCACCACTTCTCCCCCATCCCAGCACCAACAAGACTCTGAATAGTCTGGCCAGCTGCCTGGCATTTGGGATTTATATGCTTTAAGGCCCACCTCCTTACTCCCAAAAGAAACCATTCAGGCTAGGTACTTATTTGGGGGGCGGGGAGGTTTACCAAGCCATTCCACCTGGCTGGCTTGCCCATGTTAGGGGAAACATTCATAAGAAAAATCAAACTAAAAATTCCCAACTGATAGCAACTCAAGCAGCATAGATCAATAAGTAAAATGCCTCAAACTCCTTCTCCTCCCCCTGGGTTTTCTATAATTAGAGCCTCCCAGTCCTCCAGCATCCCAATGCTCCCCTGGATATAACCCACAGCAGGGCTAGGAGTGGAGTCAGAAGCCTGGTTCTTTCCTTATAAATTTGCAAGAAATAGCCAGCTGCTTCCTTTAGAGAGCAATCATGCCCAGAGGAGCAGGGGCTGAGACAGTAATGAGAGCAAAAGCCTTAGATGCCCTATAAAGAAGGGGGGAAAAAGTGTTATTTCTAAAATTAGGGGGTTTTGAGCAGAGTGCTAGGTCATGTTTGGGGTACACACTAAATATTTGCTGTTGTGACAGGGTTTCATAAAGAGTCAAACCTTTATCATGTAGCAGGTTTGGTGGTGCTACAAACAAAGATCTAACCACTCCAGAAAAACGAGTGGGCTTAAAATCCAAACCTTCACCCAAGTTTTCTCCAATGTTGATGAAGGGTGTTTGTGCCCAAAAGCTTGCAATTAAGGATTTTTTTTTTTTTACAAAAATCTTCTTGGTCTCATAAAAGAGATCACCTCTACCACGAGTCCTGATTGCCTTTTCCTCTAGAGCAATACACCCTCCCCCTTCACCATGCATCTAAGCAACTTTGCAATTAGAAAACTCATACCCAGATTTTCCAGCTGGGATAGTTTTGCATTTAGCCAGAAAGGGGGGTTTTGGGGATCACTCGGAAGGCAACCTCTTCAAGTCAAGGATTGTTTTAGATTGTGATGTGTTGTAGGGCTGACTGCATTACTGTAAAAGAAATTATGCTTTATGCACTCTTCTAAATCTACCTATGCTTGTGCAGGCTTATCTCGGGTCCCTCCTTAAGTCACAGAAGCATATGGTTGCCATGTTATAGATGGGGAAAGTACATCATAGGGCACCTTAACTTTTCAGACAAGGTCATCTAAGGAAGCTTGTGCCAGGCATGGGACTAGAAGTTATACCTCCGAGTTGTAGACCTACTGCTCCAACAACACTCTGTCCTTTCCTCTAATCTACATGAGACACCACGTTGAAATTATGCAGGGCAGGGTGGCAGTGCTCAGGGTCTTATTCGCTATGTAGGCCCCACACAGATTGGGCTACAATGGGGGAAGGTATTCCTTACCGAGCTGGGGGTCAAGCCCATGTTTGCTTCGATGTACGTCTCTGTCTTTGGCTCCACTGCCAGTTCGGCTTCCAAGATCTTCTCCACGGGCATGTCCTCGTTGGCGCTGCTTGTCGACTCCACCTCGTTCTCATTTCGATCTTTCCCCCTCTGCCTCTCCTCTTGCACAGCTGGAGACACAGATGCAAAGAAGAGGAGAAAACGTCAAGCTGTGGTTCCCAGCTAATGGAGCTGTGGTTTTATCACTGGGTTTTGGGAAGTCTCCGGGGAGCTGCAAGGCTTAGTAATCCTCAAAATCTAGAGGCAGTTTGGCCCTTGTGGCCTCGGGTAACATGAACGACGCTGCTAGGAAGGCAATCAAGTTCCCTTTGACTTTTAACCTTCTCCCTGAGAGGCTAGAGGGGACCCCGTCTGCTTGACCCCCCACCGAGGAACACATTAAAACAACTGGGCTATGCATGCATCTCTGTGTAAAGCAGAAGCTTAAAGATATTTCTTCAGCTCTATCCTGGATTTCTCCTCCAACAGAGGCTGGGCAGCTGTAGGGAAGCCCCCTCCTTGGAAATAAACCTCTTAAAATGTTAAGGAACTATGTATAAAGAGCCAAGGGAGGAATCAGATGCAACTGATGTGGTTGAGAGAAAAGAATGGGTGCCGAGAGAGGGGGACATATCGAGGAGGCTCCTGGACAGCAGGACAAAGAGTAAAAATAAATAAAATCAAAAGAAGAGGTTAGTCTGATGCAGGTGTACACACTGTCCAACTTTCTTTGGAGACGTTTGGAAATGCACTACCAACAAGGTGATAGAGGGGCTCTTCTCTGCTTTATTTCCACTGACAGGAGCAGCTGCTGTAAGGCTGCTGCTATCACGCTTAAAATAGACACTGGACTCAGCTGAGATCATGGCTCTGTTGTGCCATTGCTATATGAGCCCCTAATAAGAGAGGCTTTGCCCCAAAGAGTTTCCCGTTTAAACACATGAGAGAAGCAATGGCTAGGAGAAAGGGAGGGTTGTACCCATTATACAGATGGGCAACTGAGTCAGGAAGAGCTGAAGGGTCATGTCCAGCATTGCACAGCAAGTCACTGGCACATGGCTAGCACATGAATCCAAATCTTCTGAATCTCAGCCAAGTGCCCAAACCCTAGACAGCCTTTTTCCTTTCATGTAGGTCAATGATTTCTCTCTCTCTACTCACTCGATGGGAATTTCCCTGTGCTCTCAAGCCTTTTCCGTGTTGCCCAGGGCTCCTCTCACCTTGGATGCATGTTATCAGGCCAGACAGGAACTCCACCCAAGCAGTGACCCCCCGCTGTACGTCCACACCCCGCCTTGAGCTCCATTTCCATTGAGCCACAAGTCTACTCTACAGTGGCGAGCTTTAAAATCCATCAGATGTCACAGTGAGTCATAACTTGTATTTAAATGCAAAACCCTCGCCCCCATCATGGTGGTGTGCTAACTAGAAAGGAAAAGAAACCGCCAGAGAATAGAAGATCTACTTAAGGACTGTAAAAATACACAGTCCAGCCTAAAAGTCACATGTACAGTAGCAGAAAGGGACAGCCTCCAGCACTGACTGCTGCGTATCAAAGGAAGGGAGGCCAGCCCTCTAATTAAAAGCATTTCAGAAGTCCTTGTCTGTGGCTGTGCCTTCCCTGTTATGTGGGTCATCCCAAAATTAGAGCCAAGGCAGCCCCCAAGCCTTCCACAGACCGGCAAGGCTTTTTCCCCAAGGGAGTCCTGGGGAAGGTGGAGTATATTTCCTGCCTCTGATCCAACAGCATTGCCAGCCACGTAGCAGCACCTACCAGAGATGCAGAAACCAACGGCCTGTCTGGAATATGCCCCCCTGCTTTGCTGACAGAAGGGCACATCCTAGTTGCACACTCCCTCCCAGGCCCCTGGGAAGCTGGGTTTTTTCCGTCTCGGACCTTCCCCCGTTGACATGCCAAGATCCTGCATGATGCCGTGTACTTCGCTGAAAGATCCCTCTTCCCTTGAGAAAATCACTGTCTGGCAGCTGGCATTCAGTTCTGGGACACAAGATCCTCGCATAGTCCAATACTCAGTCTGACACAGATTTATTTTGTAACCCTGGGCTTGTTACTTAACCCTTGCCTCAGTTTCCCAAATCCTGTGCTGTCTGGGATCGTCTTACTTAACTCACAGAGGTGCATGGCTGTGATTTAGTTGAGATGCTCTGAACCCTCAAAATGTTCCCCAGGTTGCTATTAGTTATTACTATTAGCCCTCATCTGCTTTTGAAATATGGTGCACGCAGTTTTACCATGCAAATGCAGCATATTTACGTAACTAATTGCATCCGCTACTTTACACCATAAAAATGGAAGAGACCTAGTTTTAATCATCTAATGGGTCTACTTCTCTGCACAGGACTGTTCCCAACACTGCCTTCTAGTTCATTCTAGTTTCGAAGGACTCAGGCAATGGAGCTTTCCACCCCTCGCCATCAGAAACTGGCTAAAGGAATGCAGCTTTGTCCAGGTTGTAATAAGGTACTCTGTAAAAGCAGAGAAAACAGTACTTATTAACAATTACCCTAATGCATCATCTCTCTGCTGGATTGGAATCTGGTTATGTGACCTTAATGGAAAGTGGAAGGGTACAGAGATTTGTTCCACTGAAATCGGGGCTGTTTGTGATACAATAAGGCTTCTTAGATCAATGGTATTGGCTCCATGACAAGTGCTAAAATAAAAGAATAATAAAAAAGCCATCTCTCCAAAGAAACACAGGAAATGCAAACGCTAAGAAATTACCTTCTGGAACAACACCATCATATTGGACTTGTATTCATCCTAGTACAACTAGATCTTGCAGACACTTTACAAATGGATGCTTTACTTCCTGTCTTAAGCAGTTGTGTGCTTTGCTATGTATTGTTAAGTAGCTGTCACCTCCCTGGCTGCAACGCGGTGGTGGGTGAAGTCATTCTTTTTGTATACATCGGTACATCTATCTATCACTGTACTTCCCAAGGAGCTTTAGGATCCTTGAAGATGCAAGGTGCTACATAAAAACTTGGTGTTCATTTTGCAAGCTTATCTAACATTATGAACTGCACCTGTTACATAGCTGAAGGCACAAGATTCTCTGACTGGGGTATTAGTGTCACATAGTGTGAAGTTGTCCAATGGCTTAGATCCATCTTCTTCTATGCTGAGGATCTGGACCTTGCCTGCCTTAAATTTTCCTGGTTTCTTTTATGGGCTAGCATGAAATTCTCAATATCCCTGCTTGGTTTTTTTTTCTCTCTCTTTCTTAATTGTCAGAAACCTAGAACTTTTTTGCTGCTCATAATATCAAGCTGTGGCTCTATAGCACAGAACTGGCCTCCTTCGCGGACAGTCTTTTGGGCATGTTTTATGAGCTAGACTAGTTACCGAATGACACCAAGTGAACCAAAACCCCAATCTAAAAACCTACGAGAAAGGCCAACTCTTGCCAAAAGTGGTTTGGCAGTGAGTTGTCCAGAAAGAGACTGTGAAAAGTCCTTTCTCTGAAAGTCACCATTACCAAGGGCTAGGTTAAATGCTTCACCTGGTGAAGTCCCTACATCAAGATCACATGTCACTGCGAAAGCCAATCTCTCCGTCCACCAGAACTTATTGGCACAATGAAGCAAATGGTGGGTGAAACTCTAGGGCTGCTTGTGTTATGCAGAAGGTGATTCTACAGCATCATTTCTGGTCACCTGTGACCTTAAAGCTGTGGATCCTGGCCCAAAACAACCTGCCCTCAACTCTGAGACGTTGCATACGCTGGGCGCATCTACACCTGTGCACTCGCTGCACAGCAACCAAAATTACTGTGCAGTACAGGCACACATCTATAAATGCACACCCACGCTGTGCAGTAAATATAGTGACTTACACTGACTTGAACATAAATTTGATACCTGCATCATGCAGGTATCAAATTTACACCCAATTAGTTACTGTGCAGTAAAGCATGTGTAGATGCCTTACTGCAGAGTAACACTGTGTGTGTGGACTGACTTGGGACTAACTTGAGCTGCAAGTCAGTCCACACACAGCAGTAATGTGCTTTAGTGCCTGCACATGTAGATGCCAGCCTATTCCTGTTTACTGAGCAGTAACTTACTGTGCAGTAAATTTAAGCCGGCATAAACGCATGTGTAGACACGCCCACTGAGGGGGATCTGGAGAGAGCAGAACCTGCAGAACATGATGAGATGTGGTACCTTTTCAACAGGATTCACCAGTGACTTGCTGGTTATCAGCCACAGACCTCAAATGCAGAAGAGAGAGAAGGACAGATCTCAAATGTGACAGATCTAAAGGTTTGCTCCACAGGTGGCTGTTAGTGGCCAGTGAAGACCTGACTCGGATGGGTCTACTCAGCCCCAGGCTAAGTTCTCCAGGCAAAACCACTCCTGCCAGACTGGCAAGCCAAGGCAGGAGCACCCTCTGGGCAGAAGCCGAGTTGGCACAGTCTCCTGAAACACCTCTGGTCCAACACAAAAACAAAACCCGCGGGAAACTCCTAGTGATGCAATTTGCTGGTCCATCATCTCGGAGCTGCCACAATTGCATGGCTGTTTCTATGCCAGGGTCTGGTGGCAGAGCTATTAAAGCATCTTGCTACAGCTCCAGCGGCATGAATGCCAGCCCTGCATATTGAAGGCCGGCTTGTGTTGACCCTGCTATGGACTGGTAGCTGGGCATTGAGGCTGGAGTATCAAACATGACTAGATATGGCTGCTTAGCGCATCACTCCCTTGTGTGCACTGGTTAGAAAACACGGAGTCTCTTAACTGTGCAACCTGTTTTGCTTGGGCAGATCTTTGACTTGGTTGCTGGTTGGTTTCAAATAGCAAAGATCCCTAATCTATAGATTTCCTCCACAGACACACACACAATATCACTGGTGTACATCACACACACACACACACACATGCAGTATCACTGCTGTACATCTATCCCTAACTTCACCCCACAACTTAACTGATCCTGGGCTTCACCCTTCCCTCCCCTTCTCTCCCTGACCATAAGTAAAGGTCTAACACCAATGCAAAACAGTGGCTACAGTTCTCCCTGTTTCTACTCATAGATCCAGACATGTTACCTCCCTCCCCATCACGGAAAAGTTGCTTCATGCATCTGGAGAAAATAACAAGACAAAACCAGTGACACCATCTACTCCAGACTCTAGTGGATGCTTCTAATCCCACTGCTCTGCACCACGAGCAGATCCTGTTCAGGAGAAGCCCAAGACCAGAACAGCAACTAGGATTCACTTCCAAAACCTCATTTTCTTAATTTCTAACATCATCCGTGTTACTAGGCAAGAAGCCTTTGTGGGTAAATGTTTAGCTTTAAAGGGGATTTCTCCTCCCAGGGTCACTATGAAGTTCTGCAGGACCACAGCATAACAGAGCAGTGGAAGCCACGAAGCCACAAGGCCTGATGCAGTACGTTTTCCCTTTGGTGAAGTGGCACTAACACATGAGCATGGGGAGAACTGCATCATTTATTGAGGTAGTAATGGGTCTGAAACTAGGAAACTTTGCTGAGATCATTCAGATCAATTGTGAGGGCACTTCTGGAAGGGGGTGGCCCACGGAGAGGTCTACTGGCAAAGCACAAGTGCCGAGGAAGAAGAGAGACGATGCACAAGGGTGCTCTCCAGCCCTGCTTCCAAGGCAGCAGACAGACAGGTCTGCCCTTCAGAGAGGCAGATGCGAGCCTGGATTTACTGGTATGCTCTGACGATGCAGAACAACTGTCAGCTTGGTTCAATCAGCCAGTATGAAACCGCTTTGGATCAGCAGATCTGGACTGTAATGGTGAACCTGCCCTGCTGTTTTTATGCCAGCAACCGTAGCAGTAAAAGACCACAGGACACCATGTGTTGAAGGGCTCCACAACCACCAGCCTTAGGGTTGCAACTCAGATGGTTTCTTGAAGGCTTGTGTGAGGCACTGACTGCTCTGGAACAGCTTGAGATGGCACGTCTGCACCACTTGGTGTTTCTCCTGGTTAAACTGCACGCCCAGGGAACGAGCAAAAGACCTCAGAAAACACCCTGCTCCATCCTACACATCAGGTAACAGGTCCAGGTGTGGCCACAAGTTCTCACCCCATGAGAATGCAGTAAACCCCAACACCACCTCGGGCACGAATGCACTGCACTAAACTGGCCTCCATCCCAGTTCTGTGCATCATCTCCCACCGGCGCTTTTTAGGGCTCTGTGCTTCCATGTGATGGAAGGAGAGCTGCCGACCGGACAGCAAACACCTCTCCCAAGACCTCAAAGCCCATGGCAAAGGACAGAGGGTCAAACTGGACAAGGCCAATTCTAGCTCCCTCGGCGATGGCTTCCAGGGCGGTGCATCCCAGCAGCAATGGTGTGGTTCTCCTACACCTGCATAGTGGAAGGGCTTCCTGCACTGCTTAAAATTAATCTCCTGCCAAGCTCCTTCTTGCATGGCAGTGCACCGAGGCTGGAGAAGGCAGGGTGTAGTTTGGGCTACGGGGGTGGGATCTGCTGCAACACAGCGCTGTCCTCTCTCACGAGGACCTGAACCCAACTAAGCAGGAGGGGGTTTCTCCCACATTCACGCTGTGAGGCTCATGGAGACGTGCTGAGCTCTGAAGCAGCAAACGGGACCTGTCTGTCATCGCTGCCATGGTGACATGAAGATCAATTCCTCAAGCTCCCAAGCTCTGCTATTGACTGGGGAGCTATTTCTTATCGATTCTGCGCCGGCTGGTAAAGATCCATGGGCGCATGTGTTAGCAAGCCACCCCGCCTCCTGCTCCCCTGAGCCCTGAGTAAGGAAATCATTCAAGGAAGCTCGATAGAGCAGCGCACGCACATTTTTAGGGGGTTAATATTGCCAACAGAAAAATAAATATAAAAATAAATGGGAAGGGGCTCTTATGAAGCATAAAGGTAGAAGAGGGGCTCATTAACCTTGGGCCCTGTTGCCTTGGTGACCGCAATGAAGCTTTTGGTATCGCTGGTGCTCTGAACGCCCAAAGGAAAGGAGCTGCTTAGGATGCTGAGGGCGGGGAAGATGTCGCTACGGCTTGAACTTGCACAGGAATTTGCAGCGCCTGCTCCATGAGGATCACAGCAGAGATGGTAAAAGGCCCTCCAGCCCAAGCCATGCATCGTCTGCAGGTCACAGAGCGGTATTCAGCATGGAGCAGTGGCCTTCGGTGCTGACAGCCTACTGATGACTAGGATCAGCGGGCAGAGCCCACTACAGCAAAAGATCCGGCCTTTTTAGGGTAGGCTGAGGCCAGAGCAGAGACATCATCCTTTACAATGAACACAGATGAGGATGCTGGGGTGAGAAGGAAACCATAAAGTGCAATGCTAGTAATGCACCGCCTAGTAATACAAAGAGCCAAGGGATCCTCGGCTGGGCAAGCCCTGGAATTGAAGATGCAGGATCGCTAGCCCCACAGTCTTCCCTAAGCGGGGCACGGGCTTCCCGGTGCCATCTCAATCCTTACTCACAAGGACCATCTTGGAGCATGGGAGAGGAGCTGGATCTCCATCACCCCTCCCCGATATGGCCAAGGGACAAGCTCCTACTACTGGGGGTGCTGGGGGTGTCTCACTCCCTCCCTCCATTTTGCACGCTCCACCCAGCAGCTGGTAGGCAACTTGCTGATGCCTCCACAAGCCCTGCACCCATTGTTCTTCTTTGAATCATGCTCATTAAAAATAAAGAGGATATTGAATCTCTAGGTGTGCCCTGTCTTGGAGAAACCACAGCTGTAAAATGATGATCCGCTCCACACCCGCTCATAGCCTCTGAATGACTAACCTGTGGTTCAGGAGGTCAACGGGAGGATGTGAGAAGGAAAGAGGATTCCCAACAGAGCAGGGCAAGCCTGACGATGAGGGATGGCATCTCAGCCTTGGGGTGCACACGTTCCATACCACTGCGTCCTCATCTCCACCCACACCTTCTTGCCTTCCTTTCTCTCTCTTCCCACCAACTTGAGCTGCATCACCCAAACTCTTTCCAGTTGTGAGCTCTGCAGTACTTCATTTCTGCCATTACTCAACCTTGGGCAATACCCCTTCCCCATGCCTGGACAACCCTGGCAAGAGCAAACACTCATCCTGAGAAGAAAAGGAGATGGTCTGAAGGAAACACAGGTGTTTGACTGGGGTCCTATGCTTGTTTAGTCACAAAAATACCAAAAAAAAAGCCCCAAACCCAGCAAGGATAGGAAAGGAGACCTGGGGTTCTGCTACATTAGGAAGACAAGCAAATGGATGGATTATCATCATGCAATCTGGGATAAGAGTGCAAAGGAAAAGGAATTTGGTCGTGAGGAGAGGACTGCTAGTCATGAAGACTTGGGACCCTATTCTTGAGTCCGCTCCCCACCGGCCCCTGGGCTTGTGACAGGAAGAAAGGCAGCATGTGGCTGACAAAGTACATACAATACTGTACAGTTGGACTGGCTTCTTTTGGTTCGTCTTTTCAATAGAAATATTATAGAGATACAAACTTTGGCAGCTGCGTGGCAGCTTCTCAGGTAATATGGAAATGGGAATACCTTGTTCTTCCTGCCTTCCCAGAAGTCTTGTGGGCCGGGATGGATGATGCTCCATCCCTGTAACAGAATAAAATTTAGAAACAGAAATCATTACATCGTTTGGTTGTTGCCTTCTGCTGGTCTTGTCTTTACTTAGGTTGAACACAGTTGCTAAGTACCTGGTTTTGCCTGGTTGCTAAGTACCTGGCACTTCCCCACTTGGGGAGTGGGTGGTGGGCATCTCCCTCCTTCGGAGGATGGGAAGGGGTGTGAAAGGACCGACTGATTCAGGTGTCATTCATATAAGAAAGGCTGCATGAGAGTGTCACCGCCATGCTGGGTATTGACATCTCTCAGGATGGGAACACCTATGGGAGGCAAAAAGGTTGGGATGGGGATGGACTCTTGAGTCTAGACCAGACCGGGATCTCCTCAAAGCAACTGCAGGATGTCTCTCTCAGGCACGTGTGTATTTTTAATAACAAACATTATGGGGAAGGGTCTATGACCTGAAACCCTAGGCCAGAAACCACTGATCCAGCTCCTATCTTTTGTGGCTGGTTCTTTGTCTACAATCTGGCTGAGCCTCCCTGGACCCTGGGAAGGTTTTAATTCTGGCTGCTGCATCTTGCGCCTTTCTTCAGTGCTCGGCGCATCTATCACATACCTCCCAGTCAGATGCCGAGCCATCCTTCACCTTCCTCTGGGTGCAAGCCATATCCTGAAGGAGCACCACAGCCCAGCCATGAGTTACATGGCATCATCACTGGAGGCCTGGGTGGGAATTGCTAAACTACTGCATGTCAAACAACTGGGGGACAGTTCGAGAAAACGACCCTCTCCTGCAGGCTTCATGCCAAATAAATCGAGAAGGGATATGAGGGGGAGATGTTTCAGGAGGATCTGAATCCAAATCAGGCCCTAACTGTTCAGTAGCTTTCACGGGGTTAAAACCACGGAACAATTTGAGGGATAAAGGTTGTAGCCGTGTTGGTCTAAAAGCAAAAGCAGTCAGTGTGATAGAGGTGGTATCTTTTATTGTAGTGGTTCCCAACTTTTTAGACTGTGGACAAGCATACTGCAGACCAGAAGGTAGTTCATATTGAGTATAAAAAAGGGTTGGCTGCCGGTGCACAGCATGCCGGTCACTTCTGGACTTCCAGTCTGGCAGCCAACCCTTTGCAGCCTGGTACTAGGCCATGGCCCAGGGGTTGGGAACCTCTGTTTTATCAGACCAACTAGATAGTTGCAAAAAGATATATATATATTTTGTAACTATCTAGTTGGTCTAATAAAAGATATCATCTCTACCGCACTGACTGCTGGAGCAATTTGATGCTTTTGTTTTACCACTAGCAAATCAAGACAGAGGAGAAGTAGAGATGACAGAAAACCCAGGGGACCGCTACTCTTGGCTCCCTAGGTATGAATTTGTGGTGCCTGAAGAAGGGTGTCTGTGCCTGAAAGCTTGCAAAGAACCATGTTCCCAGCTATTTAGCTGCTCTAATAAAAGAGATCACATTTACCCAAAGAAACTTGTCTTCTCAGAAACTGAATTTGCAGTCTTACAAGGGTCAGGAGGGTGCTTCCCTGGGTACCACCACAGATGACGTGACTGGGCTCAGTGGCCAGCTCTCCAGACCTTGGAGTTGCATTCCTGCAGAATTGGCTGCACTACCTCACCCATCTGCATATTTAGTTTGCAAGCTCCATGGGGCAGAGATTCTCCTTTATTAGTATTTCTGCAATATGGCCTAGAGCTTGAATGGGCTTTTGGCTAATCCTGTGATTAAAACACTACGCTAAAGGGCACGGGGCTGCAGAAAAGGGGTCCCCTCTGCTCTCCTCAAGTCTTGTGCTGATTGGAGTAAATGCAGCTTCCACCAGCTAAGCTGGGATCAGCAGACACAGCACAACATGCCTCGAAAGACCAAGAGCCCAGTCTCATGAAAGGAGCCTTTCATTACACAGTATTGGCAGCATAACACTCCTGGTACATGTGAGTACATTCTTGTTTCGACTCTCACGTGTGAGCGGGAACTGGCAATCCTCTCCGTTTCATACCCCTTCGTCTGAGCCCTCTGTGTCCTGGCTTCCCCGATCTAACCCGACCTTTCCATCCCAGTCTTCTGCACCATTATAATTTGATCCTTAGACTAAATGAAACGACTCTTCACTAGACATCACAGGGCTCCTCCAGGCTGCTACCTAATCAAGTAACGATGTCATTAGTCGAACTAATTTGGAGAAAATCGGATGGAGCGCACGCACCGTTACCTGGAAATCAAAATGTGCAGGGAATGCAGATCCATTTCCCGAGATTTCCCTGTTGTCAAACCGAGACGAAGAAAAGACCTCACACAATGACAGCATGCCCCTTTTGTCGATGTTCTTTCTAAGTTTTGAAACACCTTTGGATTTGGAAATGTTTCACTTTGAAATCGCAGTCAACAACCCCAAACGACAGGTATTGGTAGATTTTCCTCCACAGAAAATGGAAAGGTTTTTGTTCCAATTGGGAACAAAGCTTTATTTTGAGATCTCAAAATACAGCACCCATCCTCCGCACAGCTCCAGGCATCTGACTCACAGGGCTGAACTTTTTCAGAGATTTCCTCCAACCTAGAACAAGTACAAAGTCTACCGAGACCTCCGCACGGGACATTTCACAGCTGCCTACTTACACGTGTGATTAGGTTTGGTTTTGTTCTTAGCTGTCAGGGAGACACTGGGAACGAGGGAATAAAAGGTGGTTTCTAGGGAGATCCAGGAACAAATGCCCCACCACCGCCACCCCCTCTCAGAATGGTTTGCCTGATGGTTTGAGCAGGTGGATATTTTCTCCCTGCAGATTGAAATGAATAATGAGAGCATATCTATGAGAGTCTGCGAGGCTGAGCTACCAACCGGCAGGGTGGGGCTGAGTAATGAATTCACCAGCTGCTAGAAAAGAACAAGAGGTTGATAACCAAGGCTTTCCTTGGCACAACGGAGGATAGCGGTTACAACGATAGCACCCTCAGCTCTTGCCACAAGCCTCATACTATTTAGTGGTGTTCATTAAGGCCCCACCTCCTGGAGTCATGTGAAATGCACTGGAATCGCAGGTCGTGTTTCAAATGGCAAGGGCTTGCAGAAAGTGTGACCTGCATGTCAGAGCTAGAAGGCAAAATGAAAGAACACCACATATATAACTATTTTGTTTTTAAATCCCCTTATTTTTAGCACCAATTTGTACAAATGCTTGCGCACCGGACTCTCAATTTTTGCACGCTTGAGTTTGGCGATGGCGTGCCAAAGAGCTGTATTCACTTCCAAAGGCTGGGTGTCGAGATGCCCAAGCACCTAGGTTAAAAGAGGCTATGATGGCCAGACAACCAATTACCTAAATAGTCAGTAGTCTGAGACCTGCCAGATTGTCCTTACGAGGTGGGTAGGTGCTGTTCAAAAGGGATGCCCACCAGATACCAGTCAGCAAAGGGTGCCAGCCCTTACCTGTGTGAATGTATCCTTTAAAAACACCTGTTTGTGTGCAGTGAGGTCCGGGCAAAGCCAACAAGCCCCTTGACTGTATTAGCTGCAAATAAGCCACAGCTAGCAAAGGAAACTGGGATCCATCAGAGCCTCAAAGATGCAGTCAGCATGCACCTGAGCACCTTGACTGTTTTTTTCCTAATTCAATGAGACACTTTGAAAGGCAACCACACCGGGCAGTACTCTGTGCCCACTTCATTCATTTCAATTTGGAGGGCGCCAATGGACCACAAAGGCAAAGTTGCTTCCAAACAGAACCGAAAAGCTCCAGCTCCTTCCTCCCTGCCTACACTCCCAAGCTACCCCCAGCATTTAGGCCACTTGCAATTGCAGCCCCATCCAACAGCAAGTGCTCTGTGGTCCGCCCCTGCTGTACAGACGTTGCATTGATATCCCTGGGCGCCGGGCCAGAGCTACCTGCCATCTGAAAAGCTGGGGTTAATGGCCGGAGAGGAATTTTAATGAGGGCAGAAATGAGCACAAATCAGACCGGGTTCTCCATTGGCAGGGTTGCCAGGATGAAGCATTTTGAGAGCCTCCATCAGTCCTAACATCACAGCGTGCAGCTTGTAATTACCACTTCCTCTGCACTAATACAGATAAGCACTTGTTTCTGAGCTAAACATCTCGGGAATAACAACTCAGGCGGCTGGTTGCTTTTTATTTTTATTTTTTTCTCATGGCGTGTTTTGCTCTGACTGGAAAACTAGTCTAATGAATTTTAAACTTTCTGGGGCTGGAACCATTCTGATTCTGCCTGCATTAGAAAGACACCGCGACGGCGTAGAGCAAGCTGATGGATGGATACGACTGCAGGAGCGCATTGACTGATCTGACTGTAACAGCTTTTTGGAGGCAGGGGAGTGTGAGCCACTATGAGATATCCTGGCTTATCCCTGGTTGGAGAGATGCTTCTCCTTTTGCTTTTTCTAGCTCTGTGCATGGGGTTTTAGGGTGGAGTTACATGTTGCACTAAAGCTGTGGAAAGTTCGGTAAATTAAAGTGTGCTGTGAGCAGTCTCGTGCTAAGGGTCGCTACTGTTTCTTGCCTGCACAGGGCTAGCAAGCAGAGGTGTGGCTAGGAGCCAGGACACCTGGGCACTATCCCTGCTGGGATGGCGGGCAGCTGGAAGCAGTGCATCCTGGGATGCTGGAGGACCGTGGATTGCTTGCTTTACCTCCATAGACCCCACTTGAGCAAACGACTGCTTTCCCTTATCTAGCTGGGACCCAAGTCAGCACCGTCACGGTGGTGTGTGCATGGTGTTTGAACTGGAGTTGTTTTTAAACAAGCCCTTCTGTACAGGGGGACAGGAGCAGGTGTGTCCTTGATGCTTAAAGCCTTCCTAAACTCCTTGGCAAATTTGTTCTTGTACCTCTCTTTCTCTTTAGCCTCAAGTCTTGACTTCCACTTTCTGCCTATTAGCTTCAGAGCCACCACCGATGGCTTTGAAATGCCCCAGAGAGAAGCAATAGCTGCAGGTGGCAAAGCTGACTTGACATATCACCAGCTCTTTTCGCTTGATGGAAAGCCGGGAAGAGACTTTTTACAATCTGCCATATTTTGCAAGAGGCTGTATTTTTTAATGGCATGTGAACCTCTGGGACTACTCCAAAGAAGGATATTATTTGAGGCTGCTTAAGCGGCCAGAGATTTCTAGACCGCTGCAAAGGCCTGCCTCCTGGGATTTTGTTTCTGTAATGTATATATTCATCCATACTTGCTCTAGTCCTGTATGACATGAGTCAAGTGATCTGGCTTCTATGGTTATCCTAATCACGCTGTTCCTCAGTCCTGTATTATGAATGCAGATACCCAGACCCATGTGTTTTGACATGGCTCAAAAGGTCTTGCTGAATATAGCCTGCTTTTCCAAGGTGGTTGGACTCGCGCTGACCTTCCTGGGAGCTTGGACCCATTTGTCAGTCCCTTGACAAATCAGACCAGCACCTTTCACCTTTCTAGACGGAAGTAACCTCCAAGAATTTCATTGCATCTCATGGACAAATTACAAGAAGGAAGTGTCCCCCAGCAAGTCCCAGTCACTGGCTGACTGGCACCCTTGCAAGCACTTATGAGAAGTTGTTGAGTGACTCTGAGCAGTTTGAGGCGTAGGGGGAAAAAGCCCAGCAGTTAATACCTACCTCTAAACCCTCGAAAGAGGAAGATCTCTAAGCCCTAATAGAGAGACACTGGACCGAAAGCTAGCACAATGCAACGTCCTTGCAACTGCGCCATGCACATACAGCCTGAGTCTTACTGACAGGTGGTTGCAAGCCCCGTCTATATAGTGAGGATGGCAGCAGGAGGTGGGGCTTCAACAGCTGTACAAAATACTGCGGGGTGGAAACGCTGTCATTCACTGCCTCAAATAACGCCTGCAAAAATGAACACTGCTGTATACGAAGGCAGGGGTGGTCCTGGAGTATGTCTGCTCCCTGCAATACAGTCAATGCCGCTGAAAAGCAGCTGAGAAGTCAGTGGTGTCGGAGGAGACACAGCTGGAATAAGTCCAGCCAGTCCTAACAGAGGAGTCCAGCCCTGCTTTCAAAGCCTGATAAAATCCCCAGTCCCTGCTGCTGTGCCGTGGGGGGAAATGCTGACCTCCTATTCGGCGATCAGTTTAACCTTGTGCATGGGAGCCGGCACGGCTGTGCTTAGGCCCAGAGCGCTCGGGCGTCCGAGCGACTGTCAAATCCAGTGCATCTCTCAGCGAAGTCCTGAAGCTACAGCGCGCAGACAGGGAAGGCCACCCTGCTGCTCCTGTCGGAGGGAGCATCTTTCAGCGGAGCTGCACCCCCGGGAGCAAAATGTCACCGGAGACAAATCAGCCCTGCAGAAATTCTGCACAGCTGTGCTCAGCTGGAGGGGTGCAGGCGCGTGGGGGGTAGGATTTGGCAGGGGTTGGGTTTGTGCAAATGCATGCACGCATCTCCGCTGCCCGGGTATGTCACCTCCCTGGTCTCTCCCTAGTGTGCCCCAGCCTCTCCTGCCCCTACCCCAGTCACTAGCTCTGTGGTAGAAAACGGATCCACCATAAGGGGAAAAAACAGCTTGGGCATCCTCTCTGGAAACTGCCATCACTCTTTTTTGGAGGCACTCAGTCCCCCTTGCCAGGGTGCCTGGGGGTCACAGTCCCCATTGTACTGATGGGGCGCTGTCACACAGAAGGACTCCGTCACAGGCTTGAGGTTACAGAGCACATCTGTGGAAATGGAAACCAGGTCTCCCCCGTCCCACACAGATACCTCACCCCAGCCTGTACTCCCATACAGCCACATGAATTTAAAAAAAATGCAGCATTTGCATTTAGATTTACTGCCTTGTGTCTCCTGACAGTGGCTCTGAGCCAGCAGAAACTGAGGCCCCGGAGGATTAGCCTGACAAGTAAGGAGCATCTCTACCCAAAGCCCATGACTTCAGAATGGTTCCCTTGAAAATGAAAGTCATTAATAGCATCATCGTGGCCAGGCCATGAGACTCCCTTTGACCCGTCTGGGAGTGGGTGCGTGCTTTAATTATGGGGCGATTGAGGGGGAGAATGAATGACGATCTGCATTTCACTGGGCCCTGATACCCATTAGCCATTTATTGAGCATGTAGAAGCTCTTGGAAAACTACTCTAATGAATTTTAAACTTTCTGGGGCCTTTGAGGTCCTGCTGCATCTAAAACTTACTGAGCTGTCTCAGTAAATTAATTCAGACCAGACTACCTGGTTTGGGGCTTTTGAGTGATTATGCCTCTTTTAAAG
Organism: Alligator sinensis; assembly: GCF_000455745.1. Lineage (NCBI taxonomy): Eukaryota > Metazoa > Chordata > Crocodylia > Alligatoridae > Alligator > Alligator sinensis. The sequence goes on along the minus strand of NW_005842332.1, from coordinate 543,266 downwards.
ACAGAGCTTTATCTTATTGGAACTGTTCCCACCAGTAAGATGCAAGAACTCACTTGTGACCCCATTCTTGGTCCCTAATTTGAAAGTCAATGGGGGGCCGTCAAGTGATGCAGAATCCCTCACAACGACAAACATGGGAGTCTGCAATGATGCAGAAGCCCATCACAGTGACAAAGACAAGTTAAAAGCAGTCTCTTTCAAACTGGAATGGAAGCCCACCCCGCACAAGTAACCCAACGATTCAACCCCGAATGAACGGCACGGTGGAAGGGGAACGGCATCACTACTGAAGAGTCGCGTGGGGATGCAGGTGGGGGAGATAACAGACAAGAGCGGATTGAGGTGCAGGGTCTCTTTCAACTTGTATTGGTTTTTAATTGCCAGGCTTACAAGGCAAGTCATTAAGAGGATGCGAGAAAGGAGCTTGTTAAGCGGAGGGGCAGAGTGCTGCGTTCCAAAATCACTCCTCAAAATAACTGCTCTCTCTTGAACTTTGCTCCCACAAGAGGATATGGATGTTGGCCTGTTTTTTACATTTGTTTGGAACAATGTGCTGGAAAACTTGAATCCCCTGTTTCTCCCTAGCCTCCTCTGGCTCCCCACTGCCCATAGATTCATAGATGTTAGGGTCGGAAGGGACCTCTATAGATCATCGAGTCCGACCCCCTGCCTAGGCAGGAAAGAGCGCTGGGTCTAGATGACCCCAGCTAGATGCCTATCCAACCTCCTCTTGAAGACCCCCAGGGTAGGGGAGAGCACCACCTCCCTTGGGAGCCCGTTCCAGACCTTGGCCACTCCAACTGTGAAGAAGTTCTTCCTAACGTCCAGTCTAAATCTGCTCTCTGCTAGCTTGTGGCCATTATTTCTTGTAACCCCTGGGGGCGCCTTGGTGAATAAAACCTCACCAGTTCCCTTCTGTGCCCCCGTGATGAACTTATAGGCAGCCACAAGGTCGCCTCTCAACCTTCTCTTGCGGAGGCTGAA